>NC_031990.1:7054865-7294569 GCF_001879085.1 Nicotiana attenuata
TAATAGTTTTTTCCATAATTTCTGCATTTTTAAGGGTTTTAATTAATTTATCCCAGTATTTTTACTTATATAAACAATTACTAATTGCATCACAAATATTTTTATCATTTGCATTTGTACTAAGTTTTAATTATTTCACAAATAGCCATATTTGCATTTTCGGGGATATAATTGTAATAACTTTGCAATTATAGCCCATGCATGCATTATTACATTATTTTACCAGAAAATAGCTTTTTGTATTTTTTAAATACTAAGTAATTGTTTTAAAACATTTCTAGGCATGAAAAACCATTTTTATAATCTGTTAATTATTATTTTAAAATTATTTTTATCAATTAAATGGTATTTAACAAATAGCCCTTTTTATTTTTTCAGACCTAGCCTATTAAACCAGCCCAATTTCAATTCCCCAATCCCACTCCAATTAGAACCAGGCCCAAATCCACCCCAGCCCAAACCTAAAGACTCTACCCGGCCCCAAACCCCTTTCGATCTTGGCCGGTGATCACAGAAATCAACGGCCACCGTTCCCCCCTTCCTTTTTTAGTCCAAAAGACCCCTAAACCCTAGTCATTTGTCACCACCAGCCGCCCTGAAACCCTATCTTCTCTAGTTCTCTCTGAGACCAAACTATAACCCTAATCGCCGCCACCTAAACCTAGCCCTAATCCCTTCAATTCCTACATGTTCTATGAGGTTCCACGATTGTTTCAGACCTCCATGGTTCTCCTACTCCTTGTGGTTATTCGACTTTGCTATTACATGAAAGGAATCCAAACAGATCTTGTTCGAGACTCTTTAAGAGTCTGCATATGGTTACCTCCGTTTGTGAGTGCTACTCTCCCGATGTTTTATGGTTCAAATCTCTGGTTCAAAGCCAGATTCTCTTTACCCCTCCCCTTTTCCTCAAAACCCTAATCTTTGAACATGAATCCTTCCAGATCTTTGTAGATCTGGAATAATTCGGAGTTCGTCAATGACTTTTCTTTAAAGATCTCTTGTTTCTTTGTTGTTAATCGATTTTTAGCACTATGTTAACTTAGGGTTTTGGTTTTCTTGTTATTTGTTGGTTGAATCTCTGTGTATCTGAAGTGTTTTCAAGTTTCCATGACCGTTTTCCTTAAGAATTTTCTGATTCCCTACTGTTAATCAACTCTAAGGATTTTTCAAAATTAGGGTTTCTGCTTCGTCTATTTTTGCAAAGGGTTTTCAGAAATATGTCATGTTTTTGTTTAATCTTTCTGTAATGACTATGTTCCAGGCTTGGTTGTTTGACTATTCTTTTTTCGCTTCAACATTTTTTGTCCGTTATTGTTTTGAATAATTGACTGACTGACTTAATTATCTAGGGTTTCATTTTTACTGAAATGATTTACTAAATTTCAGCTTGCTTTCCTTAACCTGAGATTCCTAATTAACGTCTCTTGCCTATTTAGGGGTTATTTGACCCCAGAATAGCCTCTAATTGCTCAGGTTACCTTATTTGTGTGATTCATTGCTTGATTTATGGGTTCTAACCTTAATTGGCTGTTAGACTCACTTCTTGTCTTATTTGAAACTCAATCTGAGTTATTTATGGGTATAATACCCTAATTTTCTGTCCTGTCAAGCTTAATTGATTATTTGATTGCTTCCATTTCCTTATTTACAATATTAAGTTGCCTTGCCTTATTTACATTACACTACTCGACCCCTATAAATACATGATTCTGTTTTCAAACACACATACAGAGACCTAAGGAAAATACATAAAACTTCTTGCTCTCTCTCTGTTGCAATCTACTGCTACTTGTCTGTTGCACTATCTAGTCGGCTGGAAGCCAAGACTAGATCTTGGATCCTATTTACTTTACTCTCCCACTGCAAATTTCCAACTGGTATGCCTCCACTACTGCTATTCAATTGAACTATGTGTTTACTAGCATGTCTACTTCTATTCAATCCATGTGTTTACTAACAAGATTGCTTCTGTCTAGTCTATGTGGTTACTTCTTTTCAATCTGTATGTTCAACAACATGTCTAACTATGTGTTTCCTAGCATGTCTATTAATGTTCAATCGATGTGTTTATTGCACTAACATGCCTACTACTGCCCAATACATGTGTTTACTACAATAGCATGTTTACTTCTGGTTTTAATTAGAATTATGGGTTTTTGCTTTCAGCAAATTTGCATGTTTACTCATGTCTAAATTGGATCTATGTCTATTACTTCCCACTAGCCTTTTCTGTTCTAAATGTTCACAGACTCCTGACCAATACTACTCCCCAATCCCTGCTTCCCTTTTGTATGTGGCTGCTTGATCCTCAGCATGCCTTGCCTAATATCTGGTCACTTAGTAATAGCTAACTTAAGTAATCCCATTTCTGAATGCTATTTGATTGCTGGAAACTTTGCCTAAGTTCCAGGAATTAAATGACTCTATTTGCTTCTGGTTTCCTGAAAGTCTAAAACTATTTTTTCTCAAAACTAATCTTGTAAATCACTATCCACTTCAAATTCTTAGAAGATCTAGGGTCCTTCCCCTCCAATGTGAGCATTGCTTTGGAATCCATGAGACCCCTCTGAACTTTGACACACTAGGGCTGGCTATTCCACACTGCACAAACTGTTGATCTTTAAAGGGGGCCTTGGTGTGAGCACTGCCCTGGGTCCCTGAGGCCCTTGGAAACTTGGACACACTAAGATACCCTCCCTGCACTATGAGATGTGGCATTTGGGACTGTTTGAAGGCCTCGTTCCCCAGGTTTTGCCTTGGGACTATCCAGGCTCCCTATAGTATACTATTATCATTCCTGTAATTTATTTACATTTGGCTTGTAATATTAATTTCTTTGTATACAGATATTGGGGAAATTAGTAAAACTGGGAGGGATTATTATAATATTTGTGTTGGGAAGGGGTAGATATCATGCCTATAGGTTTTAAAATCAGTGTTTACATCCTAGAAACCATGCCTATAGGACATTGCAATGTTAATCACTTGTGTGCATTCTAGATATCATGTCTATAGGGTTCAAATCAACTTCTACAATCAGAAATCATATGATTGTGATGTTTGTCTATTTGCATGCATTCTAGATACCATGCCTATAGGTTAAAGAATCAATCTTGCACTTTTAGATATCATTCCTATAGGTTAAAAAATTAATTTCTGCATTTGGGAGTCGTGCTAAATAGGATTTTAGCATATTCAGCATTTAGAAACCATGCTTATAGGGTAAAATCAATCTTGCATTCTGGACATTTTGCCTGTAATTTAAAAATCAGTCTTTGCATGCCAACAAGGTTTTAAAACTAATTGTTGCATTTAGTTTCATTATCTAAAATCAACCCTCACATCTAGACAGCATGCCTATAGGGTCAAACAAACCAAACTGCCTTTTCAAAATTGTTTACTAGTTTATTGTACTTCCGATTAATTAGATACCATGTTCATAGGACATCACTGATACACGCCTAGGCAAGCCTGTGGGGCGATTAAAATCCTGGAAACTGTGAAACTGTGCTTTTGTTAACTGTCCAGATTCAGCAAGGCCCCTAAAACTCAGTAGGCAAACTGTTTAGGCCTTTATTGCTTCAATTAACATAATGTTGCATATGTTCTTATTTGTGCTCACCTAGATGTCGTCTTATTAGAACTCCTTTAAAATTATCTGAAATATTGTTGTTTGAGACGTGCATTTGCTTTCTCTATTTGTGGAGGTAAAATGTGAGCCCTTTTATTGTTCTGTCCTTGGTCCAGTCCTATGTGTTTTGTTTGTCGCCTAGAGTTTTCTCCTTTTAATTACTGTAGGAGAGTCTAGATCCACCCTAACTAGAAGTCCTAAATACCTCCGGGACTATATAAGTAAAGGGACGGGTAGTGCACGCATAGGATACATCTTAAGGTTGCTAGAACGCTTTAGGCTATGACCAAGGGGAGGCTAATTGGGTAGTAAAGGATATGATGACCTGTGCGCCAATACCACGTGTAACGCCTCTATTTGAGGGATGTTTACCGGGTATTGGACAGAACTGATCCTATAGGCTAACAAACCTAGGACCCCCCTTTAGTCCCGTTTGAATAAACTTTACGTATTTATGTGCTTTGTTTCTTTAATGATTAGTTCACAAAAAAAAAAAAGTTTGGCCGGGACCCACATTTGTGGACCTCGAGGGGTGCCTAACACCTTCCCCTCAAGGTTATTTCGAGCCCTTACCCAAGTCTCTGGTACCCCAAACTGGTTTCATGAATTAATTGTTCTAGGTGCCCTAATGCACCTAAATCCATTAGGTGGCGACTCTTCGAATTCCATACCCAATTCCCAAAAGGAAAAGGAGTTGTCCCAGAGTGTCGAAACCCGGACTCCGCGAGGTAAAAAGGGGGCGCGACAGGTATACTCCACCAACTTTTAGTGGCACAACTACCGAGGATGCACATGGCTTTCTAGAGAAGTGTTACCGTATTCTCCACACCATGGGTATTGTGAAGGTGAGCGGAGTTTCTTTCACTATATTTCAGATGTCGGGAATAGTGTATCAATGGTGGCAGGTTTATGAGGAAGGTAGGCTAGCCGATGCAGCACCACCCATTTGGGCTCCGTTTTTAGAGATATTTTTGAGGGAGTTTATACCCAGACCCTCCAGAATGTGTGGCGTACGGAGTTCGAGCAGCTACGACAGGGCACCATGACAGTGTTAGAGTATCCATCAAGCCCAATGAGTTATCCCGTCACGCACCTTATTTGGTTCCCACAATCAGAGAGCGAGTCCACATATTTATCGAGGGCTCAGTTATGGTCTAAGAATCAGCATGGCGTGGGAGTTGGAGAATGATACTCCATTTTAGCAGGTTGTGGAGATGGCGAGGAGGTTATAGCATATTCGGGGTGAGGAGAGGGAGGATAAGTAGGCCAAGAGGTCTCGAGGTTCTGGAGGATTGAGTGGATTCTACTCATCAGCTATGACCCATCACGGTGAAGGCTCGGGCTGTCGGGCTGTCCAGTCTGCACATTAGACTACTCGTGGTGCTCTAGTTAGTCAAGGACGTCAGGGTCCACATATAGGCCTGCTATCTTTTAGTGCACCACCTGCACGGGGTTCCTACAACGGTTATTCTAGTTATCCGGCACAACCTAAGTACCAGCAGTCACGCCCGCAAACAGGTTGTCATAAGTGTGGTGATACCAAGCACATCATGAAAGATTATCCCAGACTCGGGAAAGGCGGATTTCATCAGAGCACCCAAGCTACGGGTTCCATTCTAGTTGCTACCCCACCTACACAGCCAGCTAGGGGTAGAGGACGGGCGGGTAGAGGGCGCCCTAAAGGGGGAGGCCCGACCCATTGATATGCTTTCCATGGTAGGGCTGAGGCCGCAACACCAGATGGTGTCATTACATGTATGGTTTCGATTTGTATATAGGAGCATCATTCTTATTTTGCTTCGATTCTGCTTATGGGTGAGTTTTGTGATTCTTGTACTCTGATTTTGTGTTTACCTCTATTGGGAGATTCTATAGTGGTAGTCCGTGTCAATCGTTTTGTTTTGTTCACCGTTGATAGTCATGCGACTAGAATGAATTTTTTTTACTCGTTATTATAAGTTTTGATGTGATTCCTGATGGTTTGGTCGCGATTTGTGATTTAGGTGCTCTACCGGTATGGGAACTTAGTTACGTGTTGCGATTATGCTTCATGGAATTGAGTTAGTGGAAGGTTTCTGTTGGTGTGATGTGTATTCTACTTGTGATTCAGAGCTGAGGATGGGATCGTCGCATTTTGGTGTGGTTTGATATGTTTGAACCGGGCTACGTACCGCGGTGGAGTTATATTAGGATGAGATACTTGTTATTAGTTCATTTTTTTATTCTCCCTTATGGAATGGATCCGTAGTATGGTACTAATAGGGAGTTGTGCCAGTCAGACTTGTTTGATAGCTCTCTCACGTGTTTCTCTTTCAATATTCAGTCATATTCGTGTTGTGCTTATTGAGTTTAATCTTGCAAGGTATGTTCCCAGGTGGCGTTAGGTGTGACTTGTTGATTTGGGTGAATGTTTATGAGATCTTCATTTTTCTTGCACCGTTGTCAGTGTCGTGAAGGTTTGTGACAAGGTTTTAGCTAATATGAGATTATTTGTCGTTGCTGGATTTGGTTATGGGCAGCTATTGTGGACAGAGTTGTTGTTATGGGCATATATGTGATGTGTTATCTCGTGCGATTTTACCTTGTGGGTGTACACATGAGCTGTGGCAGGTGGTTGAGGTTGATACAGTGTGTTAATGTAGGATCGGGTCTTTGGGAGACTATCGGCTAGTGAAAAATTTTGTTCTAAGGCTTATCGGAGTGGGTGGAAGGAATAATATTCAGTTAAGATGGTGTTGTTTGGCTTATGTGGATTGGGGGTTACGTGGGATCACCCGTGAGTATATGTATTTTGAGATTATTCAGTGACTTCACGACTTTAGAACAACTCTTGGCACGTTCGAGGACGAACATTTGCTTAAGATGAGGAGAATGTAACGACCCAACCGGTCGTTTCGAGACTTTGCGTCCCTTTCTGTGGCTTAAGGTCTCGAGTAGCTTCGTATTGTGTAATATGACTTGCGTGTGTGGTCGGGTTTAGTTTCGGATGATTCGGGATTGATTTGGAAGAATGATTCTTGTTTTAAAAGCTTAAGTGACAAGAGTTGACCGGAGTTTGACTTTTGCATAGACGACTTCAGAATGGTGTTTTAATGATTGCAATAGCTTCGTATGATTATTTTGGACTTAGGCTATGTCCGAATTTGGTTTTGGAGGTCCATAGGTTGATTTGCTGTATTTTGGCAAAAGTTTTAAAGTTGAAGGTTTGGAAGGTTGAGAGATTTGACAGGGAGTTGACTTTATTAATATCGAGTTCGGATTGTGATTCTAGGAGTGGGAATAACTCCGTTGTGTCATTTGGGACTTGCATGGAAAATTTTAGGTCATTTGGAGTTGATTTGATATGCTTCGACATGAGTTTTAGAAGTTGGAAGTTCAATAGTTCATTAGGCTTGAATCGGTGCGCGTGGTTTTGGTGTTGTTTGATGTGATTTTAGGCTTTAATAAGTTCGTATTTTGTTTTAGGACTTGTTAGTATGTTTGGATGGGTCCTGAGGACCTCGGTGTGTTTTGGGTGAGATTTGAGAAAGTTTGGGCATTTCGGCATTTCGATGTGGTTGTATTGCGCTCGTTTTTTATGTTTCAACGTCGTTTTTCAAGCATAAATGGTACTACATCAAGCAAATGAGCATCGATTTATGTTTTTATTGAAGCATTAGATCTGTGTCGTAATTACGGAGCCATAGAAAAAAAGAATCGTCGAATTTGGACATCGTATGAGGATTTTATGGTCATTTTACTAAGAATTGGGTGGCCAGATTTTTCAGATTAATTACGAAATTGCCACTGAATTCGTATTTAAAAATCTGCACTATTTTCAAATATTGAAACCAACATATCTCCTTCAATATAAGGTCAAATGGAGTGATTCAAGAGCCTAACTTGACTAAATTTCGTAAGGAATTCATTGGAGGCATGAAAAGTGAGTTTCGGGATAGTTTTGCATGAGATGCAAGGCAGAATAGCTGGCAGAAAAATATATAAAACAAGGGTTTGTTCATTTGATCATATTTTGAGTTGGGGAGCTCGGATTTGGGCAATTTTGAGGCGATTTTCACTATATGGATTGAGGTAAGTGTTCTCTACTCGGTGTTGGTTATATTTTGATGAATCCATCTTTGTTTTTGGCATTTGATTGATGATTTCAAAGGGAAATTTGGGGGTTTTGCCTAAAGATTCATAAAGTGAATTTTTAAGTTTTGAACATCGATTCTGAGTCGGAATTGGATGAAACTAGTATGGTTGGACTCATAATTTATGGATTGTCGGATTTTTTGAGTTTTGTCGGGTTCCGAGATGCGGGCCCGGGTTGGGTTTTTTTTGGTTAGTTTCGAGCCGTTCGGAGGTCGGAACAAGCGAGATGGCATTTTTCGAGCGTCGCTTGGCTTGCTCGGTATTGGAATTGGCCTGTTTGAGGTAAGTAACAATTGTAAATCTAGTCCTGAGGGTATGAAACCCCGGATTCAAAAGCCATCGTCTTATACTTGTGAATCTCCCCTTTCAACTGCAACACGTAGGGATCATCAAATTGTTGCTCCTTCTCTTCGGCTACTAAGGGGGAACAAGTCCTAGTCTAGACAACAACTCTCTCATCTTCGGAGTCCGGAGTCGAACTCCTATCCTGGCTGGTGGACTTCTTTCACCAGAGTTCTCTTATCTACCTCTATCATGAGTTATACTTCCCACACTTTATCTTCTTAAGCACTTCCTGAAAACACTTATAATATTGTTGTGAGCTAAGTCTTTGACATGTACTCTAAGCTTTAGAGTCCCGTGCAATGGCACTGCCCTCATAACACATAAATAGGCATGATTTTACAGCTTTTTTGTGATCACTTTATCATCAATAACTAAGCTCGGTGATCATTCTACTCACTTTGTGTTTCTTACACATGCTAGACATAATCCCTGTGGTAATTATACAATTTTCCCTCATTACCGAACTGATTTTCTTTTTCATATCCTATGCTAACTGTTCGGGTTTCAAATCTCTAACTGGACTTAATGAAAATTTTCACATCACCCCTTAGACCAAAGGTCTTATACTTGTGGATCCTTCTCTTTTTGTTGGGATCCAAATAACTTTCCTTATTTTCTGCAATTCTCTGCACTCTACGTCAATGACGACTCATCTTCCAACTTACTTCTGAGAAATCTTTCTTACTAGGAAAAACTAAATTATTCACTTAACGGAAAGCTAATGTATTCACAACTATCATATACAATCTTAATAATTTAACTCTGCTCACACTGTCAATCCTTGAGAAACCACATTACGATAATTCCTAAAGGCTATTCTTCTATAGTTTGTGCTCTCACTGCTAGCTAATTTTTTTTCCACTGCCACTGTACTTCGATTTTAACTTAAACTCTTTGGGTTCTAACACACGTTCGGTATTTCAAACTGTCATCCACTCACTAGAGTTAACCTGGCTAAGTGAATCAAATTGTACCTCTACTAGCTCTGCTGAAAGTGCTAATTCACTGTATCAACTCAAAACTTACTTACTATTCTTTTACTAACCACCTGCTACCATCATGTTTTCTTGCTCTACTTTGAATAACTAAAGTAAAGCATAAGGTTATTCTAACTTCCCTCACCATCCGGCCCTTTTCTATGGTCGCATACTATCCCTTTTTTTTCTTCTAAACTATGTGCATGGATCACACTTAGGGAATTCATCTGCCTTAAATGAAATTGGAATATCTAACCCCAAACTTTCTATACAATACTAAATCATATCATACGATAAACATCCCGGGTAATAATTTAGTCACATAATCTATGGGGGAACTGCCATATCTTTTATCTTACATCAATAGCTGCTTCTTATAGTAACTTTCTAGCGTGGTACTTCTAGTTCTGATTTGAATAAATATGAACAACTTAAAATCGTTCCCTGAAATTCACAATTGGCTGCTCTTGGTTCTCATTGCATACATCATATCTTCTAGTCATTTGCATGAGTTATACGAAAAATACATCTCTAATAATAACAATCGTTTTTGACCCCTAGGTATTTTACCCTTAGGCTCTTTTCTGTCCAAACTAAAGTGACCAATGTTAGGGTCTGACATCTGAACTATCATCATCCAACTTGTGGCTCCATTTCCAAAAATTAAATGAAGTTGTTCTAGGAGGTAAACGAATACACTACCATGCACAAACTTATCTTTCAAAGTATACCATCATCTGATAAATCACTTCCTGCGCCCTCCGGTGAGTCTTGGTCTTAATCCAGACCTAAAATATGCGAAGGTTCGCTAATCACTGCTACTTACGTTTTATTTGAGAACCCATATGCATCACTGTATGCTCACAAGTCACCAGAAATATTGATACACTAAAAATTGGATATTTGGTAAACATATAACTGAATATTGGAGTACTGAATAACCGCAAACTTGCTAATTGAAAGTTATAACTGAATACTGGTAACTGAGGTAAATTGATAACCACAAGATAATTGTTTTTGTACTTTCTGATAAGGTTATGCTCTAATCTGTACTACTATCAATTGCATCCCACTCTTAACATCCTCTCAAGTCTCATATTTACCAACCTGTACTCCATAATTATACCCCCGATGGGCAATTATCCTCTCTAGGACCTTAGGTTTCTCCTGCGCGTCCCGTGGGCATCCAATACATTTGGAATTCGATAGGAAGAGAAGGTTAACTATTGCTCTAAGCTTCATGGCACGATCTAGAGTAGAAAGAAATGAGACAATCCTGGATGTCTTCGTAGTTAACCGTTTATATGAGTGGCCGGCACACACATATAAAGGAAACTCCACTGGACATGGCTTCATAGACTCCCTAAGACTCTTGAACCTAGTTCTCTGATACCAAGCTTTGTCACGCTCCGAACCTGGGCCTGGACATAACACGGCACCCGGTGCCTAACTACATGCGACCGAGCGAACCAACTGGCTGGCTGAATCAATATGTGATATCATAACATACTGAATGCGGAAGATAAACTAACACATGATGATATACTGAAAGTCTTGATGATATAAATCAAAGTTCGGAAATACTAATACAATTCTGAAATATATTTGTAGCCCGCATGGCTTAATATGAAAAGCCTGCGACTCTTTCTAGCTATTACTCTAGTCTATGAAGCCTCTAATGAAGCACTGAAAATACTAACTGTCTGAAAGTACTGAAGACCGTAAGGTAATGATAATGCCCCGAAAGAATTGGGGATCACCAAATAGCTGGTACGAGAATCCTAGTGCTCTGAATCGTCAACCTTTAAATCATTACCTGCATCGTGAGATGCAGGCCCCGGGCAAAAGGGACGTCAGTACATTTGAATTGCACTGGTATGTAAAGAAACTGAAAGAAAGAATTATAAATGCTGAAACTGAAACTAAGCTGATAACTGAGAATTGATAATTGGTACTGAAATGATAACTATTGAAACTGAAACTGAAACGATAGCTGATAACTGATAACTAAAATGATAACTGATAACTGAAATGATAATTGATAACTGCAATGATAACTAATAACTAATAACTGATAACTGAAATGATAACTGATAACTGAACTGAACAAAGCAAGTAAGGATATGAATACTCCCTCTTCTGAATGATGAACAACTTGTTTATCTGAATATTAAACTGCGGCCTCAGGCCCAATATATATATATATGTGTGCACAACTGCGGCCTCGGGCCCAGTATACGTATACATAACTGCGGCCTCAGGCGCAAAGATGCATAAAGCATAAACTGCGGCCTCAGGCGCAAAGATGCATAAAGCATAAAATGCAGCCTCAGGCCCAAAGATGCATAAAACATAAACTGTGGCCTCAGGCCCAAAGATGCATAAAGCATTAACTGCAGCCTCAGGCCCAAATACAGGTGTTCAACATTCAGGGATTTAAAATAAGGAACTGAGAATCATAGTACAATACATGATAGTGAAATACTGAATCACACTGAGTTACATGATACTGGAACACTGGATCACACTGAGTTACATGATACTGGAATACTGCATCACACTGAGTTACATAATACTGGAAAACTGAATAGGACTAGACTGAGATGTGTATTCTTGAACTGATCATGAACACTGAAACTTCAATTGTTTACGGCATACTGAGTAATCTATACTACGACTCGAGGGCATCAAGTCTATATTGAATACGCACTGAGCTCATAACGTTCAGAATAAAAGTCATGAACTAGTTATGAAGCTAGAGAATAGAAGTTCTGCAACTATTCAAGGAACTAGGCTTAACTATATTTCTGAGGCAATTAGTAATGTCGTAAAAGAACGTAGTGTAGGGAGAATCATTAACATTCCCAAACATAGAGAGTTAGCCTCACATACCTTAACTTCATGCTCTTGAGCGTAATACAACACTCGCCAACCCTTTCAACTTTAATCTATATCAATACAAGTCAAAGGGATTCCATATTAGCTATGATACTCATGTTTTGTTACTTAGGCATTTTATCAAACACATGGTGAGAATAATGTTTCATAGTCCTTATTAATGGTGTCTGTACACCCATTAACCCATTCTCTTGTTCCTAGATAAATTCTAAAGTTTCAAATGGTTATAATCAACATTATTCTTTATCACCCATAAGGTAAACAACACCCTTAACCAATAATCAACAATCAACACACCAAAACCATAACCGTTCATGCTTTTCTATCAAACCTATCAACTCATATCTCATGAACTAGAGTCAATTATCATTAATCCAATGGTATAATCAATTAGAGGGTGAAGACATTACCTTTTTGAAGTTCAATCCCCTTGAATTCGAGTTATAGGGTTCCTTCTCTCGACAATGATGTCCCAATCGAATATCTAATGATATGGAGAGTTTACCCATGTTAATAAGATGTTGGAAAATTAAAATTAACTTAGAATCACCATTAGAACTTACCTTGGGTGGTGGAGGGACCCTTAAGGAGTTAGGTTTTTGAGAGCTTTCTTTTCTAGAGCAAGTTTTTATGTTTTGGGACCGTGGGGGACGAAATAGGGCTTAAAAAATAACTCCCCAAGTCCGCCACCGCGCCCCTGTAGGCCTGACCGCGGTCCCGACCACGGTAAATAGCAGGAACACTGCCTCACGACCGCGGTCGCGGTCTGGGCGCGGTGGTTGCTCACTGTTCTGTAAGATGGGCATAACGTTTTGCACAGAGCTCCGTTTGGGCTCCACAATATATCGTTGGAAAGATATTTCAAAGACCTACAACTTCCATCTTTTGAGTTTTCCCAAATACCTTACACATTTTCACTAACTACTGCTGGAAGATGGACCTTTTGTAAACTTAGTCGATTTTGTTGAATCTTATGCACCTCACTCTCCATCTTGATTCCGAAACAACTATTTTCACCAATAATCATCCCTCTAGGACTTCATATGTCTAAAGTATCAAATTAATACCCATTTAACATATCCACACCTAGTTTGAATGTACGGGGTGTTACAGTAAACCAATGAAAATACACTCTAATACTCATTATAAATCAATTCATAATAATTCCCAACTTCGTTCGAAAAGTCAATAAAGTCAACCATCGGGCCCACGTGTCCGGATTCCGAAAATTTTCGAAGATAAACTTTACCCACAACACCACGAACTCAAATATATAATTCATTCCAAATTCCATGTCCAATTTCGTGGCCAAATTCCAAAAATATCAATTTCTACGTTTTTCTTCAAAATCGCAAATTTCTACTAATTTTCATGTATAAATCCATATACAATCCATGTATTTAACTCACAATGTGCGGGAATTATATAACTCATAATAGATGATGAAATCTTCTCTTCTAAAGCTCCAAAAATTGCCCAACCAAGTGAAAAATGAGAGAGAATGAGCCAAATCCCGAAATATAAAACTCACTGCCCAGTTCCTTCCTCTTCGCGATCGCGGAATACCCCTCATGATCGCGAAGGCCAAACAGCCCTGCCCCAAAATCTCCTCTTCGCGTTCGCGGTGGCCTTCTCGTGTTCGCGATGCCTCCACATCTCACGCCTTTTCATTCACGGTCCTTGAGCCGCATTCGCAATGGCCTAGCGCCTCCAGGCCCAGCTCCCCCTTTCCTTCTTCGCATTCGTGACCGCCCCTTTCGCGTAGGTTCCTCAGGCTCTTCTCCGCGTTCGTGACCTCTGCATCACGTTCGCGATGATCAACTCCACCTGCCCAAAAATCCCTCTTCGTGAACGCGATAGCCTCCACGCGTTCGCGATGAAGGACACCAGAACCAGCATCAGCAGCAGCAAAACATGGGAAAATGACCCGAAACCATCCCGAAACACACCCGAGGCCCCCGAGACCCCATCCAATAACAACAACCAGTACCATAACATGACACGGACCTTGTCGAAGCCTCGAATCACATCAAACAACGTCCAAATTATGAATGGACGATCAAATTCATTCTTTAAACTTACAAACTTTCGAACTTCCACGAACGCGTCCGAATCATATCAAAACATTCCGGAATGACGCCAAACTTTATGCACAAGTCACAAATCACGATACGAACCTATTCTAAGGCTCGGAACTATAAGAGAACATCAAAAACACCAAAATCCACTTCAACCCAAACTTATGAAATTCTAGATCTTCCAAAATGCCAACTTTCTACAATAAGCACTGAAATGCTACCGGACCAACCGGTACTCAATCCGAACATACGCCCAAGTCCGAAATTATCAAACGAACCTATTGGAACCTTCAAATCTCGATTCCGAGGTCGTTTACTCAAAAGTTAAACCTTAGTCAATTCTTCCAACTTAAAGCTTCTGAAATTAGATTTTTTTTCCGAATCAACTTCGATCTTCCCGAAATTCTATTCCGACCACAGGTGCAAGTTATAATACCTAAAGTGAAGCTACGCAAGGCTTCAAACCACTGAGCAACGCGCCAGGGCTCAAAAACAACTGGTCGGGTCATTAGAAAAAATGATCCGTAGCCTATCCGAAACTTACCCGAGCCCCTTGGGCTTCAAACCAAACATGCACACAAGTGTAATAACATCATACGAACTCGCTCGCGCGATCAAACCACCATAATAACACTTAGAACATCAAATCAAACATCAAAATGCATGAAATTTTCAAAGAAACTCAAGAACTCTCAAATTCATATTTTCTTCAGTTTTTCCCATGAAATGTTGACCGTAGTCAACTCAAATTATTTTTAAGGCTAAAACTCATATTTTATTCAGTTTTTCACAAAAAGAAATTCGAAAAAGACACGGACTACACACGCAAATCAAGAATCACTAAGCAGAGCTAATTGAGCTCTAGGAACATTAAAATAAAGGCTAAAACTTAAATGACCTATCGGGTCATCACACTATCACAACACATTTGATTATTGGATTCGAAATCTGTTTGTAACGACCCGGCTTGTCGTTTTGAGAATTTACGCCTCGATCCCCTATTAATTGCTTCCCCCGTGTCTATTTCTGTTATTGTGATTTGCCGGGATGATTCGTTTTGAGTTTCGGAGTGTTTTGGGACACTTAGTCCCTAAATGAGAGCTTAAGCTTTAGAATTTGGATCGTAGTCGGAACAGTGTGAAGACGGCTCCGGAATATAATTCTGTCAATTCCGTTAGCTCCATTGGGTGATTTCAGGCTTAGGGGCGTGTCCGGATTTTGTTTTGGAGGTCCGTAGCTTATTTAGATTTGAAATGCCGAAAGTTGAAATTTTGGAAATTTTAGGATCGATAGTGAAATTTTTATATCGGGGTTGGAATCCGATTACGGAAGTTGGAGTAGGTCCGTAGTGCTGAATATGACTTGTGTGCAAAATTTGGGGTCAATCAGACATGATTTGGTTGGTTTCGATATCGGTTGTAGAACTGTGGAATTTCAAGTTCATTAAGTTTGGATTGGAGGGTGATTCGTGGTTTTAGCGTTGTATGATGTGATTTGAGGGCTTGAGTGAGTTCGTATGATGTTTTAGGAATGGTTGGTATGTTTGGTTGAAGTCCCGAGGTCCTCGGGTGAGTTTCGGATGCTTAACGGAATTGAATTTGGACTTAGGCAAATTTTTGATGTGTTGAACATGTTGCTTTCGCACCTGCGGATCTTGGACCGCAGGTGCGGTGCCGCAGAAGCGGCTTGGTAACTGTAGAAGCGAGTTTGGCCTTGTGCTTCAGGGACCGCAGATGCGGCTGGTAAACCGCAGATGCGGAATCGCAAATGCGGCCCAGTGACTGCAGATGCGGCCCCAGCCCGAATAAGTTGTTTTCGCACCTCCGATGCTTTTTACGCAGCCGCGGGACCGCAGATGCGTCCCCATGACCGTAGAAGTGGAAATCGCTGGGCAGAAAAGATTGAAATCGAGGGTTTGAGTTCATAACTTCAAAATTTGATTTAAAGCTCGGTAGAAGGCAATTTCTTGAGAGAATTTGAAGGAGAACTGTTGGGTAACGAATTCTAACTCTAGTTTGGTTCTAATGCACTAATCTATTGTTGTTTTTACACATCTAATCTATGAATTTGAGTGGAAGAGTGGGGATTTGGGAGAAAAGTTCCCCAACCGAGTTTTTGGGTTTTGATCGGGTTTTAGTTGTCGGAATTGAGTAATTTTTGGACGAGTGATCTCGTGAGTGAATGGTTGTCTAAATTTGTATCTTTTACCCGATTCCGAGACGTGGGCCCGGGGAGGATTTTTGGGCTTTTTCTATTTTCTTGCCTTAGCTTCGATTTCATTAGCTAAATTAGTTGTTTGTAGTTATATTTACGTTATGAAATTGATTTGATTAGATTTGGGCCACTCGGAGTTGGATACTCGTGGCAAGAGCGTGATTTCGGATTTGATTTGAGCTTGGTTCGAGGTAAGTGCCTTGCCTAACCTTGTGTTGGGGAAACTGTTACATCCCGTACCATAGCATTAGGATGTGCCGTAGTAAATCCACATGAGCTCGAAGGGATTATGTCTATTATGAGGTTATAGAGGGTTTAAGATATTATTATTATGAGACCCTGTAAGTTTACAACCTTGATACCGTTAGATATTATGTTAGTGTGGTATATTCTTTTAAGTAAAGTATTTTAGTAAAAGTTTTATAAGTATAATTTTGGATAGTTACCATTATTACTATTTTCGGATATGATAAATTGTACACCTATACCCATGCATGACACGACATTTATATACACGTGCATAACATTATAAATGTTTCAGAATTTACAAAGTTATTCAGATTTACAGATGGATTTCTTTATTCCATGTTTCATCTATGCTTTTTACGTACAGATTTTCATGCCTTACATACTCTGTACATTTTTCGTACTGACGTCGTATTTCACGGGGCTTGCGTTTTATGCCCGCAGGTGCAGGTAGGCAAGCTGACGGTCCCCCTTCTTAGGATCCTTGATCAGCGAGAGTTGGCGTGCTCCACTTGATCCGGAGCTGCTTTTGATTTTGGTACGATATGTTTGTATTCATATGGGTATGACGTGGCTCAGTCCCGTCTTTGTACAGTTATATTTCTATTAGAAGTTTGTAGACAGTATGTCTAGTTGAATAGTATGTGGCCTTGCCGGCTTCCAGTTTTGAGGTATATAGTTATCTATTGCAGCCTTGTCGGCTCGCCCTACGTATGTTACACGTATAAATATATATGTTTTTTGGGCAGGTTTCCTTCATGTACGTTATTCTCGTAATTCAGCAGATGTTATTCAGCTTTATATTTTAGATGCATACTTAGGGGTGTCTGACAGGTAGGACTCGGGCAACCATCGCGGCCCATCGGTTGGGGTCGTGACAATGTGGTAATAGAGCGGGTCATGTCCTAGGGAGTCTACAAAGCCGTGCCTAGTAGAGTCTCACTTATGGGTGTGTTGCGCGCCACATTTATAATTGAGAGGCTATAGCATTTAGGAAATGTTACCCTTCTTTTGTTTCCAGATCGTGCAATAGAGCTAAGTCGTAGGAAGTCAGTATAAAGTTTCCACCGAATTTTGTGTGCACTATAGGTGCTATCACAATAGAGCTTTAAGGCGTAGATGTAATTTCTACTTATGTGGAAGGGAAGTTATGGAAGAAACAGAAGATACGATGCAAGATAAGTAAGATAAAGGTGAAGAAGATACGAGATACTCAAGTATAAAAGGTTGTGAATAGTCGAGACTTCAGATACAGTTTGGGTTTTAAGATTAATTTACGGAGGAGACCCTAGTGAAAATTTTGTAGATCCCTGAGAGTTAACATTCGAGGACGAATGTTTCTAAAGGGGGGGAGGATGTTACATCTCGTACCATAGCATTAGGATGTGCCGTAGTAAATCCACATGAGCTCGAAGGGATTATGTCTATTAGGAGGTTATACAGGGTTTAAGATATTATTATTATGAGACCTTGTAAGTTACAACCTTGATACCGTTAGATATTATGTTAATGTGGTATTTTCGTTTAAGTAATGTATTTTAGTAAAAGTTTTATAAGTATAATTTCGGATAGTTACCATTATTACTATTTTCGGATATGAAAAATTGTACACCTATACCCATGCATGACACGACATTTATATACACGTGCATAACATTATAAATGTTTCAGAATTTACAAAGTTATTCAGATTTAGAGATGGATTTCTTTATTCCATGTTTCATCTATGGTTTTTACGTACAGATTTTCATGCCTTACATACTCAGTACATTTTTCGTACTGACGCCCTATTTCACGGGGCCTACGTTTCATCCCCGCAGGTGCAGGTAGGCAAGCTGACGGTCCCCCTTCTTAGGATCCTTGATCAGCGAGAGTTGGCGTGCTCCACTTGATCCGGAGCTGCTTTTGATTTTGGTACGATATGTTTGTATATATATAGGTATGACGTGGCTTAGTCCCGTCTTTGTACAGTTATATTTCTATTAGAAGTCTGTAGACAGTATGTCTAGTTGAATAGTATGTGGCCTTGACGGCTTCCAGTTTTGAGGTATATAGTTGTCTATAGCAGCCTTGTCGGCTCGCCCTACATATGTTACACGTATATGTACATATGCTTTTTGGGCAGGTTTCTTTCATGTATGTTATTCTCCCAATTCAGCAGATGTTATTCAGGTTTATATTTTAGACGCATACTTAGGGGTGTCTGACAGGTAGGACTCGGGCACCGATCGCGGCCTATCGATTTGGGTCGTGACAAAGTGGTATCAGAGCGGGTCGTGTCCTAGGGAGTCTACAAAGCCGTGCCTAGTAGAGTCTCACTTATGGGTGTGTTGCGCGCCACATTTATAATTTAGAGGGTATAGGGCATTTAGAAAATGTTACCCTTCTTTTGTTTCCAGATCGTGCCATAGAGCTAAGTCGTAGGAAGTCAGTATAAAGTTTCCACCGAATTTAATGTGCACTATAGGTGCTATCACAATAGAGCTTTAAGGCGTAGATGTAATTTCTACTTATGTGGAAGGGAAGTTATGGAAGAAACAGAAGATACGATGCAAGATAAGTAAGATAAAGGTGAAGAAGATACGAGATACTCAACTATAAAAGGTTGTGAATAGTCGAGACTTCAGATATAGTTTGGGTTTTAAGTTTAATTTACATAGGAGACCCTAGTGAAAAATTTGTAGATCCCTGAGAGTTAACATTCGAGGACGAATGTTTCTAAAGGGGGGAAGGATGTTACATCTCGTACCATAGCATTAGGATGTGCCGTAGTAAATCCACATGAGCTCGAAGGGATTATGTCTATTAGGAGGTTATAGAGGGTTTAAGATATTATTATTATGAGACCTTGTAAGTTTACAACCTTGATACCGTTAGATATTATGTTAGTGTGGTATTTTCTTTTAAGTAAAGTATTTTAGTAAAAGTTTTATAAGTATAATTTTGGATAGTTACCATTATTACTATTTTCGGATATGAAAAATTGTACACCTATACCCATGCATGACACGACATTTATATACACGTGCATAACATTATAAATGTTTCAGAATTTACAAAGTTATTTAGATTTACAGATGGATTTCTTTATTCCATGTTTCATCTATGGTTTTTACGTACAGATTTTCATGCCTTACATACTCAGTACATTTTTCGTACTGACGCCCTATTTCACGGGGCCTACGTTTCATCCTCGCAGGTGCAGGTAGGCAAGCTGACGGTCCCCCTTCTTAGGATCCTTGATCAGCGAGAGTTGGCGTGCTCCACTTGATCCGGAGCTGCTTTTGATTTTGGTACGATATGTTTGTATATATATGGGTATGACGTGGCTCAGTCCCGTCTTTGTACAATTATATTTCTATTAGAAGTCTGTAGACAGTATGTCTAGTTGAATAGTATGTGGCCTTGCCGGCTTCCAGTTTTGAGGTATATAGTTGTCTATAGCAGCCTTGTCGGCTCGCCCTACATATGTTACACGTATATGTACATATGCTTTTTGGGCAGGTTTCCTTCATGTATGTTATTCTCCTAATTCAGCAGATGTTATTCAGGTTTATATTTTAGACGCATACTTAGGGGTGTCTGACAGGTAGGACTCGGGCACCCATCGCGGCCCATCGGTTTGGGTCGTGACAAAGTGGTAATAGAGCGGGTCATGTCCTAGGGAGTCTACAAAGCCGTGCCTAGTAAAGTCTCACTTATGGGTGTGTTGCGCGCCACATTTATAATTGAGAGGCTATAGTATTTAGGAAATGTTACCCTTCTTTTGTTTCCAGATCGTGCCATAGAGATAAGTCGTAAGAAGTCAGTATAAAGTTTCCACTGAATTTTGTGTGCACTTTAGGTGCTATAACAATAGAGCTTTAAGGCGTAGATGTAATTTCTACTTATGTAGAAGGGAAGTTATGGAAGAAACAGAAGATACGATGCAAGATAAGTAAGATAAAGGTGAAGAATATACGAGATACTCAAGTATAAAAGGTTGTGAATAGTCGAGACTTCAGATATAGATTGGGTTTTAAGTTTAATTTACAGAGGAGACCCTAGTGAAAATTTTGTAGATCCTTGAGAGTTAACATTCGAGGACGAATGTTTCTAAAGGGGGGAAGGATGTTACATCTCGTACCATAGCATGAAGATGTGCCGTAGTAAATCCACATGAGCTCGAAGGGATTATGTCTATTAGGAGGTAATAGAGGGTTTAAGATATTATTATTATGAAACCCTGTAAGTTTACAACCTTGATACCGTTAGATATTATGTTAGTGTGGTATTTTCTTTTAAGTGAAGTATTTTAGTAAAAGTTTTATAAGCATAATTTTTGATAGTTACCATTATTACAATTTTCAGATATGATAAATTGTACACCTATACCCATGCATGACACGACATTTATATACACGTGCATAACATTATAAATGTTTCACAATTTACAAAGTTATTCAGATTTATAGATGGATTTCTTTATTCCATGTTTCATCTTTGCTTTTTACGTACAGATTTTCATGCCTTACATACTCAGTACATTTTTCGTACTGACGCCCTATTTCACGGGGCTTACGTTTCATCCCCGCAGGTGCAGGTAGGCAAGCTGACGGTCCCCCTTCTTAGGATCCTTGATCAGCGAGAGTTGGCGTGCTCCACTTGATCCGGAGCTGCTTTTGATTTTGGTACGATATGTTTGTATATATATGGGTATGACGTGGCTCAGTCCCGTCTTTGTACAGTTATATTTCTATTAGAAGTCTGTAGACAGTATGTCTAGTTGAATAGTATGTGGCCTTGCCGGCTTCCAGTTTTGAGGTATATAGTTGTCTATAGCAGCCTTGTCGGCTCGCCCTACGTATGTTACACGTATATGAACATATGCTTTTTAAGTAGGTTTCCTTCATGTATGTTATTCTCGTAATTCAGCAGATGTTATTCAGGTTTATATTTTAGACGCATACTTAGGGGTGTCTGACAGGTAGGACTCGGGCACACGTCGCGGCCCATCGGTTTGGGTCGTGACAAAGTGGTATCAGAGCGGGTCGTGTCCTAGGGAGTCTACAAAGCCGTGCCTAGTAGAGTCTCACTTATAGGTGTGTTGCGCGACATATTTATAATTGAGAGGCTATAGGGCAATTAGTAAATGTTACCCTTCTTTTGATTCCAAATCGTGCCATAGAGATAAGTCGTAAGAAGTCAGTATAAAGTTTCCACCGAATTTTGTGTGCACTATAGGTGCTATCACAATAGAGCTTTAAGGCGTAGATGTAATTTCTACTTATGTGGAAGGGAATTTATGGAAGAAACAGAAGATACAATGCAAGATAAGTAAGATAAAGGTGAAGAAGATACGAGATACTCAAGTATAAAAGGTTGTGAATAGTCAAGACTTCAGATACAGTTTGGGTTTTAAGATTAATTTACAGAGGAGACCCTAGTGAAAATTTTGTAGATCCCTCAGAGTTAACATTCGAGGACGAATGTTTCTAAAGCGGGGGAGGATGTTACATCTCGTACCATAGCATTAGGATGTGCCGTAGTAAATCCACATGAGCTCGAAGGGATTATGTCTATTAGGAGGTTATAGAGGGTTTAAGATATTATTATTATGAGACCTTGTAAGTTTACAACCTTGATACCGTTAGATATTATGTTAGTGTGGTATTTTCTTTTAAGTAAAGTATTTTAGTAAAAGTTTTATAAGTATAATTTTGGATAGTTACCATTATTACTATTTTCGGATATCATAAATTGTACACCTATACCCATGCATGACACGACATTTATATACACGTGCATAACATTATAAATGTTTCACAATTTACAAAGTTATTCAGATTTATAGATGGATTTCTTTATTCCATGTTTCATCTTTGCTTTTTACGTACAGATTTTTCATGCCTTACATACTTATTACATTTTTCGTACTGACGCCCTATTTCACGGGGCCTACGTTTCATCCCCGTAGGTGCAGGTAGGCAAGCTGACGGTCCCCCTTCTTAGGATCCTTGATCAGCGAGAGTTGGCGTGCTCCACTTGATCCGGAGCTGCTTTTGATTTTGGTACGATATGTTTGTATATATATGGGTATGACGTGGCTCAGTCCCGTCTTTGTACACTTATATTTCTATTAGAAGTCTGTAGACAGTATGTCTAGTTGAATAGTATGTGGCCTTGACGGCTTCCAGTTTTGAGGTATATAGTTGTCTATAGCAGCCTTGTCGGCTCGCCCTACATATGCTACACGTATATGTACATATGCTTTTTGGGCAGGTTTCCTTCATGTATGTTATTCTCCTAATTCAGCAGATGTCATTCAGGTTTATATTTTAGATGCATACTTAGGGGTGTCTGACAGGTAGGACTCGGGCACCCGTCGCGGCCCATCTGTTCTGGTCGTGACAAAGTGGTATCAGAGCGGGTCGTGTCCTAGGGAGTCTACAAAGCCGTGCCTAGTAGAGTCTCACTTATAGGTGTGTTGCGCGCCACATTTATAATTGAGAGGCTATAGGGAAATTAGGAAATGTTACCCTTCTTTTGTTTCCATATCGTGCCATAGAGATAAGTCGTAAGAAGTCAGTATAAAGTTTCCACCGAATTTTGAGTGCGCTATAGGTGCTATCACAATAGAGCTTTAAGGCGTAGATGTAATTTCTACTTATGTGGAAGGGAAGTTATGGAAGAAACAGAAGATACGATGAAAGATAAGTAAGATAAAGGTGAAGAATATACGAGATACTCAAGTATAAAAGGTTGTGAATAGTCGAGACTTCAGATATAGTTTGGGTTTTAAGTTTAATTTACACAGGAGACCCTAGTGAAAATTTTATAGATCCCTGAGAGTTAACATTCGAGGACGAATGTTTCTAAAGGGGGGAAGGATGTTACATCTCATACCATAGCATTAGGATGTGCCGTAGTAAATCCACATGAGCTCGAAGGGATTATGTCTATTAGGAGGTAATAGAGGGTTTAAGATATTATTATTATGAGACCGTGTTAGTTTACAACCTTGATACCGTTAGATCTATGTTAGTGTGGTATTTTCTTTTAAGTAAAGTATTTTAGTAAAAGTTTTATAAGTATAATTTTGGATAGTTACCGTTATTACTATTTTCGGATATGATAAATTGTACACCTATACCCATGCATGACACGACATTTATATACACGTGCATAACATTATAAATGTTTCAGAATTCACAAAGTTATTCAGATTTACAGATGGATTTCTTTATTCCATGTTTCATCTATACTTTTTTCGTACAGATTTTCACGCCTTACATACTCTGTACATTTTTCGTACTGACGCCGTATTTCACGGGGCCTGCGTTTCATGCCAGCAGGTGCAGGCAGGCAAGCTGACGGTCCCCCTTCTTAGGATCCTTGATCAGCAAGAGTTGGCGTGCTCCACTTGATCTGGAGCTGCTTTTGATTTTGGTACGATATGTTTGTATTTATATGGGTATGACGTGGCTCAGTCCCGTCTTTCTACATTTATATTTCTATTAGAAGTCTGTAGACAGTATGTCTAGTTGAATAGTATGTGGCCTTGCCGACTTCCAGTTTTGAGGAATATAGTTATCTATAGCAGCCTTGTTCGCTCGCCCTAGGTATGTTACACGTATATGTACATATGCTTTTTGGGCAGGTTTCCTTCATGTATGTTATTCTCGTAAATCAGCAAATGTTATTCAGCTTTATATTTTAGACGCATACTTAGGGGTGTCTGACAGGTAGGACTCGGGCACCCATCGCGGCCCATTGATTTGGGTCGTGACAAAGTGGTATCAGAGCGGGTCGTGTCCTAGGGAGTCTACAAAGCCGTGCCTAGTAGAGTCTCACTTATGGGTGTGTTGCGCGCCACATTTATAATTGAGAGGGTATAGGGCATTTAGGAAATGCTACCCTTCTTTTGTTTCCAGATCGTGCCATAGAGCTAATTCGTAGGAAGTCAGTAAAAAGTTTCCACCGAATTTTGTGTGCACTATAGGTGCTATCACAATAGAGCTTTAAGGCGTAGATGTAATTTCTACTTATGTGGGAAGGGAAGAAATGGAAGAAACAGAATATACGATGCAAGATAAGTAAGATAAAGGTGAAGAATATACGAGATACTCAAGTATAAAAGGTTGTGAATAGTCGAGACTTCAGATACAGTTTGGGTTTTAAGTTTAATTTACAGAGGAGACCCTAGTAAAAATTTTGTAGATCCCTGAGAGTTAACATTCGAGGACGAATGTTTCTAAAGGGGGGAAGGATGTTACATCTCGTACCATAGCATTAGGATGTGCCGTAGTAAATCCACATGAGCTCGAAGGGATTATCTCTATTAGGAGGTTATAGAGGGTTTAAGATATTATTATTATGAGACCCTGTAAGTTTACAACCTTGATACCGTTAGATATTATGTTAGTGTAGTATTTTCTTTTAAGTAAAGTATTTTAGTAAAAGTTTTATAAGTATAATTTTGGATAGTTACCATTATTAGAATTTTCAGATATGATAAATTGTACACCTATACCCATGCATGACACGACATTTATATACACGTGCATAACATTATAAATGTTTCACAATTTACAAAGTTATTCAGATTTATAGATGGATTTCTTTATTCCATGTTTCATCTTTGCTTTTTACGTACAGATTTTCATGCCTTACATACTCAGTACATTTTTCGTACTGACGCCCTATTTTACGGGGCCTGCGTTTCATGCCCGCAGGTGCAGGTAGGCAAGCTGACGGTCCCCCTTCTTAGGATCCTTGATCAGCGAGTGTTGGCGTGCTCCACTTGATCCGGAGATGTTTTTGATTTTTGTACGATATGTTTTTATATATATGGGTATGACATGGCTCAGTCCCGTCTTTGTACAGTTATATTTCTATTTAGAAGTCTGTAGACAGTATGTCTAGTTGAATAGTATGTGGCCTTACCGGCTTCCAGTTTTGAGGTATATAGTTGTCTATAGACAGTATGTACATATGCTTTTTGGGCAGGTTTCCTTCATGTATGTTATTCTCGTAATTCAGCAGATGTTATTCAGGTTTATATTTTAGACGCACACTTAGGGGTGTCTGACAGGTAGGACTCGGGCACCCGTCGCGGCCCATCGGTTTGGATCATGACAAAGTGGTATCAGAGCGGGTCGTGTCCTAGAGAGTCTACAAAGTCGTGCCTAGTAGAGTCTCACTTATAGGTTTTTGCGCGCCACATTTATAATTGAGAGGCTATAGGGCAATTAGGAAATTTTACCCTTCTTTTGTTTCCAGATCGTGCCATAGAGATAAGTCGTAATAAGTCAGTATAAAGTTTCCACCGAATTTTGTGTGCACTATAGGTGCTATCACAATAGAGCTTTAAGGCGTAGATGTAATTTCTACTTATGTGGAAGGGAAGTTATGGAAGAAACAGAAGATACGATGCAAGATAAGTAAGATAAAGGTGAAGAATATACGAGATACTCAAGTATAAAAGGTTGTGAATAGTCAAGACTTCAGATATAGTTTGGGTTTTAAGTTTAATTTACAGACGAGACCCTAGTGAAAATTTTGTAGATCCCTGAGAGTTAACATTCGAGGACGAATGTTTCTAAAGGGGGGAAGGATGTTACATCTCGTACCATAGCATTAGGATGTGCCGTAGTAAATCCACATGAGCTCGAAGGGATTATATCTATTAGGAGGGGATAGAGGGTTTACGATATTATTATTATTATGAGACCCTGTAAGTTTACAACCTTGATACCATTAGATATTATGTTAGTGTGGTATTTTCTTTTAAGTAAAGTATTTTAGTAAAAGTTTTATAAGTATAATTTTGGATAGTTACCATTATTACTATTTTCGGATATGATAAATTGTACACCTATACCCATGCATGACACGACATTTATATACACGTGCATAACATTATAAGTGTTTCAGAATTTACAAAGTTATTCAGATTTACAGATGGATTTCTTTATTCCATGTTTCATCTATGCTTTTTACGTACAGATTTTCACGCCTTACATACTTTATACATTTTTCATACTGACGCCGTATTTCACGGGGCCTGCGTTTCATGCCCGCAGGTGCAGGTAGGCAAGCTGACGGTCCCCCTTCTTAGGATCCTTAATCAGCGAGAGTTGGCGTGCTCCACTTGATCCGGAGCTGCTTTTGATTTTGGTACGTTATGTTTGTATTTATATCGGTATGACGTGGCTCAGTCCCGTCTTTGTACAGTTATATTTCTATTAGAAGTCTGTAGACAGTATGTCTTGTTGAATAGTATTTGGCCTTGCCGGCTTCCAGTTTTGAGGTATATAGTTATCTATAGCAGCCTTGTCGGCTCGCCCTACGTATGTTACACGTATATGTACATATGCTTTTTGGGCAGGTTTCCTTCATGTATGTTATTCTCGTAATTCAGCAGATGTTATTCACGTTTATATTTTAGACGCATACTTAGGGGTGTCTGACAGGTAGGACTCGGGCACCCATCGCAGCCCATCGGTTTGGGTCGTGACAAAGTGGTATCAGAGCGGGTCGTGTCCTAGGGAGTCTACAAGGCCGTGCCTAGTAGAGTCCCACTTATAGGTGTGTTGCGCGCCACATTGATAATTGAGAGGCTATAGGGCAATTAGGAAATGTTACCCTTATTTTGTTTCCAGATCGTGCCATAGAGATAAGTCGTAAGAAGTCAGTATAAAGTTTCCACCGAATTTTGTGTGCACTATAGGTGCTATAACAATAGAGCTTTAAGGCGTAGATGTAATTTCTACTTATGTGGAAGGGAAGTTATGGAAGAAACAGAAGATACGATGCAAGATAAGTAAGATAAAGGTGAAGAATATACGAGATACTCAAGTATAAGAGGTTGTGAATAGTCGAGACTTTAGATATAGTTTGGGTCTTAAGTTTAATTTACAGAGGAGTCCCTAGTGAAAATTTTGTAGATCACTGAGAGTTAGCATTCGAGGATGAATGTTTCTAAAGGGGGGAAGGATGTTACATCCCGTACCATAACATTAGGATGTGTCGTAGTAAATCCACATGAGCTCGAAGGGATTATGTCTATTAGGAGGTTATAGAGAGTTTAAGATATTATTATTATGAGACCCTGTAAGTTTACAACCTTGATACCGTTAGATATTATGTTAGTGTGCTATTTTCTTTTAAGTAAAGCATTTTAGTAAAAGTTTTATAAGTATAATTTTGGATAGTTACCATTATTACTATTTTCGGTAGAATACAACAGGTAATGCCAACTTATACATAAGAAATATAGGCCTCTAAGACCAAAATAACCACTTGAACACTGAACATAGGCCGACAAGGCCATACGATCTTTTACGTACATGACGTCTGTCTACAAGCCACTACGAGTACATAATTTTCATAAAGGTCAGAACAGAGTCCCGCCACACCAAACAATACACATCTAACTCATACTAACCAAACAAGCAACTCCGAAGCAAATGGAGCGCACCAACATCTTCCGCTAAGCTGATAACCTACTTGGAGGGATCTCGACCTGTGTATCGGGACCTGCATGCATGAAACGCAGCGTCTCCAGGCAAAAAGGGACGTCAGTACGAATAATGTACTGAGTATGTAAGGCACATAACTAAGTACTTAACAGACTTGGAGGAAATATAGAGTAAATGACTCCACCTGTAAGTCTGGATAACTTTGTAAATCATGAAATAATTATAGTGTCATGCATATGCGTATGAATGTCATGTCGTGCATAGGTACATGTTTCATAACATCATCAGCCTCTGAGGGCATCCCATCATGCCATCTTGGCCACTGTGGGCAAAATCATCAACGTATACCAGCTGATCAGGTGGTGGTGCGTATATAACGCCATAACCTTTTCCATATCCCATATACATACATACATACATATATATATATATATATATATATATATATATATATATATATATATATATATATATATATATATAACGCCATCTGGTCATGGGTCAATGCACATGTATAAATGGGTGAAATGCATGAAAAATACGTAAAAATCTCAATATTATTTTCGGATAAACTTTTTCAACTGCGTATTATTCTGAGACCCATGAACAGAAGATAATAGCAATTCACATGGGGAATCAAGAATATAGACACCCCTAGTATTTCTATGGATAGAGTAATTTATGGAAACTGTGCGTTTGCTCGTTTCTTCTGTATAATTTGGACCATACCAAAAGAAAGAAGGGATGACCTTAACATACCTGGAGTAGGGAAAACTCCGTATAATATTCCGTTGCGAACTTTCGTGGATTGAACTTAGAACCCAAAAGTCGGATTAAGCTTCTTGCTTTTTGAAATTTTTTACGAAATTAGCTCCTGCTTCTTCAAAATTCTTGAACGAAATTTTAAGCTTCTTGCTTGTTGAAGTGCTGAACGAATTTCTTAAGTTCTGTTCTTGAATTTTTCAAACCAAGAAAGGGATGCATTCTTGCTTTTTGGAATGACTAACGTTACTTTATCCAAATGAATTAGAACAACTTCTTTACTTAATTAGTTCAATTAAACCATAGATAGCCACCTAGGATTTTTGCTTACATAGTCACTTCATGTGGTAAGCTAGTGCTGCCACGTCTTTGGAGTGTAATTTTGTTAATTTTTATTCACTTATTAGTTAACTGGGTAATGTTCTATTACCCGGTAATTAACCAATTACCCGTATAATTACGAATTATTTCTACTTACTCAAAATATTACTCACTTTTTACACACCTTACTATCATGGTCATGTGGTACCTTCTATGGTACTAGTCCATAAATATCGGGTATTTTAGCTCGGGCCGTATTTTATCCCAAAATGCCAAATTTCAACGAAATTCATTTTCTTCGACTTGCTTCCCCTCTCACCTTCACGAATTTACTCATCACTTATAATCCTTATAATCTCCAAATAATCTTTTTCTTGGACTGATGTCAATTACCTGATGACAAATTCAACGTACAATACTACAGGGTGCAATATCGTCGTAACTTAATACTGCGAAGCGTAATATCTCGGTAATATAATACTGCAGGACATAAGTAATATTGCGGGGTGTAACATCATTCCCCTCTTCGGAACATTCGTCCTCGAATGTTGACTGATGCTCTTATCATTTTTATAACTCATAGCTCTTGTGAATACCTTAATACTCTCCTTGCCATTTAAGCAGTTGCTGTGTGAATAAATCCAAAGTCTAGGGTGTTCCCCCCTTTAGTTTTCTTGCTCATATCATGACTTGTGGTCGAAATCTTTCTAATCTCGCAACTGCTGCTACCTCCTGTCATGCAGCCTGTATTACCCTAGCTTTGTAAGTGCGCTTATGCGATTCATCGTTCCTTTTTCCTTTTAGCTTTTAGTCAATATCTTGGCCTTACTTTGTAAACATATACAAGGCTTAATAGGATGCCTCTCTGGCATCTATAGGTGTACTGAAGTTCTTTGCTCGATACTTTGTAGAACTTGTGAATATGGCCATATCTTATTTCATAGATCTGGTTATCCATTCGTATGGCTTTACTACATCTACGTGGGTCATACTATACCATAATTTTTACTTCAATTTATCGTTACTGAGGTATGCTTACCAAACTCCAGTTACTTTTGTTGCCTATCCTTTAGGTATAAATCTCAGTCCTTTAATGCTCCTTCATTATCGTTCGTCTTAAGAAGGATGGCGTAATCTCATGTCATACTTTGTAACTTGTATCTGTCCATTGTTGATTCACCTCAATGTTGATCTACAATCCTCCACTTAAAGACTTGAAACTTCTTACGTAATACATTGACACTAGGGCTTACTCCTCCCCGGGGAATATCTAAAATGATTAGACCGATCCACTTGGGGAAATACCAAGCTTTCATAACCGTATTTCATAGCATCCCAATGTGATTCACCTTATGTGGGTATTTTAATCCTATACGATTCACGAGATCCCCTTCCTTTATTTTTCTTCTTCAAATCATTACTCAAGGGAAGGCCCAAACGTCATCCTTTATTTGTCACAATTACACCCTCATTCTGCTACCAGGGCAGCATTCCATCTCTTCTAAATGCTATTAATTTTAGACTCCTTTGAGTTCACTTAGGCTATACTGAACTTTCTGTAACTTAGAGAAACCATTAGCTCTCTTGTTTTCATGGCTTAATCCTGAGGACTTATCCATTCTCGTCACCTTCTCGTTCACCCATTCTTATCCTTACTCTTGTCTTCCCAAAACTCTATCTCCTTATCATACTTTAGCTTGGAACTTACACACATCTATTTATACTACTCGCAACCTCTCTTCAACTTGTTTGCACTATAGATTTCCTTATGTCATTCTGGAACATCAAGCAAGATATCACATCGTTTCTAACTCTTCTTTTACTCTCTAATTAGACCTTTCGGTACTTAGAAACCATAGGCTGGAAGGTATGCCACTGACGATTCTGCTATCATTCCTAGATACTGGATCCCCGCGCTTCTAGCCTTTTATCCGCAATATGGACTATTCACAACCTTCTGTATTTGAGTATCTCATACGTTGTTCACCTTTACCGTTCTTACCTTAAAATCTTTCATGGTATCTTTTTCCTCTTTCATGACATCCCTTCCACATAGGTATAATTCACGTTCACAACTTGAAGCTCTATCATAATTCTTGCACCTCTGGGGCATACACAATTCGGTGGGAGCTTCATACTGACTTCTTATGAGGTTGGTATTCTTCTAACTAGCTTTAACATAGAGCCGTTATAGAATATGGCTACTGTATTGTCTCTCTTGTACCTCTGATATTAAGGGTGATCCTACAATGTTCTCAATCACGATTTCTATAATTTTCTTGGTCCAATAATCAGACTCTTGATTTACTTGGTTGATATAACTCTTTAGTTTCTTCTTCCATCTGATCAGCCTTCATGTAAGCTTAAGCTATCTTTTAATCTGCGGCTCCTGGTATTAGTTATTACTTTAGCCTTTCATGGGCGTTATGGAATATCCATGATACAATCTTCTAATAACTCAATCCTTTGTCTATGCCCTGGGCTCAATTCGTTCTTTTAACTTATTGCGGAGTCTTCTATGTCTGTATGATTATCAACATATATGTTCCATGGATAATACTCCAAAATCTAGAGTGCGTTCATAACGTAACTATCTTCGGATCATTGATCAAAAAATTCCTTTCGTTCCTTCTCAACTTTCTTTAAATGTAAGCTATTACTTTTCCTGGTCTTTCTGCCCCTTGTTGCGTCCATACCTAGCTTACCTTAGTTTCCACACACATTGGAAGTCCATACAACTCATATGACCTTGAATATCACTTCGGATTTTACTTCCTGTTCATTAGCCACGGTAGGTGCCATTTTCTTATGGAGTGCATACAATGTTGTTGTGAGACAGTTGTTATAAGACCATTGCCTCCTTAGGTTACTGAGCTTAGGTCGAAGCCTTCTTCCTTACTTCCTCAGCTAGTCTTTCATTGTAGTACTTAGGGAGGATCCTCTTACTCTTGTAAAGCTGCGAGCTTATTACATCGCATACTCGATGGAATTTTGTTGATGTCCTTCCTCGCCTATACTTATCCATAGTTACTTACCTCCATGCCCTTGTACTTGTAGGGTTTCTTCTGAGCTAATATTTTGATTGTCTTCCCAATGGCACTCTTTTTTTTTCCTCCGTAACACTCATATGGTACCTTTAACTACCCAACTCCTATCTGAATATTTCTCAAGGATTACCATGTCATATCTGTGAGACTGAATTCCCCATGTTGGGGTTCACTATGTTTATCTTGCATGATCTGATGATTTGTCTGTATCCTCTGACTCAACTCTTCCACAGCCACATTCAATCTCGTACCAACTATCTTTGTGGACGTCGGTATCGTCTTAATATGAATAAAATGGAATTTAGGAATTTGAATTCCTACGACTGAGCTCTACCACACGATCTAGAGTAAGAAGAAAGAGTGACAGTCCTAAATACCCTGTAGCCTCCTGCTTATAAGTGTGGTGCACGACACACCCTTAAACAAGACTTTACTAGACACGGCTTGTCGACTCCCTAGGACAGAACTGCTCTGATACCACTTTTGTCACGCCCCGAACTTGGAGGGCGAGACCGGCACCCGGTAACTTACTCAACGGAGTACCAACATAATGTATCTTTTCGTATCATACTATCATAGATAACTGAGTCGGAGGGGCTGCCGTAAAATAGGTAGAATACAACATGTAATACCAACTTATACATAAGACATATGGGTCTCTAAGACCAAAATAACCACTTGTATACTGAACATAGGCCGACAAGGCCATACAATCTTTTACGTACATGACATCTGTCTACAAGCCTCTAAGGATACATAATTGCCATAAAGGTCAGGACAGAGCGCCGCCATACCAAACAATACACATCTAAATCATACTAACCAAACAAGCAACTCCGGAGCAAATGGAGTGCACCAACATCTTCCGCTGAGCTAATCGCCAACTTGGAGGACTCTCGGCCTGTCTATCGAGACCTGCGGGCATGAACGCAGCGTCCCCAGGCAAAAGGGACGTCAGTACGAATAATGTACAGAGTATGTAAGGCACATAAATAACTACGTAAAAGACATGGAAGAAATATAGATTAAATGACTCAACCTGTAAGTATGGATAACTCTGTAAATCATAAAATACTTTTAGTGTCATGCATATACGTATGAATGTCATGTCGTGCATAGGTACATGTGTTCATGACATCATCAAGCCTCTGAGGGCATCCCATCATATCATCTCGGCCACTGTGGGCAAAATCATCAACGTATAACGCCATAACCTTTCCCATATCCCATATACATATATATACATATATATACGCGTATATAACGCCATCTGGTCATGGGTCAATGTGCATTTGTAAATGCATGAAATGCATGTGAAAATATGTTAATAAAATCTCTCGGTACGTCATAAGACCATTATGCCTCTAATTAATATCATGAAATAAGCTTTACCAACTTACGTATTTTTGAGACCCATGAACAGATGATAGAATAATATGACACATAGGGAATCAAGAACATCAGCATCTCTAGTATTTCTATAAATAGAGTCATTTATGGAATTTGTGCATTTTCTCGTTTCATTCATGTCGTATAGATCATGCCAAAAAGAAAGAAGGAATAGCCTTAACATACCAGAGTCGATTCTCTTGACAATCCTCTAACACACGTTAATTGCGACGAAACACGTAACGACGGATTGGAATAGGAAAAAATCCGTATGGTATTCTTGAGAAAGATTGCACTGTACTCCCTTAGAATCGCAAAATCCCGTTGGTATTACGCAATATAATCTCGTATGAATTTTGTTGTAGAAATTCCATTACTTAGCAAGCATACCATCACACCTTAATGAAGTAAAGAGATCCCTTAAAAATGAGAGCTCCATCCGTTACTTTGTATGAAGATATAAGCAAGATTCCAATTCGGATTGTTTCAAATACCAAATGGAAAGCTAGTCATTCATTTTTTTAATTTGGAGGAAAGGAACGCTGCGTCAGAAAGACTTATCCAAGAAGCTCCATTGTTAAACTATACATTCTATAATTATCAAGAATGTATAGCTTAACATTCTTTTGATAACGTTATTTTAGCCCAATGAAATGAAGGTGATCATTTCATTAAATGTTGACACCTTGCAAAAATGATTCAAGAGTCATATAGTTGTGCTTTAAACAAATCCCTTTGGCTGCCACGTTAATGCATACTCACTTACCCAATTATCCACCACTTTTCATTAATCAATTTATTAATTTCCCTACTAGTCCAATAATTAATCAATTACCCACATAATTAAGAGGTATCTCAAATTACATAAAATACTACTCATTTTTAATACACTTTATACACTTTACTATCATAGCCATATGGTACCTTGTATGGCACTAGTCCATTAATATCGGGTATTTTAGCTCGGGCCATAGTTTATCGCAAATTGTCAAACTTCGACGAAATTCACTTTCTTCGACTTGCTTACCCTCTCATCTTCACGAACTTACTCATCACTTGTTTGAAATAGCATAATGCTTATAATCTCAAAATAATCCCATTCCCGAACATACGTCGATTAACTTACGACGAAACTTTAATGTAAAAAAAAATGTGGGATGTAACATCTCATATTCCGAGCTTTCATTAATTTATTTATGGCGTACTTTCACGTACGAAAATATGGGGTGTAACAGTTGAGGTCCCGGGGCCTCGGGTGGATTTTGAATGCTTAACGGAATTGAATTTGGACTTAGGCAAGTTTCTGATATGCTGAACCTATTGGTTTCGCACCTGCGGATCTTGGACCGCAGGTGCAGTGCCTCAGAAGCGGCTTGGTAACTGCAGAAGTGAGTTTGGCCTTGTGCTTCAGGGACCACAGATGCAGCTGGGAAACCGCAGATGCGGAACCGCAAATGCGGCCCAATGACCGCAGATGCGGCCCCAGCCCGGACAAGTTGTTTTCGCACCTGCGATGATTTTTTCGCAGGCGCGGGACCGCAGGTGCGTCCCCATGACCGCAGAAGCGGAAATCACTGGGAAGAAAAGAGTAAAATCAAGGGTTTGAGTTCATAACTTCAAAATTTCATTTAGAGCTCGGTAGAAGGCGATTTCGTGAGAGAATTTGAAGGAGAACTATTGGGTAAAGAATTTTAACTCTAATTTGGTTCTATTACACTAATCTATTGTTGTGTTTACACATCTAATCTAAGAATTTGAATGGAAGAGTGGGGATTTGGGAGAAAAGTTCCCCAACCGAGTTTTTGGGTTTTGATCGGGTTTTAGTTGTCGGAATTGAGTAATTTTTGGACGAGTGATCTCGTGAGTGAATGGGTGTTCTAAATTGGTAACTTTTACCTGATTCCGAGACGTGGGCCCGGGGAGGATTTTTGGGCGTTTTCTATTTTCTTGCCTTAGCTTCGATTTCATTAGCTAAATTAGTTGTTTGTAGTTATATTTATGTTATGAAATTAATTTGACTAGATTTGAGCCACTCGGAGTTGGATACTCATGGCAAGAGCGTGATTTCGGATTTGATTTGAGGTAAGTGGCTTGCCTAACCTTGTGTGGGGGAAGCTCCCCTTAGGATGTTGGTACTGTTGTTATATGAATGCCTTGTACGTGAAGTGACGAGTGAGTACATGTGCTAATTGTTGAGATACCCCGTTTTTATTAAGTAAATATCTGTGTTTTTCCTTTAATTGAGTAATATTAGTAATTGAGGCCTCCTGTGTAGTTTAAGAAAGCATGCTTATGTGACTTAACTGTCTTAACTGCTTTAACTGTTTTACTTGAATTCTGTGTAGCATGTCTAGGGTAGAATTACTTGTTTTCCTGATACGAACTTGTATAGAACGGTAAATTTCCTTCTTGAGACTGTTGTGTGTATTGATTTGGTTGTGGATTTTCTTTGGGACTACGGAACGGTATTCCGAGAGATCCCCCTGCATATTTATATTTGGGACTATGGGACGGTATCCCGGGAGATCCCCCTGTACTTGATATTTACTTTGGGACTATGGAACGGTATTTCGGGAGATCCCCCTGCATATTTATATTTGGGACTACGGGACGGTATCCTGAGAGATCCCCCTGTACTGGATATTTATTTTGGGACTACGGATCGATTTTTCAGGAGATCCCCCTGCACATTTACGATTTGGACTACGGGACGGTATCCCGGGAGATCCTCTGCACATTTTACGTTTGGGACTACGGGACGTTATCCTGGGAGATCCCCTGTTGCTATCTCTGTGTACTGAGTTATTTCTTTCTGTGATTTCATCCTTATTGACTGTTAGTATTTTAATTATAATGTCATATTTCATACTGTTTTACCTTGTTTTGTATATAACCAGTAGGGCCCTGACCTTCCTCGTCACTACTCGACCGAGTTTAGGCTTGGCACTTACTGGGTACCGCCGTGGTGTACTCATGCCCTTTCCTGCACATGTTTTTCATCTGCAGATCCAAGTTCTTCTGCTCATTCCTACTATATGTGAGGTGAGGCGATCCACAGACTTCGAGGTATATATGCCACGTCCGCAGACCTAGAAGTCCCTCTCTATTCTCCCCTTAGCTATAGACTTCTTATATTTTCTTTTGTTTAGACTTTTGGAGTTAGAACACTATGTATTTTCTTTAGCTCGTGGTTCATGCGATTCCGGATTTTGGGAGTGCTATGTTCAGTCGAGAGTGTTATTATTGTATATGTCGAGCGGCATTCTAAACACTTTATTTATATTTTTACCTGTTAGTTGGCTAGTTTTGTATCTTTAATTAATTTTCCGCAATTTGTTAGGCTTATCTAGTCGTAGAGACTAGGTGCCATCACGACAGTTCACGGAGGGAGAAGTTGGATTGTGACACTATTACTTATTTATACTTTTTAGGAAATTTTGAACACACGTACATTGTTCGAGCTAAAGCTACAGAATTATACAAACCCACAAGTAATGGGCTAAATCTGCCCCTATAGACAACTATAAGAAATAACGTTAATCATAATCAACTGCTGTGGATCTAACTGATCAGACAATTAATTTATGCAGAGACACAAGTGATTGAACACCGTGAGATATCGTTAATGATCATTAATATCTTGTGGATCTAACTGTTCGAAATATTAATAATCACTATCACTATCATATATGAAAGAGTAAGATACACTAGTTAATTTTTTGTTCCAAATTTTTTCTTAGCAAATTTTTAATTGGTTTTTTTTTGGGAAAAATCTTGATATTTGCTTGCCAAACCCGCTGAATTTCTTTGTCTTCCAGCTGCTTAAAATTAATAGTACAAAATTAGTTAAAGATCATTTTTCCTTAACTGATTTGTTCTTTTGCAGGCAAATTAAGGAAGTTATGTTGCTTGGCCTCCGTGTTAGCAAATTCGTTTTGGGGATTTTTATACTATATAGAAGTCTACTCAAAAAGATAGATGGTAATGTAAATAACTTCCATTTGGCTATTAAATATTTTAGGTATTTGGTATCCGCAACTCATAATTTGTGCTTCTAATTCGAATATTCCTCGCGTAGGCCCACTAAAGGAGTAAATTACTCCCTATGTTTTCAATTCTAAGAATTGAATTGAGACATGTAACCCCTTAGTAGGTTAATATCTTTATTCAGTCACCTAACAAATATAATCACATACCTAAATAACTCTGGCAAATCTGTACTTGAGAAAATATCTTGGGAGGAATCCTAATTCCTTTGGAGAAAAATAAAATTGAAATATCTTGACGATAATATTAATAATAAACTAATATTCAGGTAGTAGAATAGTCCTAAAAGTTTAAATCTCCTGGTGGGAACAAATTACCAAGAGAACTAAATAAAGATAATACCCTGTTAAGGGCAGTGAACAAAGGAAGATTTAGAATTTAAATTCTATCTGTTCAATATTTAAGGTTTTTAGCATTGAACTCGTTATATTTTTAAAATTATGAGTTCATACCTTCTCTTTTTTACGATTTTTATAAATTTTTACACAAAATTTTTACTCTGCTTTAAAATATATGGGTTAAAATTGAACCTTGTCACGACCCATATTTCCCACCGTCGGGACCGTGATGGCGCCTAACATCGCACTCACTAGGCAAGCCAACGTTAGAGTTCTATTCACCTTTTTCCTTTACATTTTATAGCTAAAATTAACAAAACTAAATCGAACAGAAATAGATGCGGATGTACATAATAAACCGGTTATCTATATACCATTAACAAATACCCGAAAATTGTTACCACCCAGAAACTGGTGTTACGATCCACGAACATACTACGAATTACTACAAATACTGGTCTGAAAGAAAGTACATCTGTCTCGAAAGAAAAAAAAAACAGGAAAATAGAAACATAGGAGGGGACGCCAGGGCCTGCGGACGCCAGCAGGACTACCTTAGGTCTCCTGAATGAAGTATCTACAAACGAACTCTCGATAAGCCACTACCTGCTCCGAAATCTGCATAGAAAGTGCAGGGTGCAGTATCAGTACAACCGACCCCATGTACTGGTAAGTGCTGAGCCTAACCTCGACGAGGTAGTGACGAGGCTACGGCGGGGCATATACAACATAACCTGCATACAGTATATAATAAAGCAAAAAGGGAGTACGAAACGAAATGAAACAGTACTTGCAGTGAAATAGATATGGAACCCAATTATCTTGCCAGTTCTCAGCTATAACCAGTCCTTAAGAGAGTTACAAGGCTACAAAAAAAATCACAGCAGAAGAAGAATACATAAACAACAAAATGATGCGGCGGGCATCCCGATCCCACTATATAATCAGTAACAATATGAACATTCACCCTTATTACTCCTATTGCGGCGTGCAACCCGATCCCACATGTCCACCCTTATTACTCCTCAATATATCACCCTTATTCCTCCTGTTGCGGCGTGCAACCCGATCCCTCCTGTCCACCCTTATTATTCCTGTTGGGCGCGCAATCACATTTCACCCTTATTCCTCCTCAATAAATCACCCTTATTCCTCCTGTTGTGCCGTGCAACCCGATTCCACCATATCAGTACCAATCACACAATAAGAATAAGTATTTCACCATTTAGCTCAACCCTCCTCAATATTTATGCCTCAAATCAAAGCAAACGGAGATCTATACAATTATGAAACTTCATCAATTAGTACCACACAGTGAGACCAGCCAATATGTACCATGAAACACCGATAAACCAACTTAAACCAATAATGTGATACAATGAACTACGGAACAATTAATACCTTCAATAAAGACAACAACATTTAACAAGAAGCAATTAAACATGGAAGCATCAATAAGCATGTAGCAGTTAAGGCAAGAAAGCAATATACTGGGAACAGGGAAGGGAACATGTTAAACGGATAATTTTGCGGCGCATAGGTACTTGTCACCACACCTATACGCCACACACATGGATTTTCACATAGCAATTAAGTTGAGGATCCTTAATCCCTCAAGTCCAAGTTAGACACAACACTTACCTCAATCCAACGGCCAACTAAAAGCTCAATTATCGCTTTTCATCTAGATTCCACCTCCAATCCACTCGTATCTAGTCGTAGTTAACTTAATAACATCTTTTACCGCTAAAGAAATCAATTCCAATGCATAACTATTAGTATCCCAACATTTTCCCCAAAAAGCCAAAAACCGACCCCGGGCCTGCTTGGTCAAAACTCGAAGTTCGGACCAAAACCCGATTACCCATTCACCCCCGAGCCCGGATATACAATTGGTTTTGGAATCCGACCTTAATTTGAGGTCCAAATCCCCAAATCTCGAAATTCCTAAGTGCTTCCCAAAAACACCAAATTCTACCATGAAAAACCCTAGATTCTAGGATGAAATCTTGTAAAAAGATGTAATAGATTGAAAGAAATAAGTTAAGAATCATTTACCTATGATTTGGGGAAGAAATAGCCCTTGGAAAATCGCCTCTTGAAGTTTAGGCTTTGAAAAATGGGAGAATGAATGAAAAATCCCGTCTAAGTCAAAACTTATCAGCTGCAGATGTCGCATTTGCGATCTGAGCTTCGCATTTGCGAAGCTCGCAAATGCATGAATGGTATCACAAATGCGAACCCCTCGCATTTCTGCTGCCTTCACAAATGCGAAGTCCCAGTCGCAAATGCAAACCTGGACTTCCGCAAATGCGGTATAATTCTTCGCAAATGCGAACAACCCAGTCCCCCAATGCGAACAATCTTCGCAAATGTGAGGCTCGCATTTGCGAGCCAGACCTTGCAATTGCGAAGTCTGCAGGACCTGAAGCATACCAGCAATTTCTCTTAAGTCCAAATCACTCAGTAGCCTATCCGAAGCTCACCCGAGCCCTCGAGGCTCCAAACCAAACATGCACACAAGTCTTAAAACAGAACTTGCTCGCGCGATCAAATCGCCAAAATAACACCTAGAACTACAAATTTAGCACCCAATTGCATGAAATTTTCAAGAAAGTTCAAAACTTCTATTTTCTCAACCAAAGGTCCGAATCACGTCAAATAAGTCTCGTTTCTCACCAAGCTTCACAGATAAGATATAAATATCATAACGGACCTGTACCGGGCTCCGGAACCAAAATACGGACCCGATACCAACCAGATCAACTATTAACCAATTTCTCAAACTATTATAATTTCAGTTTAAAAATTTTCATCAAAAATTCATTTCTTGGGCTAGGGACCTCGGAATACGATTCCGGGCATACGCCCAGGTCCTATATTTTACAACAGACCCTCTGGGACCGTCAAAACACGGGTCCGGGTCCGTTTACTAAAAATATTGACCGAAGTCAACTAAAATCAAATTTTAAAGGCAAAAATTATTATTTTCACAAATTTCCACATAAAGGCTTTCCGGGAACGCGCCCGGACTATGCACGTAAATCGAGGAGAACTAAAATGAGGTTTTGAAGGCCTCGGAACACGGAATTAGGTTCTAAAACAGAAGATGACCTTTTGGGTCATCACATTCTCCACCTCTAAAACAAGCGTTCGTCCTTGAACGGACATAGAAAAGTACCCGAGCCGGTGAAAAGATGGGGATATACGCTCCGCATATCGGACTCGGACTCCCAGGTAGCTGCCTCAATAGGCTGACCTCTCCACTGCACACGAACCGAAGGATAACTCTTCGATATCAACTGACGAACCTGCCGGCCTAGAATAGCTACCGACTCCTCCTCGTAGGTCAAATCATTGTCCAACTGGACAGTGCTGAAGTCTAACACGTGGGATGGATCATCGTGATACTTACGAAGCATGGACACATGAAACACTAGATGTACCGTTGATAATCCTGGGGGCAACGCAAGTCGGTAAGCCACCTCTCCCACTCGATCAAGAATCTCGAAAGGTCCGATGAACCTAGGGCTTAACTTGCCCTTCTTCCCAAACCACATCACACCCTTCATGGGCGACACCCGAAGCAACACTCTCTCTCCGACCATGAATGCCACATCGCGAACCTTACAGTCGGCATAACTCTTGTGCCTGCACTGAGCTGTACGAAGTCTATCCTGAATGATCTTAACCTTATCCAAGGCATCCTGTATAAATCAGTGCCCAATAACCGAGCCTCCCCCGGCTTAAACCACCCAACCGGCAATCGACATCGTCTACCATATAATGCCCCATAGGGAGCCATCCGGATGCTCGACTGATAACTGTTGTTGTAGGCAAACTCCGGTAACGGCAAGAACTGATCCCAAGAACCTCCAAAGTCGATAACACAGGCGCAGAGCATATCCTCCAAGATCAGAATAGTACGCTCGGACTGTCCGTCTGTCTGAGGATGAAACGCTGTGGTCAACTCGACCCGCGTACCCAACTCACACTGTACTGCCCTCCAAAAATGCGAGGTAAACGGCATACCTCGATCAGAAATAATAGACACGGGCACACCATGAAGACGAACAATCTCTCCGAAGAATAGGAAACTGCCACAGGAATGAAATATGCTGACTTGGTCAGTCTATCCATAATAACCCAAACTGCGCCGAACTTCCTCTGGGTCCGTGGGAGTCCAACAACGAAATCCATAGTGATATGCTCCCACTTCCACTCAGGAATCTCAATCTTCTGAAGCAAACCACCAGGTCTCTAATGCTCGTACTTTACTTGCTGACAATTCAAACACCGAGCTACATATGCAACAATGTCCTTCTTAATCCTCCTCCACCAATAATGCTGCCGCAAGTCCTGATACATCTTAGCGGCGCCAGGATGAATAGAATACCGGGAACTGTGGGCCTCCTCTAGAGTCAACTCACGAAGCCCATCCACATTAGGCACACAAACATGACCGTGCATCCTCAAAACTCCATCATTCTCAAGAATCTGAATAGTGCGATCAGACTGTCCGTCTGTCTGGGGGTGAAATGCTTTGCTCAACTCCACCCGAGTACCCAACTCATGCTGTATGTCTCTCCGGAACCGTGATGTGAACTGAGTACCTCTATCTGAAATGATGGAAACTAGAATACCATGCAGACGAACAATCTCCCGGATATGAATCTCAGCCAACCGCTCTGAAGAATAAGTAGTACACACAGGAAAGAAGTGCGCGCACTTGTTCAGCCGATCCACAATCACCCAAATGGCATCGAACTTCCTCAAAGTCCGTGAGAGCCCAACTACGAAGTCCATGGTGATCCGCTCCCACTTCCACTCCGAAATCTCTATCTGCTGAAGCAAGCCACCCAGTCTCTGATGCTCATATTTCACCTACTGACAATTGAGGCATCGAGCTACAAACCCTACTATATCTTTCTTCATCCTCCTCCACCAATAGTGCGGCCTCAAATCCTGGTACATCTTCGCGGCACCTGGATGGATGGAATACCGCGAACTGTGGGCCTCCTCCAAAATCAACTCCCGAAGCCCATCAACATTGGGTACACATATCCGACCCTGCATCCTCAATACCCTGTCATCATCAATGGTCAAATCTCTGGCATCATCTTGCAGTTTCTTATCCTAGAGGACGAGCAAATGAGGGTTGTCATACAGACTCTCTGATATGATAAAACAAGGAAGACCGAGAAACCACGCAAGCGAGAACCCGATGGGCTCCGAAATATCCAACCTCGCAAACTGCCTGGCTAAGGCCTGAACATCCATCGCCATGGGCCTCTCTGCTGCTGGTAGTTAAGTCAAACTCCCAAAACTCTCTGCCTGGCGACTCAGAGCATCGGCCACCACACTGGCCTTCCCCGGGTGGTACAAAATAATGATATCATAGTCCTTCAGCAGCTCTAACCACCTCCTCTGACGCAAATTAAGGTTCTTCTGCTTGAATAGATGCTGCAAACACCGGTGATCAATATAGATCTCACAAGGAACACCGTACAAATAATGACGCCAGATCTTCAAGGCGTTAGCAATAGCAGCTAACTCAAGATCATGGACAGGATAATTCTTCTCATGCACCTTCAACTGTCTGGACGCGTAGGCGATCACCCTACCATCCTGCATCAATACTGCTCCAAGGCCAATCCTCGAGGCATCACAATACACAGTATAATACCCTGAACCTATAGGCAATATCAATACTGGGGCTGTAGTCAAAGCTGTCTTGAGCTTCTGAAAGCTCTCCTCACACTCTTCCGTCCATCTGAACGGAGCACCCTTCTGGGTCAGCCTGGTCATAGGTGCTGCAATAGATGAAAATCCCTCAACAAATCGACGGTAATAACCCGCCAAGCCAAGAAAACTACGGATCTCTGTAGCTGAGGATGGTCTGGGACAACTCTGCACTACTTCCACTTTCTTCGGATCCACCTTGATCCCTTCACTCGATACCACGTGACCCAAGAATGCCGCGGAATCCAACCAGAACTCACATTTCGAGAACTTCGCATATTATTTCTTTTCTCTCAAGGTCTAAAGTACTGTCCTCAGGTGCTGCTCACGATCCTTCAGACTCCGGGAGTATACCAGAATGTCATCAATAAAGACAATGGCGAGCGAGTCAAGATATGCCCGGAATACACTGTGCATCAAATGCATAAATGTTGTTGGGGCATTGGTCAGCCAAAATGACATAACAAGGAACGCGTAATGACCGGACCGAGTCCTAAAAGCAGTCTTCGAGATATCTGGCTCCCGAATCTTCAACTGATGATAACCTGAATGCAAGTCAATCTTAGAAAACACTCGGGCACCCTGTAACAGATCAAATAGGTCATCAATACGAGGAAAAGGATACCGGTTCTTCAATGTAACCTTGTTCAACTGGCGATAACCAATGCACATACGCATAGAACCATCCTTTTTCTTCACAAACAAGACAGGAGCACCCCAAGTTGACACACTGGGCCGAATAAAGCCCTTATCAAGCAATTCCTGTAACTGTTCCTTCAACTCCTTAAACTCAGGAGGAGCCATACGATAAGGAGGAATAGAAATGGGCTGAGTGCCCGGTAACAAATTAATGCCAAAAACAATATCGTCGCCCCGGAAGATCAGTTGGAAACACATCAGAGAAATCCCACACTACTTGGACTGAATCAGCTGTAGGGGTATCAATACTGACATCTCTTACATAAGGTAGATAAACGTCACACCCCTTCTCAACCATTCGCTGATCTTTAATAAATGAAATAACTCTACTTGGAGTGTGATCTAAAGTACCCCTCCACTCTAATTGCGGTACACCTGGCATAGCCAGCATCACGGTCTTGGCGTGACAATCAAGAATAGCATAATGGGGTGACAACCAGTCCATGCCCAAGATAACATCAAAATTTACCATGTTGAGCAATAATAAATCGGCTCTGGTCTCAAAACCACTAAGAGCAATCAAACGCGACGGATAAACGCGTCCACAATAAGAGAATCTCCCACAGGAGTAGAAACATACACAAGGGAACTCAAACAATCCTTAGATACGCCCAAATGCGGGGCAAAATAGGAGGACACAAAAGAATAAGTGGAGCCTGGATCGAATAGAACCGATGCATCTCTATGCAGATCGGAACAATACTTGTGATGACATAATCGGAGACAAAAGCCTCGGTACGGGCAGGAAGGGCATAGTATCTGGCCTGGCCTCTCCCTCTAGGGCGATCTCTACCTCCCCGACCTCCACCTCTAGCTGGCTGAGCAGGTGGGGTAGCAACTGGTGCTGTAATCATAGCCTGGGAACTATGCAGAGCACGCTGTGGCTGAGAAGTCTGTGGAGGTGCACACCTCCTAAGTCTAGGGCAATCTCTCACCACATGGCGTGTGTCGCCACACTTAAAACAAGCTCTTGGAGGACGTGGCGGTTGTGGCTGGCTCGGGCCAGGTCTGCTAGACTGACCACTGAAAATACCCCGTGCAGGAGGCACACTAGATACTGGAGGTGCATATTAAGGCTCTTGAGGTCTAGAGGAGCTGGAATACCACTGGCTGCTGGAAGAGCTGAATGAACGGGGCGACTCATATAACCTCTACCCTGACGAACTGCAGCTGGGGCACGGGTGTTGATACCGAATTTTTCCCTATATATTTTTAATATGCAAAATACTTTCAAAATAGCATATGTATGCATATATAAGTATTTCCAAATGTTTTATTATTTTTCCTTAATTTTTAAAAGATTTTTAAATTAATTTATTGCCCTATTTTATCCAAAAAAGCCCAATAATTACTTCCAAAATTATCATTTTAGTGATTCACTTATTGGACTCTCATATTTTTTTATTTTTTTTAGCAATCCACTAGGCAAGGACTAGGCTAGTTTTTATTTATATAAAAATAAAATAAAATACAAATGTGTGAATGATCTACGAGATGTAGAGAATTATCCTTGCATGATACATGTAGCCTATTATCAAAATTGAGTAGTGTACTCAAAATTTATATCACATAATTACCACTAAAAATAGAAAAATAAAAACTAGCCCATTGTATGCCATATATCCTGAGTTTAGTAGCCCAGTCGAAGTGTATCATATATATTGGCCCAATTTGTGTAGCCCAGTTCCGTTTCCTCACTGTCCTGCCCAGCGTCACATTTGGCTTGCATGAATAGCCACAATTAATCCAAAATCCCGCCTCCTTGTATTGCAAATGTAGCCACTTCAATTTCATCCTTACCATTGTACACGTGTTGTCTTGTACTGCACCATTTATATACCTCTTTATTGCATTTAATCTTTCATTTGTACTCTCCGTTTGTTTATGTCTGTAGCTCACATAGATAGTAACGATTCCCCAGATGTTCTCTTCAATGCTCATTTTGTCTTCCTCTTTATCTTGTCCTCTCCAATCTTGCATATTTACTGAGTTCCTTGCTTGTATCATCATAGTTCTGCCTGAATTGAGCTGTTGCATGCGATTGTTGAGATGCCTATGTGTCTGAAAATGGTCCATCTTGGCTGCTTTTGCTATGAAGGACATGGATTCCCAAGCTCCGTGTGAGATGCCATCAATCAGTATAGTGCCCTGTGCTGCTTCCTTTGGATTGCATGTGAACTCTTCAATCGAATTTGCCACCTTATTGCCCCTGGAGATTGCCATGAGGCCATTAACTTTCATCACCTTTTTTTTTCTTGCTTGTATTTAATTTATTGTAAGCCTGCCTGTATGTAATGCGTTGAATTCCCCCTTGTAATTTGTTAATTTCTTCCACAGGTGCATCATCCAGCTGAGAAAAGATTCCCTCAATGTGGGAATTTTGCTGTCTGCAGACTGTGTGTCTGAGTGACACCATAGCTTTGCTTGCTTATTTTTTGTATCTGATGCTGGTATGTTTCTTCTGTGATTTCTTGCTCTCCTATGTGTTGCTTTGCAATTCCTGGCAAGTATTAGGATGTTATTAATGAACTGTAACACCCTTATCAGCCTTCCTTTTGATTCCCTCCTGACCTTGAATACCACAGTCTTTGACTTAGAAACTGTGACCCTCCTAGTTACTATACTATACTCTAAATTTAATTTTTCCCCGATGGACTGAGTACTTAGTACTAATACCACCACCTGCAGTTTCCTTAAACAATAGAGTACAACTAGTATTGCTGAACCTACAAAAAAGAACACAACATTAGTAAAACAGTGCTCCCTTATGCTCTCCTCTATTTAGATTTGAACATGAGAGATGTCCTTATTAGCTCCAGTTTGCCTTTCTCCCCCGATCACCATTTTGTCTCCTAGTTACTTGCCACCTTGACTATCAAATATGGGCATTGCATATTGTCCTCATTCACAATCCTTCTACCTTGAGAGTCTAGATCCCAAAATTCATAGCATTCAATATCTCCCACATCTAAAGCATAGTTTGCTAGATGATCTGCTAGAGAGTTGCCCTCCCTGAATATATGTGATATTCTGAAGTTAAATTCTCCCTTCAGTCTAAAAATCTCTTCTACCTGATCAACAATGCACCAAGGAGGCTTCCATGTTCCTTCAATTATTTTTTTCAACAGCAATGAATCAGTCTGTACCCATATCTGATCATAGTTCATTGTTCTGCACCTCTTTAAGGCCTCCACAATTGCTGTTGCTTCAGCTTCATTATTTGTTCCCTCTTTGATCTCCTTGCCCTATGCATATTTGAGGTCACCTTCTTCATCTCTTAAGCAGAAGCCTATAGAACTTCTTCCTGGATTTCCTCTACATGCTCCATCAGTGTTAACCTTGATCCATCCACTTTCTGGCAGCTCCTACATTACTTTATCATACCTCAGCTTGGGAGAATATTGCTCCATCATGTACAGAAGATTTGACCACCTGTGAGGAACCTTTAAACCTGGCTTCCTTAGCTGTATCAATTTCTGCAATGCTGTTGAGACTTGATATATTACCCTACTAACTGAAACAGCATCCCCATATTTTAAACTATTCCTCCTTTTCCATAATTCCCAAATAATACATGCTGGTAATGCCTGCATGATTGGCTTCAATCTTGGCACAACGGGAGCTGTCCAACACCTAGTGATGGCTTGGTGTAATGTCAATCCCTGTACTGCAATCCCTGCTCTTGTTAAGAAAAATTTCCATACTATTTCAGCAGCTTTAGATGAGAAAAATAGATGTATCAGGGATTCTTCCATAGGTTCAGCACAACACCAACATCTAGATGGCATTTGATAGCCTAATTTCTTCATAAAATCATCAAGAGGCAATTTAACTTTCCAAACTTTCCACATAAAGAAGGAAATTTTGAATGGTATCCCCTTTACCCATATCATCTTATATGCCATCATAGGATCTTGTCTCCTTCTCAAGTACTCCCATGCTGTNCTACCATTCTGCCTTCCGAGACTAAACACTGTCTCCATCTGCATTTTTCTGCATTGCATAAGGCTACCATTCTGCCTTCCGAGACTAAACACTGTCTCCATCTGCATTTTTTTGCATTGCATAAGGCTACCATTCTGCCTTCCGAGACTAAACAATGTCTCCATCTGCATTTGCATGGCTGAAAGATCGCCACCTTATCTACGTTTGCATTGCTGAAAGATCATCACCTTATTTACGCTTGCATGGCTGAAAGATTTCCACTTTATTTACGTTTGCATGGCTGAAAGATCGCCACTTTATTTACGTTTGCATGGCTGAAAGATCGCCACCTTATTTACGCTTGTATGGCTGAAAGATTGCCACCTATTGCATCTCATGGGCTGAAAGATCGCCAAACACTGCATCTCATGGGCTGAAAGATCGCCAAATTATCCGAGGGCGTCATTGTTCAGAGGCACCATTTGCATATCCCGAGAACACCATGCCATGGCCTGAGGATCCCTTTAATCTTTTGCATATCATTATTCAAAGGCATCATGGTTCGGAGGCATCATTCTCATAGCCCGAGAGCATCATTTCTTGGCCTGCGAATCCTTTATTATTATACGCTTCATGGCCCAGGACATCATGGTCTAAGAATGTCATCCTAACCGTCCAAAGACAACATTCATGGTCCGACGGGAATTTGCATCACGTTTAAATTTACGCACAATATATACTTATATTGCTTATTTGCAGGTAAAATAGCGAGAAACGGCCGTCTCGGCAGGAGCGATCCCACTCCAGTTCCCGCAGCCCTATCAGACCTTAACCATTCACCCCGTCCTAAATATCGCGTCCGTTCTTGAGGAGTCTTCGTCGGCATATTCCGCCGACGGATCCTGAACTACATATGGCCTGATTCCTGTAAGACCAGGGATATGTAGGCAGCTCAGAAGCCAGAGCACGACCAAGCCTCTTCAAACCGTTTCGCAAGGTCAAAATTGGCCATCATATCTTTACCCGACAACTCTTTCATCCTTCCCGGGTAAAGAGGGGCAGTTGTTGATACCTAATTTTTCCCTATATATTTTTAATATGCAAAATACTTTCAAAATAACATATGTATGCATATAAAAGTATCTCCAAACGTATTATTATTTTTCCTTAATTTTTAAAAGATTTTTAAATCAATTTATTGCCCTATTTTATCCAAAAAAGCCAATAATTACTCCCAAAATTATCATTTTAGTGATTCACTTATTGGACTCTCATATTTATACTAAAATATAGCTAAGATAATTTTTGCATATTTTTATAAATTTATTTAGTATTTTTAAAGCTAAATTGCATATAATTACAATATTAGCCCCTTTTAGATTTAATTACGTTTATGTCTATAAAATTAGGTCCCAATAATTTTAATGTGATAACTATGTATTATTAATCATATTTGTACCTTTAATTTATTTCCAGAAATTACTTTACTATTTTTATAAAATAAATAAGGGAAATGTGGCTATTTAAAATATAGCCCAATTGTGTTTCAATTGTGGCCTTATCTGAACCCCAATTCTAAACCCAATTACCCTGACCCAATCCCCACCTGAACCGACCCAAACCCAACCCCGATTAAACCGCTCCACGTACCTGATCAATCCACCATTAACCCTTTCCTAAATTATTCCCGACCTACCCCTATCCCTAATCATTTTTCACCTGCAACCGCCTTCAAACCCCCCTTCTCTCTCAATTCTCTCTCAATTCCCTCTCAAACCCTAGCCGCCGCCCTCAACTACCACCTGAAAATCTTCCAAATCCATGGCTTCTCAAGCCATTGGAGGCCTGTATCTACCTCCCTTGGCTTCTATGTGTCCGAGTACTATAGTTTCAAGGGCAGACCTTGAAGAAGCTTGGCCCAGACTTTGGTCGATCTCAGTTTTTATGACTAGCTCCGGTCATCTTCGACTTTGCTCCGGCCAGCCATGGCTATTCAAGCCTGGTTCTTGACTTCTCCTGCTTAGATCGACGATCGTCCAAGCCTTTCTCACCATCTGGTTTCTACTGAAACCCTAATCTTTGAGGTTCTTCTGATTTCTTCTATATCTGTATAGATCCGTGTTTGCTCTAAACTTGTAAACGTTTTTCCCAAAGTTTCTTCTAATACTTTACCTTCAAAACCCTTTATCTTTTTCCGATTTAGGGTTTTGTTAAGATATTTCGAAGCTTTCTCTGATTTTTCTACATGTTCTACTGTGTTTCCTTATGTCGTTCTTCTACTTAAGTTGCATGTTAAGGGCCTTAACCTTTTGACATTTCGGAATTTATTTTGTTAGTATTTCTGTCTTATTTACTTGTTTTTCATCTCTATACTCCATTGATGGCGAAAACCCTAAAATTTGGGGTTCATTCGAGTTCTGAGACTATTTGCTATGTGATTTACTTGTTCGTCATGCTCTGAGTTCGATTGGTTTCAAAACCCTGATTTGCTTTGGACCTATTCGAGTTTCTGAGGTCGCTTCATCTATTGCTCGTCTGAATTTCGAAATCTTTTGTTTCAACCTCTGTTTCTTGATGTGATTTTAACTTCCTGGTACCATTGAAAATCTACTATATTTTTCAGAAAGGTCCTTTTACTTGACCTTTTACATGCTTCTGATACTCTCTCTTTTCTCTGTTACTGAGTTGGTGAAATTGACCTATGTGACTACCATGTTTCGATAGTTCATTAGCTACTGACTTTGTGTTTTCTATTGCACGATGCTTCTCTTTGTCACGAGTTCAGCCTCGCATGCCTAATGTTTATGCACTCTTTTATATGCTAAATTTCCCTCTAAAACGACCTTCAATTTTGGACTGATTTCAAACCTCCTTGTGTAATTCTGATTGCACTCATGTAATTGATTTTTTTCTTGTTTTACTAATTTCCCTTTTTCCTGGGTTGATTTGAAAACTTCCCTTTAGACTTTCGATTCTCCTGTCCTTAGTTTGGTTTATTTGTTTATTCATGGAAACCCATGTTATTCTCTCCCAAATCAATAATTTCGAATCCCTGACTCCTTGATTTACTGGGACCTGATTGTCTCCATATTTTGCAAATCTATTGTGTTTCCTACCTTATTTGGTTAACCGAGTATCTTCACTGATTCTGCAATAGTAGTTTCCTTAATTGGACCCCTATGTACTTACCCCTAATTGGCTATTCTGCACATGATGCTCTACTTGATTTCTTTCCTTAAATGTTTTCTGCCCATTACCGTTAATTTTAACTCCTTAATTAAAGGAAGTCTTATACTGATTTGATTTTAATTGGTACATAGTTCCATAATTACTACTAGACTATGATTCTTGCCTTACTTTCTACCTATTTTCAAACTATAAATACCTGGCTTTTTCATTAACACAAAATGACTCTGAGTTCTAAAATCACTTAGACACAAAAACACTCGTAGTTTCTGAACTCACACGCACACTCAAAAAGCATTCTCTCTTGTTATTTGTACTTTGGCCTGTCTTCAAAGTCCTGCTACCTACTTTTACTGTATTTTGCTTCTTTGAACTGGTATGTTCTGATTAAGATTTTCAGCATCACAACAATATGTTTACTTAATACTTTTACCTTCTTGTTTGACTACTGCTTGTGTTTAGTTCAGTAATTATTTAGCATGTTGTAATTTCCTTTTGCTTGTTCTGCATCTATTATGCATCCTAAATGTGTTTGATATTGATGGTTTGTTTGAGGCATGACAGTATTAAGTATTGCTGTCTATGATTCAAACTTGATTCCCCTGGGATCATAACCTCTTTGTTACCATTATATGTTGTGTATCCTGGTTGATTTTGTATGCATAACAACACTCCCTATTGCTGTGCATGCCCGGAAGTAACTAATGCCTAAGTACATAGGCTCTCTGCAATAAGTTCCCAACCCCTGGCCCCTTTTGTGTAAGTTATCAACTCTGTAACTGTTTCCCAGCAACCCTTTCCCTTTTCTTTACTTCCTTAGTTCTTAAAGTTCTGTTTCTGCACTTTGACTCTCTCTTAGACTTAAGTTCTGCCCCCCTCTTGTGAGCCTTGCTTTGGGACCCATGAGCTCCTTCTGAACTTGGACACTTGAGGGCTGGCACTTCCACACTGCACTTGTCCCTATTCTGATTTTGAAGCTTGGGTGTGAGCATTGCCCGGGGTCCTATTGAGGCCCTTAGGGAACTCTGACACACCCAAGTCTGAGAAAGGCTTTGGATCAGTGATCTTTGAGTTGGTCTATCTCATAACTCAGGCAGGATGTCAAGAATCAGGCTTTCTCTGGTTGTAATTATTTTTCTGATGTATTTGGTATTCCTGGTTTGTAATAAGTTGTAATAAACATTTGGGGTTTGGCTAGTGAAAAAGGGTGGGTATTTATGCATGTCAAGGGTAGAAATTATGCCTATAGGACTGTTATAATTCTGCATATTCAAACTTCACCTAGAAATTATGCCTATAGGACTGTTATAATTCTGCATATTCAAACTTCACCTAGAAATCATGCCTATAGGATTGTTGTAATGTCATTCTGCATAATTCAAACTGCATTTAGATACCCTGCCTATAAGGTTTAAAACAAGTTTCTGCATTTAGATACTATGCCTATAAGGTTTAAAATAAGTTTGTGCATTCAGATACCATGTCTATAAGGTTTTCTGCATTTCGACACCACGTCTATAAGTGTCTAAAATCAGCAACGTGTAGAAAACATGCCTATAGGAGTTTCTAAATGAATTTGATTCGCTTCACTCAATGCTAGATGTAAAATCAGTAATAATATATACTATCACCTGCAGAACGTGTAGTCAATTTGTTTAATTCTGCAATCTCTGTTGATAATCTAAGTCCCTCACTTAACAAAGTTTAGCAAGCATGCCTATAGGATCCCAAATAATTCATTTCAAGTTTTTACTGTCTTATCACCTTCTGAATTCAGTAGATACCATGCCTATAGGATCCTCGTCTGAACACTTAGGCAAGCCTTAGAGTAATAACTGTAAATTGAATCCACTTCTGTTAATTATTACAACCAGCAGGCAGGCTTGATTCAGACTTCNGTTTCCTACTGCTGAGCGTAATGAAAATAAACACTCCGTTACAAAATATAGTTGGCAGTAGATTTGGGAATGAAATCCAAGCCATAACCTTAGGTGTTTCTTCCCCTGCCTTAAACTTAGCATCATAGATCAAAGTTCTCATCTGATACTCCTCTCCATATTTATCCTTAACATAATATACCCCTTTAGATGAGAAGTCTACAAAGTCCTGCCACAATGTAAGCCTTACCAAAACATGCCTATCACGCAAATAACCAATATTACACTCACCTTTGATACCACATTTTATAGGCACAATGCGACGTATCTCATTAAGCTCAGGCCATCCGTATGAAAATTTACACACCACTGCATATTGTAATCCTTCAATGACGTTCATACGCTCAACTTCTGCTTCTGTAAAACAAATAGTAGGTTGTCCTTGAAAAACCTGTGCTCGACAAAGAGGAATTGGTTCTACAGTAGAATTACGTTCATGCATGGCATTAGAACTCGACGTAGGTTTTACAGCATTCGCCTAATCCATGGGTTTTGTAGTGTTTGTTGTAGTCGTGGGGGGCTGGGTATTGTTAGGGGGGTTGGCGGGACGCCCAGCCACAGTGGGTGGCTGGCCGCCGGCCGACGTGGCCATGAAAAAGCTGCGCAGTGCTTTCTGTCTCTAGATCGCCTAATCACCAGAGATTCTCACTCTGCATTAGGTCTTAATTTTTTGGACTCTCATATTTATACTAAAATATAGCTAAGATAATTTTTGCATATTTTTATAAATTTATTTAGTATTTTTAAAGTTAAATATTATGTAATTGCAATATTAGCCTCTTTTAGATTTAATTACGTTTATGTCTATAAAATTAGGTCCCAATATTATTAATGTGATAACTATGTATTATTAATAATTTTAGTACCTTTAATTTATTTTCAGAAATTACTTTACTATTTTTTCCAAATAAATAAGGGAAATGTGGCTATTTAAAATATAGCCCAATTGTGTTTCAATTGTGGCCTGATTTGAACCCCAATTCGAAACCCAATTACCCTGACCCAATCCCCGCCTGAACGGACCCAAACCCAACCCCGGTTAAACCGCTCCACGTACCCGATCAATCCAGGCCGTTGATCAAAATGATCAACGGCCACCATTAACCCTTTCCATAATTAATCCCAAACAACCCCTAAACCCTATCATTTCCCTCATTCAGCCGCCTCTGAATTCCTTTGTTCTCTCAATTCTCTCTCAACCCTCTCTCAAACCCTAGCCGCCGCCCTAAACTACCACTTGAAAACCCCCCCCCCCCCATATCCATGGCTTCTAAAGCCATTGGAGGCCTGTATCCGCCTCCCTTGGCTTCTATGTGTTCGAGTACAATGGTTTCAAGGCCAGACCTTGAAGAAGCTTGGCCCAGACTTTGGTCGATCTCAGTTTTTATGACTGTCAACGGTCATTTTTGACTTTGCTCCAGCCAGCCATGGCTATTCATGCCTGATTCTTGACTTCTCCTGCTTAGATCGACGATCGTCCAAGCGTTTCTCACCATCTGGTTTCTACTAAAACCCTAATCCTTGAGGTTATTCTGATTTCTTCTATATCTGTTTAGATCCATGTTTTCTCTAAACTTCTAAACGTTTTTCCCAAAGTTTCTTCTAAAAACTTTACCTTCAAAACCCCTTATCTTTTTCCGATTTAGGGTTTTGTTAAGATATTTCGAAGCTTTTTGTGATTTTTCTACATGTTCTACTGTGTTTCCTTATGTCGTTCTTCCACTTAAGTTGCATGTTGAGGCCTTAACCTTTTGAGATTTCTGAATTTATTTTGTTAGTATTTCTGTCTGATTTACTTGTTTTCCATCTCTATACTCGATTGATGGCGAAAACCCTAAAATTTGGGTTTCATTCGAGTTCTGAGACTATTTGCTATGTGATTTACTTGTTCTTCATGCTCTGAATTTGATTGGTTTCAAAACCCTGATTTGCTTTGGACCTATTCGAGTTTCTGAGGTTTCTTCATCTGTTGCTCGACTGAATTTCGAAATCTTTTGTTTCAACCTCTGTTTCTTTATGTGATTTTGACTTCCTGCTACCATGGAAACTCTACTATATATTTTTTTCAGAAAGGTCCTTTTACTTGACCTTTTACATGCTTCTGATACTCTCTCTTTTCTCTGTTACTGAGTTGGTGAAATTGACCTATGTGACTACCATGTTTCGATAGTTCATTAGCTACTGACTTTGTGTTTGCTATTGCATGATGCTTCTCCTTGTCATGAGTTCAGCCTCGCATGCCTAATGTTTATGCACTCTTTTATATGCTAAATTTCCCTCTAAAACAACCTTCAATTTTGGACTGATTCAAAACATCCTTGTGTAATTCTGATTGCACTCGTGTAATTGATTCTTTCCTTGTTTTACTAATTTCCCTGTTTCCTGGATTGATTTGAAAACTTCCCTTTAGACTTTCGATTCCCCTGTCCTTAGTTTGGTTTATTTGTTTATTCATGGAAACCCATGTTATTCTCTCCCAAATCAATAATTTCGAATCCCTGACTCCTTGATTTACTGGGAGCTGATTGTCTCCATATTTTGCAAATATATTGTGTTTCCTACCTTATTTGGCTAACCGAGTAACTTCACTGATTCTACAATAGTTGTTTTCTTAATTGGACCCCTATGTACTTACCCCTAATTGGTTATTCTGCACATGATGCTCTACTTGATTTCTTTCCTTAAATGTTTTCTGCCCATTACCGTTTAATTTTAACTCCTTAATTAAAGGAAGTCTTATACTGATTTGATTTTAATTGGTACATAGTTCCATAATTACTACTAGACTATGATTTTTGCCTTACTTTCTACCTATTTTCAAACTATAAATACCTGGTTTTTTCATTAACAAAAAGACACTTTGAGTTCTAAAATCACTTAGACACACGAACACTCCTAATTTCTGAACTCACACTCATACTCAAAATATTCTCTCTTGCTACTTGTACTGTGGCCTATCTTCAAAGTCCTGCTACCTGCCTTTAGTGTATTTTGCTTCTTTGAACTGGTATGTTCTGATTAAGATTTCAGCATCACAACAATATGTTTACTTAATACTTTTGCCTTCTTGTCTGCCTACTGCTTGTATTTAATCCACTACTTATTTTAGCATGCTGTAATCTCCTTCTGCCTGTTCTGAATCTATTGTGAATCCTAAACCCCCCCATCCCAATGTGTTCAATGCTCATGGTTTGTTTGAGGCATGACCGTATTGAATATTACTGCCCATGACTCAAGCTTGATCCCCTAGGATCCTAACCTCTATGTTTCTCTAGTATTGTGTGTTTTTGGTAGGCGTTTAGGCATTCCAGCATCTTCTATTGCTGTGCATGCCCAAAGCTGAACCTTGCCTAAAGTACATAGGCTCTTTGGCAATTTCCCAACCCCTGAACCCCTTTGTATGAAAATATCAACTTGTTTATTGGTTGTTTCACAGCACCTCCTTCCCTCTTCTTTACATCCTTAGTTCTTAAAACTCTGTTTCTTCACTTGCACTCTCTCTTAGACTTAAGTTCTGCCCCCCCCCCTCTTGTGAGCCTTGCCTTGGGACCCATGAGCTCCCTCTGAACTTGGACACTTGAGGGCTGGCCCTTCCACACTGCACTTGTCCCTATTCTGATTTTGAAGCTTGCGTGTAGCACTGCCCGGGGTCCTATTGAGGCCCTTAGGGAACTCTGACACACCCAAGTCTGAGAAAGGCTTTGAATCAGTGATCTTTGAGTTGGTCTATCTCATAACTCAGACAGGAAGTCAAGAATCAGGCTTCCTCTGGTTGTAATTATTTTTCTTTGTATTTTCTGATGTAATTTATTATTTTGATTTGTAATAAGTTGTAATAAACATTTAGGGTTTGGCTAGTGAAAAAAGAGTGGGCATTTATGCATGTCAAGGGTAGAAATCATGCCTATAGGACTGTCATAATTCTGCATATTCAAACTTCACCTAGAAATCATGCCTATAGGACTGTCATAATTCTGCATATTCCAACTTCACCTAGAAATTATGCCTATAGGACTGTTCTAATATCATTCTGCATAATTCAAACTGCATTTTGATACCCTGCCTATAAGGTTTAAAACAAGTTTCTGCATTTAGATACTATGCCTATAAGGATTAAAATAAGTTTCTGCATTCAGATACCATGTCTATAAGGTTGTCTGCATTTCGACACCACGTCTATAAGTGTCTAAAATCAGCAACGTGTAGAAAACATGCCTATAGGAGTTTCTAAATGAATCTTATTCACTTCACTCAATGCTAGATGTAAAATCAGTAATAATATATACTATCACCTGCAGAACCTGTAGTCAATTTGTTTAATTCTGCAATCTCTTTTGATAATCTAAGTCCCTCACTTAACAAAGTTTAGCAAGCATGCCTATAGGATCCCAAATAATTCATTTCGAGTTTTTAATGTCCTATCACCTTCTAAATTCAGTAGATACCATGCCTATAGGATCCTCGCCTGAACACTTAGGCAAGCCTTTGGACTTAGCAACCGGGTGGGCGTTCGCTTGCTTGGTCTGAAAATCAAGATAGCTTTTAGGCTTTTACCAAAAGTCCCCGAGTGATGGTTCGTTCGAACTCGGATAGCCTTTACTTGAGTGAAGATTTGGCTGAATAAAAAATAAAGATAGCCTTAGGATTTTATAGATAGTCCTCGAGTGAAACCTAACTCGAACTCGGGCAGCCTTTGAGCTTAATAATCGAGTGAACGTTTGCTCGAACATGGAACAAATATAGCACTGAGGTTTTGTTAATAGTCCCCGATTGAGAGCTTGCTCGAACTCGGGTAGCCCTTGGGCTCTTTTAGGCTGGCCCTTAGGCTCTTACGCATTGGCCCTTAGGCTTTTTAGGCTGGCCCTTTGGCTCTTACGCATTGGCCCTTAGGCTCTTTTGGCTGGCCCTTAGTCTCTTACGCATTGGCCCTTAGGCTCTTTAGGCTGGCCCGTATGCTCTTTCGCGTTGGCCCTTAGGCTCTTTTTAGATTGGGTCAATGCGACCTTTAATATGGCTATAGTTTTCCCTCTTTTGGCTAAAGATTTGATTATGCCTTGGCATGTTTCATGTTCGTTCGACTCTTCGACAGCTCAAATAAGAACCTCGATTATGAGTCGATTGTGACGATAATTGAGTACCTCGAGAGGTTCTCTCGAAGACTGATTTTTTGAAGCCTTTTTGTTGAAGGCTGATTGTCTCGAAGTCTTTTCATTGTTTGGAGCTGACATGATCGAAGCTCTTTTGTTTATGCCAAGGGTAGCCTGATTAATCAGTTCTTTTCGTAGTATTTGGAGGCCTTTTGTTTTATAGCGGCAGTCGGACGTCTCCGAGCCGCGTTAATTCGGCCGTAGCCTTTTGTTTGGCCATAGCCTTTTGTTTGGCCGTAGCCTTCAGTCCTCGTGTGCGGTGGCCTTGGCGTCTATATCGATGGTATGCCTTTTTAGTGGTCTTGCAAGTTTGATATATAGGCTTGGCCTTCATATTGGGGCTATGCCTTTTTAAGGTCTTATAAATTTAAGTATGCCTCGTTGAGGTCTTACAAGCTTGGTAATGCCTCATTGAGGTCTTACAGATTCGATGCGGCCTCACTGAGGTCTTACGAGCTCGAAATTTCCTTATTGAGGTCTTACGAATTCGAGTTATTTATGGCTTCGACGAGCTGACTGTTGACGACAGTCCCCGAGTGTTCGAGGGTTTTCGGCCCTTAAATCGTTTTGTGTGAAAGTATTGAATTTCTTCGAGTGTTTTGACAAGCAAAGAGGCTTCCTCAATTGTTTGATGTATGTGTACATGTCTTTTGCCTTTAGAGGCTCGATTGTTCTATATGGACACGGTTCATTTGACCGTTTGGCCCAATGCAATATTCTCCTATCGAGGTCCTCCTAGGCGTAGTTCGGTTTCTTACAAGGGGCGACCTCCTGGGGTGATGCCCCCCCAGTATTTGAGGTTGATTGAAGAGAAGCCTTGAATACTTGATGAGTTCTCCTTAGGTAGCATATGGATGTTGCCTCGTTAAAAACCTTGCCGGTAAAACCCGTTCGGGATAAAATCTTGTCTAAGGGAAAAAGAGCACAACGCATGCTTAAAAACCCAAGGTCTTCGAGCTGGAGGGTGCTTCGAGTTCTCTCAATCGAACGCCTACAATAAGTCTAAATGAAAAGGGAGAGGGTTATACCTTAGCAATAATAGCGTTTGAGCATCGATATGTTCCAATTGCTTGGAAGTTGCTCGCCTTCCATTGTGCCGAGTTTGTAGGACCCTTTGCCCACTACGACGAGGACGTGGTACGGTCCTTCCCAGCTCGGGCCTAGTTTCCCTTCATTTGGGTTTTGAGTGTTGAGGGTGACTTTCCTTAGGACTAAATCCCCGACTCCGAAGTATCGGAGGTTTGTTCTCCTGTTATAATATCTCTCGATCCTCTGGTTTTGGGCAGCCATTCGGACTAGCACAGTCTCTCGCTTTTCATCTAGCAGTTCGAGGGCTGTAGTCATGACCTCGCTGTTCGAGTCCTCGGTGGCATGTCGGAATCTGGCGCTTGGTTCTCCGACTTCGACCAGTATCAAAGCTTTAGCTCCGTATACCAAAGAGAATGGTGTCTCTCCTGTGCTTGACTTCGAAGTTGTTCGGTATGCCCATAGTACTTCGGGCAGTACCTCTTTCCATTTTCCCTTCGCATTTTCTAACCTCTTTTTCAAATTTTGGACGATGGTTTTGTTAGTGGACTCGGCCTGTCCATTCGTGCATAGGTGATAGGGCGTTGACAGGATCCTCTTGATCTTATGATCTTCGAGGAATTTCGTCACCTTGCTGCCTATGAACTGTTTCTCATTATCACATGCAATCTCGGAGGGGATCCCGAACCGGCATATGATGTGATCCCAGATGAAGTCAATGACTTCTTTTTCCCTTATCTTTTCGAAGGCCTGTGCTTCCACCCATTTCGAGAAATAGTCAGTCATAAACAGAATAAATCTAGCTTTACTTGTTGCCGTTGGTAGGGGACCGACGATGTCCATCCCCCATTTCATGAACGGCAATGGTGATAAGACTGAATATAGCTGCTTACCGGGTTGGTGGATCATCAGCACAAACCTTTGGCATTTGTGGCACCTTCGAACGAATTCTTTGGTGTCCTTCTCCATGCTGTCCCAATAGTAGCCTGCTCTGATCACCTTTCGAACCAGAGAATCGGGCCAGAATGATTTCCACAAGTGCCCTCGTGGATTTCTCGAAGTACATAATCGGTGTCCCCCGGTCCCAAGCATACTGCTAGAGGTCCACCGAAGGTCCTTCTATATAGCGTTCCATTCTCGTCGACTAAAAATCGAGCTGCGTTGGATCGAAGGGCCCTCGATTCTTTTGGGTTTGTGGGCAGCTTCGCGTTACTCAAATAGTCAATGTATTTATTTCCCCAATCCCGCGTTAGACTCGTTGAGTTGATCTCGATGTGGCCTTCTTCAATCACCGACTTGGACAACTGCACAACGGCTCCCGGGACAGGTTCGCGAGTGCATCGGCCTCGCTGTTCTGATCTCGAGGAATGTGGACCAGAGTCCATTCATTGAAGCGATGCAATGTAACTTTAAGTTTGTCTAAGTATCTTTGCATCTTGTCTTCTCGAATCTCGAAGCTCCCATTTACTTGATTGACTACCAGACGGGAGTCGCATTTTGCTTCGACAACCTCTGCTCCTAGGCTCTTGGCCAGCTTAAGACCTGCAATCATAGCCTCATACTCGGCCTCGTTGTTAGTTAATTTCGAAGTTTTTATAGATTGCCTAATCACGCCGCCCGTAGGCGGTTTCAGAACGATGCAGAGCCCGGACCCTTTCACGTTCGAGGCACCGTCGGTGAATAGGGTCCATACCCTCGGCGACGTGCCCGATTTTAGCAAGAGTTCTTTCTCTACCTCGGGCACGAGGGAAGGCATAAAATCAGCCACGAAGTCTGCAAAAATTTGGGACTTGATAGCCGTCCGAGGTTGATATTCGATATCATACCCCCCGAGCTCGATGGCCCATTTGGCCAATCTGCCCGATAATTCAGGCTTGTGCAAGATGTTTCTAAGAGGGTATGTTGTTAAAACACATATACGATGGCATTGAAAATAAGGTCTTAATTTTCGAGATGCACTTATTTAGAAAGGGCTAATTTTTCTAAGTGTGGATACCTGGTTTCAGCATCTCCAAGAGTCCGACTCACGTATAAACGTGCAATTGCATACCTCGTTCTTCCCAAACCAACACAACACTTACCGCTACCTCGGATACAGCTAGATACAAGTACAACGCTTTGTCTTCCTTCGCGGTGTGGAGCAAAGGCGGGCTCGAAAGATACCGCTTTAATTCTTCTAAGGCGTGTTGGCACTCCAGAGTGCACTCGAGGCTGTTTTTCTTCTTGAGCAAGGAGAAGAAATGATGAGTCCGATCTGATGATCTCGAGATGAATCGGCCTAAGGCCGCTATCCGCCCGGTCAGCCGCGGTACGGCCTTCACATTGTTCACAACTGTGATTTCTTCAATGGCCTTGATTTTATCGGGGTTGATCTCAATCCCCCTATTTGACACCATGAAGCCTAAAAATATGCCCGACCCTACTCCGAAGGCACATTTCTCGGGATTGAGCTTCATGTTGTAGCTTCTAAGGATATCGAATGTCTCCTACAAATGAGTCAAATGGTCCTCTGCGCGCAGAGACTTAACTAGTATGTCATCAATGTAAACTTCCATAGATTGGCCTATTTGATGTTTGAATATCTTATTAACTAGGCGTTGGTACGTAGCTCCTGCGTGTTTTAGCCCGAAGGGCATTACATTATAACAGTATGTACCATACTTCGTGATGAACGGAGTCTTTTCCCTGTCCTCTGGGTTCATTTGAATTTAATTATACCCGGAGTAGGTGTCGAGAAAAGTGAGGATCTCGTGGCCGGCCGTGGCATCGATCAAGTGATCGATGTTGGGCAATGGGAATGAGTCTTTGGGGAACGCTTTATTCAAGTCTTTATAATCTACGCACATTCTTAATTTATTTCCCTTTTTGGGAACCACTACCACATTAGCCAACCATTCGGGGTATTTTACCTCCCTAATCGATCCTATTTTGAGGAGTTTTGTTACCTCGTCTCTGATGAACGCATGTTTTACCTCGGATTGAGGCCTCCTCTTTTGCTTCACAGGTTTGAACCTGGGATCGACACTTAGTCGATGGGTGGTTATTTCTGGCGGGATCCCTATCATGTTTAAGTGGTACCTAGCGAAGCAACCAATGTTGTTAATAAGAAATTGAATGAGTTTTTTCCTGAGTTCGGGGGTCAATCCCGTTACCAGGTATACCTTTTGATCTGGAAGTTGCTTGATTAGGACGGCTTGCTCGAGTTCTTCGACCGTTGATTTTGTTGCGTCCGATTCCTCGGGGGTAATGAAGTTCCGAGGAGTGAGGAAGTCTTCTTCGTCATCTTCGTTCGAATGCTTGTAGACCGCCTGTTCCTCGTGGGTCGGCGTGTTCCCTGACTCATCCCAGGCGGGGGGAGTCGATGTTGGTGCTATGTCATTTACCACGAACATATCCTTTGCTGCATGTTGTTCTCCGCACACCATTTTTATACAATTTTTTGTTGGGAAATTCATCATCTAGTGAAGAGTTGATGGTACCGCCCCCATGTTGTGTATCCACGGTCTCCCAAGTAAGGCATTGTACCTTATGTCACCTTTGATGACATGAAACTTGGTGTCTTGAACTGTGCCGGACATGTTGACTGGGAGGATGATTTCTCCTATCGTTGTCTCGCTTGCCAGGTTAAATCCACTGAGGATTCGAGAGGTGGATATGACCTGATCGAGCAACCCGAGCTGCTCCACCACCTTCGACCTGATTACGTTGGCTGAGCTACCTGTATCCACGAGCACGCGTTTAATTTGAACGTTATTCAAGAGGAAAGAGATTACCAGTGCATCATTATGCGATGGGGACGAGGCTGCGATATCTTCTTCTCTAAATATAAGAGCGTCCTTGGGTACATAGCCCCGAGTTTGCTTTTCCATAGCGATGGACACTTTGGCCCTTTTGAACATGGGTCCAGGTAGGACGTCAGTTTCTCCAACGATCATGTGAATGATGCGATGAGGTTCTTCTGGTCCGTTCTTTCCATAAAGCCCAGTATTTTTGTTTTCGCGTGCATTTGCTAAGCTTGACATTTTGACCTGAAATCAGCGATCATTGGACAAGAAAAGGTGTGAAGAATAACTTTGTGTTTTCAGAAAACTAGCACCAAAACAATCACTATTATTCTTAGCCCCACGGCGGGCGCCAAACTATTTACCTTGAAAATGGTAACTACAATTATATTTGATTTTGTGGTTCTAAAAATACGTGATTTATCTTAATACTAGTTGTTAGGCAATAGATGCGAAATGTGAGTTAAGAAAACAAGAAATGCAAACCAATAAGGTCGCAAGGCTGGGCCTCGAGCTAGCTAGAGCAGGGCCTCGAGGTCTAGACGGGCTAATAGCTATGAACGATCGATGAAGAATCAATGATGATGAGGGCCTTAAAGGTGGCCTTTTGCGGTTAATGATGAGTAATAAATGAAGAACAATAATGAACAATGAGAGAATAAGCAATAAATGTGAAGAACAATAGTGTTAGCAAAGAGAACCTAGAATGTTGTATTGTATTCAATGTGTTGTGTAATAATTCGAATTCCCTTATAAGATGACCAGGGTCCGCTTTATATAGGAGGGGGGATCTTTGTATAGTACACGTCTAATCATGGTATGGAATGCTATTAGTACTGCTGTATAATTGCTCAGTAAGGATTTGTACTGTCCTTTGCAGGCTTTGTCAGTCCTCATCACGTGTCTTCGGGAGCCTTCCGCCTTTTCATAACGGTCATCGACTTACATGTTGCCTCGAGGCGCGTCACGGCGAGTCTTTGATATGCCCTGCCGACGCGAGTGCTTCGAGGACGAGCCTCAGGCTGTGCTTCGATCCCGTCGAGGCCGGTCTTAGAAACGCCATCGAAGCCTTCAAATCGTGCCTCGCTGATTTTAACTGTATACAAAGTCACAATCCCTACCGGTGCACGCCCACACGCCCGTCACCTAGCATGTGCGTCACCTCATTTATCAAAACAGTACGAAATTCTGGGGTTTCATACCCTCAGGTCTAGATTTACAATCATTACTTACCTCAAACCGGATGAAATTCTACTCCGCGATGCCTTTGCCTCTCAACTCGGCCTCAACTCGCCCTGAATCTATCCAAAATCAGAATCATAACATCAATATAGGCTAACGGAACAAAGCCCACGCGGAAATAATCAAACTACATCAACAAATCCCGAAATTGGTCAAACCCGACCCCCGGGCCCACGTCTCGAAATTTGATAAAATCACATCACATCCTCATCCTCCCACGAGTCTATACATATCAAGATCATCAAAATCGGACCTCAAATGGCCCCTCAAATCCCCAATTTAAACTCTCCAATTTCAAGCCCTAATTCTCCAATTTTTACCCTTAAATTCCACTAATTTCATGTCTAATCAATTAGGAATCACCATAGAATCGAGTATTGAGTTCAAAAATCTTACCTCCAAGCGTTACCCCTTGAATCCCTCTTCAAATCCTCTCAAAAAGCTCCAAGCCCGTCTCAAAAATGGAGGAAATAAGCAGAAAATCGCGAAGATGGCCTTTTATACTTTCTGCCCAGGCATTTCGCACCTGCGGCTCCTTTTTACGCATCTGCGGACCGCTTGCGGACATAATAACCGCACCTGCGATTTTCACTTAAGGGCCCAACTTTCGCATCTGCAGTTAAAACCTCGCACCTGCGGCCCCGCAGGTGCGATAGAGACTATGCACTTGCGATCAAGCTCTAACTGACCAAAAATCGCTCCTGCGACCTCCTCCACGCATCTCCGACATCGCACCTACGGTCCCCAAATCCGCAGGTGCGGAAACAACAAAAGCAGAAAATTCTACAGCTGCACTCAAAACCCAAATCTTCCGCCAACCATCCAAATCCATCCCGAGGCCCTGGGGACCTCAACCAAACATGCCAACAAGTCACATATCACCATTCAAACTCATAACAACCCTCGGAACACTCAAAAAAATATCAAAACATCAAAACACCCTCGGATTCAAGCCTAAGGATTCTAAAACTTCCGAATTCCACAAACGATCAAAAAGTCTATCAAACCTCATCCGAATGACCTAAAATTTTGCAAACACGTCAAAAATGACACAACGGACCTACTCCAATTTCCGAAATTCCATTCCGACCCCGATATTAAAATTTCCACTACCAATCGAAAAACGGCAAAATTCCAATTTCGCCAATTCAAACCTAAATCTACCACGGACCTCCAAAATACATTCCGATCACGCTCCTAAGTCCCAAATCACCTAAGGAAGCTATCTGAATCATAAAAACCAAATTCCGAGATCATTTACTCATAAGTCAACTTCCGGTTGACTTTTCCAACTAAATGGCCAACTTAAGAGACTAAGTGTCTCATATCATTCAAAAACTACTCCAAACCCGAACCAACCAACACGATACGATGAAATGTAGCTGAGCAACACATAAAGAAGCAGAAATGGGGAAAACGGGGCTGTAACTCATGAAACGACCGGCCGGGTCGTTACAATATTTATTTTATGTGGTACCATATGACCATGATAGTAGGATGTATAAAGTGTATTAAAAATAAGTAGAATTATAAGTAATTTGAAACAATTCTTAATTATGCGGGTAATTGGTTAATTACCGGGTAACGGGACATTACCTAATTACCTAATAAGTGGATAAAGATTAAACTTGCCCCACCCCACCCCCACGTGACCGTAAGCCACTAAACCAAACAAATGATTCATAGTCCTTTTTAGTTAGGTGGCCATCTAAGGTAAATTGTGGTCCTATTTATTGTTGATGAATTTGCCAGGTGTCTCTCCTTTATGTACTCTAAAAGCATGTTGTTAGTTTGGTTGGGGTGTCGTTCACGCTACAATATTTAGATGTTCAAGTGTCAAATGATGATTATTTTCCATCAGAACATTGCATCTATCTACAGTGTGTCAGTGGACTTAAGTTTGTTGTGCATGGTTTGAGTTTGAGTCCTACTCTTTTAAGTTGGTATTCGACACCTGAGACTTGGGAAATTTTAAGGTTAATTAAACTGCATCTGTGAGAGCTGGCATAGAGAAAAGAATGTGTTACAATATATTGTTTTACCTAACTGCAATATTGCCGTTGGAGTATGAGATGAATGATTGGAAACAGTCTCTCTACCTGCATTAGGTAGGGGTAAGGTCTGTATACAGACTACCCTCCCCAGACCCCACCTGTTGGGATCAAACTGGGTTTGTTATTGTTTTGTTAGTATGAGATGAATGAGATCTTCCCCGTAATGGCAATAAGTATATATTTTCTAATGGTGTGGTGAATTTTAGAGGGATTGTCATGAAAATCGGCTCAGGTATGTTAAGGCTATCCCTTCTTTCTTTTTGGCATGATCTATACGACACAAACAAAACAAAACTTAAGATGTTTAAGTGGAGCCTAATGTATGGAGCATTTTTACCTTATCAGACACATCAGGTGTTTACTAACTTAATACTTATTCAGTTCAAATGGTAACAGCATTTCTTGCAATCGTCTGCTATTCTTGTACTTCACATTTTTGGTATGAAAAAAATAGTTCTTTGTCAAAGAAATTGATTGTTAAGTAACTGCAAAGAAAATAGAAATTGGCTTCTCCAGATGTCTGCACAACAGTTTGCATTATTTCACTGATTTGTTTAAACTATCTTCTACCAAGTATTAAAAGATGATGTCTTGTTAATGTTTCTCACATATAATACTATGGCAGTTAGAGGGAAATCTGGTCTTTTTGTCGAGCTTTCTGATGGTCTAAGGATAACAATTAACTTAATAACTTATAGTTACTTAAATCAATAATGCTAGTCTTTGGTGATTGAGATGTCCAACCAGTGTATTGTTTTTCACCCGTCCTTTTATGTAAGTTGATAAAGTTTGTTTCATGATATTAATCTGAGCTATAATGGTCTTATGACGTTTCGAGAGATTTTATTAACGTACTTCTCATCCATTGCATTCATTTACATGTGCATTTACCCATGATTCAGACGGCATTATATACACGTATATATGTATATATATGTATATGGGATATGGGAAAAGGTTACGGCGTTATATACGCATCACCACCTGATCAGCTGGTATACAATGATGATGTTGCCCACAGTGGCCGAGATAATATAATGGGATGCCCTCAGAGGCTTGATGATGTTATGAACACATGTACCTATGCACGACATGACATTCATACGCATATGCACGATACTATAAGTGTTTCATGATTTACAAAGTTATCCAGACTTACAGGTTGAGTCTTTTACTCCATATTTCTTCCATGCTCTTTATATATTTATTTACATGCCTTACATACTCAGTACATTATTTGTACTGACGTCCTTTTATTGGGGACGTTGCATTCATGCCTGCAGGTATAGATAATCAGTTTGACGAGCCCTCATAGTAGACGAGATTGGCATTCAGCGAAGGATCGGTAAGACTCCACCTCATTCGGAGTGCTTCCGAGTCTATGAGTCATCGTGTTAGAGTTTTGCTACAGGCTTATGGGCAGGCCGGTACCCTATCCCATTTGATGTCAAATAATCTTAGAGGCTTTGTAGATAGAGGTTCATTTTGTACAGTACGTCAGAGGCCTTGACGGCCCATATGTATTCATGTTTTAAGAAAGATGGTTCATTAATTCAACTTTTTTCCACTTATAGTTATACATTATAAGTTGTGGCCATGTGGGCCCATGATAGCCACGAAAGGAATAAGTTCAGCTAACTCGACCTATGTATGTTCTAGTTTTGGTCGAATGATCATGAGTTACAGAGTGGTTCGCTCGGGCCAGTGCGGCATCGAGTGCCAGCCACGCCTCCCCAGGTTCGGGGCGTGACAAAACACATGAATTCAACATGAAACTCAAGAACTTCTAAAAACACAACCGCGCGTCGGATTCCTATCAAATCAACTCGGAATGACGCCAAACTTTGCGGACAAGTTCCAAATGACATAACGGACTTATTCCAAGTCCCGAAACAGAAATCCAAACACAATATCTATGAATCAACCTACGGTCAAATTTATAAAAATTGTCAAACTTATAAAAATTCTAAGCCTTTTGTTTACTTTGAAAATGGTAATTACAATTAGATTTGATTTTGTGGTTCTAAAAATACGTGATTTATTTTTATGCTAGTTGTTAAGCGATGGATGCTAAGTGTGAGACTGGAAAATGAGATAAGAGCTTGAAGATGGTGTGGTATGCAAACCGAGTGGCCGAGAATGGGGTCTCGGGCTAGCCTATGCCGGGCCTCGAGGTCGAGCTAAAGCGTTAGGCTGCGGATGACCGATGAAGGACTAGCAGTTCCAAGAGCTTTGATGATGGCTCTTTATGTTAAATGATGAGTAATAAATGAAGAACAATCAATAAAACACAATAAGTGTAAGCAATGTAATAAATGTAAGTAATAAAATCAAGGGAGAATATGTTTAAGTTGTAGAGCAGAGAATGTTCTTGTTCTAGTATTGAATATCATCTGTGCAAAAAATGGCAAGGGTCCCCTTTATATAGGAAGGGGAATCCCAACACAATACAGGTGCATTTATTACAAAGATATGCGGCTGGTACAGCTATTTATTACAAAGATATGTGGCTGGTACAGCCATTTAATGTCACGGTACGGATTTGTACTATCCTTATAGACCTGGTCAGCTCTAACTTCGTGCTTTGGGAATTTCCCTCTTGCCTGGCATAGCCGCCGATTTGCGCTGCCCCGAGGTCGAACATAGGGAACCCTCGGGGCCAAACCTCGAGCTGTCCCTCGAGCCTTCTGGCGACAGGCTATGGAGCGTTATAATGATTGTATAATTGGACTCTTCGATTTTAGCCGTATACAGATAGTCCCCGCGTTTCTTAGAGTGAAAATGATAAGAAACGATCCTGACCTCGAATTTCTTGAACCCCTCGTGATGATGTCATACTCCTGACGTAAGCACTCCAAGTGACTGAAAGCATCCCATCGATTCGTCTCCCTAGAAGCATTGATTATATCGTCAGTTTAGTTTTCCAAAAGGCGTTCATTGCACCGTCGATCCGTTAAGCATTGATCGCGTCGTTGATTCGTTTCCCCAAAGGCATTGATTGCGTTGTTGATTACGTTACTGTCTCTCTATAAATGGGGGGTTGCTTGAGCCAAGACTACACTCAATCTTTCTTCAACAGCCTTTAGCCCTTTCCCTTCTTCTACATCCTCCTCCAAACTCCTACTTTTATGATTCGAACTTGTGACCATAAGGTCATACGGCAGCAATTTTGTCAGTCATGCCATGGCTCTTTTTCAATGCTTTCCACCACTGAGTGGGACTATCCTGAGTTGTTGTTGTTGTTGTTGGCTCGAAATAATGAGGGATAGGCCTCAAATTCTTCCTGTATCAGAAGATATGTGGACCGTAAACCGCTGCTCATCTCTCTTAATTTTAACCTGGTGTGGCGCCTCTTTCCTTTTACTATCCTTGGAGTGAGGTGGCGTCATCTACTAACTTTTGAATCCCACACCGGTACAATGTCTCAAGAAGTGGCTTCACAATAGTAGTGCTGATGAGACCCATACTCGCCAAATTTTTCACCAAGCCACAATTCTCCTTGCTTGTTAAAAGCTTTTGCTCTTTAATAGGCTATAGCTTCTTCGGAGGAGATTCTCGAAGATACCGCTCTGTAGATTAAAATAAGGTCCCCGAGGAAACGGTTCCCACAGACGTCGTCCCCGAAGATATGCCCTCGAGATAGATATACCCTCGAAATAGATCAGGCCTTGTAGCTGTTGTTCTTTGCTTCTTTGTTTCTATGTAAGGACCCCTCGTGGGCTTTTGTAATTGTCGTTTATTAATACAAAAAGTTTCTTTAATTTTCCTTCGATTTATGTTGAACTTCTATTTTACTTTTGATTGGTCCGAATACTGGACACGGGCATCGTAATCCCATCGGCCCTTGATTGGTTAATACGATATTTCTTGAGATTCTTTAACATCCCTCGGACTAAGTCCGAATTGACCTGGTACGAACTTAGGTCGCCGGGACTTCTGAGTTCGAGTTGAGCGAGAGCAGGGTCCCGATTTTCTTGGAAATTGAGCTCTGCCCTTTTAGGCCTTGTTGCTAGTCCTCGAGTGAGAATTTGCTTGATCATCTGAAAATAAGGATAGCCTTTAGACTTTCACAAATAGTCCCCGAGTGAGAGTTTGCCTGAACTCGGGCGGCCTCGAAAACTTGCTTCGAACTTAAAATGAAGATAGCCCTAAGGCGTTATAGATAGTCCCTGAGGGAGGATATACTTGAACTCGGATGGCCCTTGGGATATAGTAATCGAGAGAGTGTCTAAATTGAACTGAAGGCTAAGATATCCCTGAGGCTTTATTAATAACCCTCGAGTGGGAACTGACTCGGACTCAGATAGCCCGGGGGCCAAAGAATCGGGTGAATGACCAACACTTGTAATAGCAGAGATCCTTGAGATCGGGCACCATCCCGAGGCTAGGTTTATGCGGATAGCTCCTTAGAGCCCATCGTTATAGCAATAGAGATCCTCGAGATCGGGCACCATCTCGAGGCTAGGTTGTTATGGGAACCTTTGACCCCTCGAACGTTGTACGATAGCGTGATTCGTATGACACGACCATGAAGTGATCGATGTTGTCCCGCCGGTACACTTCCCCGACAGTGACAATGGCCTAGTCAGAATTAATTGCGCTTTAGAGTAGGCGGACAGTCGCCGCTTGCTCTATATATGAGTTTGCTTTCCTCTTATTTGAGACTTCTGCCACTTTGAGCAGCTATCCTTTTTATAGAGTTCTCCTTCCTTGTGTCAGTTCTTTCACCATTTTAATTCAAAGCTTTCGCCTAAGTTTTCACGGCTGCTATGCCTAAATTCATTCACCAAGAAGAAGAGAGTTCCGCCTCTATTTCCTGCCCGGTTGGTGGTACACCGCCAGCGTCCGGTGAGCTAACATCGAGATGCTATGTCTCGAGGAGGGACTTTACGTTAGAGAGGACTCCCAATGTTCAGGGCCGTTGGGAGCATGCGTCAAGGTTCATCTCATCAATAGGGGAGGAACACCATGAGACAGTTAGGAGATTGCGTACTTTCCCCGGAAGAGAGCATCACAGCTCATGTAGAGGGGTTTTTGAAAGTATACACGTACCCCTTTACATTGGGCCCTCTCGATAGAGTCATGCTCGAGTTTTGTAGAAGATAGCGAGTTACCCTAGCACAGGTTCACCCGTCATTTTGGAGGATAGTGCTGATGATAAGGTTCTTTGTAGATAAAGTCGGGCTCGAATTCACCCTCGGCCATCTCATTAGATTGTATCGGCCCTTGCATTATCGGGGCCTGATTATTCTACGACGTCGATCCACCCGGCCCTTTGTTGCTAGTAAAGAAGAGACAGGGCCCGAGGGTGGATGAGTCGATTTCTCCGAGTGCGGACTGTTGACATTATTCCCGTAGAGTTCCTGCCATTCCCCGAGAAATGGAATTTCACACGTAAGTGGTACACTTGTGCTTTTGTCACCTTTGTTCATAGTGGAGGCAGACTCCATAATGGTGTTTTCTTTTCCTTTCCGTAGCAATACCGTGGTTGCCATACGAGGTCCCCGATCTGGAGGATTGGACTCGGAAACTGGCAGCTTGCTCGACCTACGATGAGCGTAAGTGGCGAGATTTGTCGAAGGGTAGATGGGAGGCAAAACTCCATGGTGAGTATCGTGTGATTCTTCTCTCTAAGGAATATTTCCCTCTATGTCTCCTAACTTCTTCGCTGCATGCGTTGGAGAATTTTCCGAGGTGAGATCATGCTATCTCGGAGAGGAGGGAGGATCGTCGGCTTCATGGCCGAAGAGCGATAACAAGCGCAAGGAATCCTTGGCGGGCGAGGAGATTTGCAGTGAGGCAGGGCCTGCCAGGAGGCGAAAAGGAGACGCAGTCGTTGAGGTAGATCATATGCCTATTGGCCGTCGCGTAGACATTGGTGCAATAGAAGGGAGCGGCCACACATCGATGGCTCGAGTCGAGAGGCCACACGGGACACTTGAGCCCGCAATACCCGAGATTTCTGGCCTCGGAGGAGTGGCTCCTCCTTTGCCACCGTCTTCTTCTTCCGTCGAAGGTACTTCGAGGGATGCAAATGTTCTGCCGCCGTCCTCTTCTCCCGCCGTAGGTACTCCGAGGGATATTCGAGGACAGGGGCTGCCTAAGTCAAGTGCGGTCTCGAGCGATCATATACCCGCCGAGAGCGGTTCGACTGGAGCTGATGAGATCAGGCCAGTAGATGCACCCTCAACTTTTGAGGAGGCTCAGCGGCTCTGTTCTGAGGTGAGCTCTGGTTGACTTTGTTGGTTTTTCGGGTTTGCATTTTCATTTTCTCACTGGGTTCCTTTTTCATAGGCTTTTGACAAGCTCAAGTCCAAGCTGCTCCGCCGTGAAGCCCGGTTGCGGAAATCTTTGGGCGAGGAGAAATCCCTCAGGCTTCTTTGTGATAAAAGGGCAAAGGAATTGATATATCTTCGGTACGAGACGAGTCGAAGCCTGGACTACGAAGACCGCCTCGAGAGACAGGTAACCTTTGTTTCGAGGGGATACACATTTTCTCTTCTATCTTCGGAGATTAATATTTTGATGCTTCAGTTGCAGAGTAAGGAGGAGGACCCGGAACGCCTTTGGGGAAAAGTTGGTCAGGGCAAGTACGAGTGTAATGAGATAAAGGCTCAGATAGATGCCCAAGTTGCGGCCAAGAAGAATGTTTTGGCCAAGGTTTCTGCCCTCGAGGTGCAAGAAAGTGGCCATCTATTTAAAATATGCTGCCGATTCTCGAGCTTAGTTGAGAGGGGCTTCCGATCGGGAGAGCAAAAGCAATGAATATGCCCGGTGCAGATACCAGAGGGAAACCCTCTAGGAGATCCATGCTAGGGGCATCGATCTCTCGGAAGAGATAGAGCAGACCAATGCGGATGAACTGGACGCCAAGTTCCTTGTATCCGATGCCAAAGATTATGAGGAAGAGGCCGATGGTGCCGTAGTCCCCGAGGGGAAAGCAGACCAGGCCTTTCCTTTCTGATCCTGCATATTATGCTCTTTGAGATCATTGTAAATGAAGCCTTGTATTATTTCATATACATAAATAAAAAGGAGCCTTTCGGTTTTCCTCTTTCATGAATTTCCCGTTGCGTGTGTATGTCTTCCTTTTGTTTTGAATTTTGACGTTTGTCAATGATTAGCCAGATGAATTGAGTTTTGAGGAGAACCCTTAGGTTTGCAAATCGGCCCTAGGGCCTGCTGGCATGTAGGCTCTTACGCATTTTCCCTTAGGCGCTTTTAGTTAACCGTTTCGGGCTCAGTCTTCGAGTCGGGTTTCGAATCGAGCTCATCGATCCTTAGGTTTTTGTATTTTAAGCTGGCTCTTAGGCTCTTACGCATTGGGTCGGCACGACCTCTACTATGGGCTGGCGCTTAGGCTCTTACGCGTTGGGTCGGCACGACCTCTAATATGGGCTGGCGCTTGGGCTCTTACGCCTTGGGTCGGTACGACCTCTAGAATAGGCTGGTGCCTATGATTTTATGGCGACGGTCGGGCGTCCCCAAGTCGCGTTAGTTTGGCCGGAGCCTTATGACCGTAGTCACTGTGTTTGGCCGTAGCCTTTTAGTCCCCGAGTGAGATGGCCTCGATTTCTATATCGAGGGTATGCCCTTTTAGGGGTCTTACAAGTTCGAGTATATGGCCTTGACTTTAGGATCAGGATTATGCCTTTTGTAAGGTCTTATAAAGTTGAACATGCCTTACTCGAGGTCTTACAGATAGGTTACTTGGCATAAGTATAATTCATGCCTGGCTTGAGGTCTTACAGATAGGTTACTTGGTATAAGTATAATTCATGCCTGGCTTGAGGTCTTACAGATTTGGTATTGCCTTATGGAGGTCTTACATTGTTGATAACGCCTCATGGAGGTCTTACATTTTCTAACATTGCCACTTAGAGGGCTTCCATGCTCGAGGTCGCCCACTTGGGGTCTTATGGCCTCGGATTTTTGATACCTCGATGGGGTGACCGTTAACGACAGTCGCCGAGACGTCAATAGTTTTTGGCTCTGAGTCGTTCTTTGTGCATTTTGACGTTGCCTCGTTGAGGGCCTACGAGCTCGAAGTTTTCGGCCCAGAGGTCTTACGGCTTCGAGTTTTTGGTGTCAGTCCCCGAGTGTTAGGGGAATTTCTGGCTCTGGGCCGTTTCTTGTAAAAATAGCGAACTTCTTTGAAGCGCAAGGCATTTTGATGGTAGAAGATTTTCCATTTATTACATGGTACAAGTATACATGTTTTTGTCCTTGAGGGTTTGATTATTCTATACGGACACGGTTCATTTGACCGTTTGGCCCGATACATCATTTTCCTATCGAGACCCTCTTTGACTTGTCTTGATTTCTCCGGGGAGGTGATCTCCCGGGGGAATGCCCCCCAGTATTCGAGGTTAATTGAAGAGAGACCTTGAATACTTGTTAAGTTCTCCTTAGGTAGCATATAGATGTTGCCTCGTTAAAAACCTTGCCGGCAAAACCCTTCTTGGGATAAAATCCGATCGAAGGAAAAGAGTGCAACGCATGCTTTAAAACCTAAGGACTTCGAGTTGGAAGGTGCTTTGATTTTTCTAACCGTACACCTGCACACAAGCTAGTATAAGCCGTAAATAAAAAGGGAGGCGGTTATACCTTAGCGGTGATGGTGTTTCGAGCCTCGATATGCTTCAATAGCTTGCTCTGGGACACGGTACGGTCCTTTGCTCATTTACTCGGGTGCAGCCGAGAATGTAGCTTGTGATTGCTACTTTACTGTTTGCTTATCCTCTGGCTCCTCCGATGTTGAAGGTGTCGATGCCGGTGCGACATCGTGCACCGCGAACATCTCTCTTGCTGCATACTGCTCCCCGTATATGGTTTTTATTCTGTCCTTTGTTGGGAACTTCATCATTTGGTGAAGGGTTGATGGTACTGCTCTCATGCAGTGTATCCATGGCCTTCCGAGTAAGGCATTGTACCTCATGTCTCCTTCGATGACATGGAATTTAACATCTTGGGTTGTGCCAGCCACGTTGACCGGGAGGGTGATCTCCCTTTTCGTTGTCTCGCTCGCCATGTTGAATCCATTGAGGACTCGAGAGGCGGGCACGATCTGGTCGAGCAGTACGAGCTACTCCACCACCCTCGACCTGATAATGTTGGCCGAGCTACCTGGATCTACAAGCACACGTTTAATTTGAAATGTATTCACAAGGAAAGAAATTACCAATGCGTTGTTATGAGACTGAGTCAGGGCCTCGATGTCCTCTTCCCTGAATGTGAGAGCGTCCTCGGGTATGTAACCTCGAGTCCGCTTTTCCCTGGTGATGGATACTTTCGTTCGTTTGACAATGGGTTCCTGAGGGATGTCAACTCCTCCAACGATCATGTGGATGACGTGCCGCGGCTCTTCTATTTCATTTTTCCTGTTCGCCTCTCTTTCCTGAAATTGATTTTTGGCTCGGTCGCTGAGGAACTCTCGGAGGTGCCCTCTGCTGATTAGTCGGGCTACTTCTTCTCGGAGCTGTCTGCAATCTTCGGTCCTATGACCGTGTGTGCCGTGAAACTCGCACACCAGGTTGGGGTTCCTTTGTGACGGATCTGATTGTACGGGTTTTGGCCACCTGGTGTCTTTGATTTTACCTATGGCCGATACGATGTCTGAAACATCAATGTTGAAGTTGTATCAGGATAGTCGGGATGCCTCCGTCATTCCTGAATGTCTGTCGAATTCGGCTGTGCTCACAAGTCCCCGAGGATTCTGACCTCGATCTGCCCTTCGATCATTTCGGGGTATGTTGCGCCTTGGGGCGTTTCTCCGATCTTCAGTGTATGGTTGATATCTTTCCTTGTTTTGCCTCGGTTCCTTTGCCAGGAGCCTGCTGGGATATACTGAACCCGAGGGGGCTCCTAGTTGGTCTACCTCGACCCTAATCTTTGACTGATACCAGTTGTGGACATCCGCCCAAGTCACGGCGGGATACTCAACCATGTTCTACTTCAGCTGCTTCGAAGCTATTGAGCTTCGTTCGTTCAAACCTTGGGTGAAGGCCTGCACTTCCCAGTCATCGGAGACTGGTGGTAATTCCATTTGTTCCATTTGAAAGCGAGATACAAACTACTGTAGCATCTCGTTCCTCTCTATTTGATTTTGAAGACATCGGATTTCCTTGCAGCAACCTTGATGGCACCGGCATGTGCCTTTACAAAAGAATCTGCCAGCATGGGAAATGAGTCTATCGAATCTGGGGACAGGTTGTGATACCACATCATGGCCCCTTTTGAAAGTGTGTCTAAGAATTTTTTCAACAGGACGGATTCAATCTCGTCATCCTTAAGGTAATTTCCCTTTACAGCACAAGTGTAGGCGGTGATGTGCTCGTTGGGGTCCGAGGTTCCGTTGTACATCGGGCGATCGGGCATTCTGAATTTCTTCGGGATGGGTTTTGGAGCAGCACTCGATCAGAATGGCCTTTGTACGAATTTCTTTGAATTTACACCCTTCAAAATCGGGGGTGGGCCTAGGATCTGATCGACCCTCGAATTGTAGGTCTCCACCTTTTTGTCATTCGCTTCTATCTTGTTTTCGCCCGATTTAATCCTCTTTGTGAGGTCCTCGAGAATCTTTACGATAGCGGGGTCGGCTGCTGACCCGTTGTTGCTTGATCTTTCTAGTACTTGTTCGGTTCGAGGAGCCGTTTTCAGTGTGCTGTGCTCGGAGTTTTTTTATGGCTTTGCAGTTGAGCAATCGCCAGCTGTTGTGCCTGCAACATCTCAAAAATGACGTGAAAGTTAACCTCTCGTTCCTCCCGAGCTGGGGTTTTCTGAGCTTCTTGTTGGTTTTCTTGGCGTATACTCATGTATGTGTGGGAGCTTATATCGACGTGTTGGGCGTTGCGTGATAACTGTGATTTTAACACGTTTTATGCCCACACTTGCCTATGCTTTATGTATGAATTGTCATAAAATGGACCCAGAATGCTTACAAAGTGCGCTTGATTGCAGGTTTGAGCGACAAGATGACGAAAGTCAAAAATCAGCTCGAAACGGAGTGAAACCTGCTCAAGTGTCAAAAATCATTGAAGTAGGGACAAGAGGACCTAGCGCGGACCGCACTGATTTGCTGCGCGGCCGCGCTAGGACATTCAGAGAGCATCCATTTCAGGGGTTTCCATGCGCGGTCAGCGTCCCTTTCTACGCGGTCAGCGCTGGTGTCCGTGCGGTCGCGCTTCATTGTTATGCGGTCCGCGCCCATTAGCCTGCGCGGCCGCGCTACCTCTTTGTGCGGTCTGCGTCCCCAGCTTCAGAAGTTAATGATCGAAGGCCAAGACCCCTACGCGGCCGCGCTGCACTTTTGCACGGTTCGCGCCAGCCCCGCAGGGGTATTTTTGTCCAGTTTTTCTAGCCTAGTATAAATAGAATATTTTATTATTTCTAGGTTAAGTTTTAGATATCAGATAGCAGCAGCACTCGTGAGACTCAAGTTTTAGCCTATTTTGGGCATTTTCATCTTGTTTTATCGTGGATTCTTGTAGATTAACATTCTCGTTAATTAATATGTTGATTTTATCTACTATTTCTTCAATTTCTGTTGCTATTATGGCTAGCTAAACCCATTAGCTAGTGTTGTGGCTCAACCCTAGTGTGGGTAATTAATGGGTGTGATTGTTTAATGCTTGAATGATGTTGGGTGTTTGATATTTGGTTTAATTTTATGTTTTAACTAGGATTTGGTAGTTGCAAACACTAAGTGTAGCTTAGTGGGTCTTGACTCTTCTTGAGAAAGAGTGTCTATCACTCCAAAATTAACCCAACAAGGAATTGGGATGGACCCATGAGAATGGTAGTCCCAATTAACGGGTAAAACCTCGAGAGAGTAATTACCCAACTTGAACCCTAAGTTGCTTGGCTTGTTAGCCTACCCAATTAGTCTCGAGAGAGTCAATTGGGCAAAATCACTCTTTCTACCGAGAGGTGTGAGAGTGAGTGCAATCGTGCAACGGTTATAGCATAAGCCCCATAATCATCATTCTTGTATTAGGAATCTCTACCCGTTAGTTGACCACCTAGGTAAATGCCACGACCCTAGTGCCTTTCTCTATCTTGCATACAACCTAGAATTAATATCTTAGCATAATTTAGTTATAATTAGTAGTTGTTAAATTGTAGTTGATAATCACAAAAACCCAAAAATGATAGAAGATCAATTAGAAGCAAACACGCATTTCTAGGCTAAGCAAATATCCAACCCCCTTTCTAGCTCCCTGTTGAAATTGACCCCGATACCACTATTGGGTAAAAGTATTAGCGCCCACTCTTCCTAAGGTTGAGTCCGCTGCGCGAGACCACGTCCACGGGAATTGGTTCTGGTGCATCCTTAGGGTTTCGCGGTGGTACACCGATGCCTGGAATAGCTACACCATTCTCTCCATGGTCCTCAGGACCGTTGTTTTCATGTGCATTTACTGAGTTAGACATTTTGACCTGAAATCAAAGATTCTTGGACAAGAAAAAGTGTGAAAGATAACTTGCGTTATTCAGTAAACCAGCACGAAAACAAACACTATTATTTTTAGCCCCACGGTGGGCACCAAACTATTTACGTTGAAAATGGTAATTACAATTAGATTTGATTTTGTGGTTTAAAAATACGTGATTTATTTTTATGTTAGTTCTTAAGCGATGGATGCTAAGTGTGAGACAGGAAAATGAGATAAGAGCTTGAAGGAAATTGTGGTATGCAAACCGAGTGGCCGAGAATCGGGGTCTCGGGCTAGCCTATGTCGGGCCTCGAGGTCGAGCTAAAGCGTTAGGCTGCGGATGACCGATGAAGGACTAACAGTTCAAAGAGCTTTGATGATGGCTCTTTATGATCAATGATGAGTAATAAATGAAGAACAATCAATAAAACACAATAAAAGTAAGCAATGTAATAAATGTAAGTAATAAAATCAAGGGAGAATATGTTTAAGTTGGAGAGCGAAGAATTTTCTTGTTCTAGTATTGAATATCATGTGTGCAAAAAATGGCAAGGGTCCCCTTTATATAGGAAGGGGAATCCCAACACAGTACAGGTGCATTTTATTACAAATATATGCGGCTGGTACAACTATTTATTACAAAGATATGCAGCCGGTACAGCCATTTAATGTCACGGTACGGATTTGTACTATCCTTGTAGACCCGGTCAGCTCTAACTTCGTGCTTTGGGAATTTCCCTCTTGCCTAGCATAGCCGCCGATTTGTGCTGCCCCGAGGTCGAACATAGGGAACCCTCGGGGCCGAACCTCGAGCTGTCCCTCGAGCCTTCTGGCGACGGGCTATGGAGCGTTATAATGATCGTAAAATTGGACTCTCCGATTTTAGCCGTATACACCTTTAAATTGCCAACTTTCGGGCAAAACAACACAAATCAACCTACGAACCTCCAAATTCGATTTCGGGCATACGCCCAAGTCCAAATCACGATGCAAATCTATCTCAGCCATCACAACACCGCTACGGAGTGATTTTCACAAAAGTAAAACCTCGGTCAACATTTTCAACATAAGCTTCTAAAGTTAGAATCACTCATCCAAATTCATCCCGAAACATTCGAAAATCAAATCCGACCATGTATGCAAGTCATAATACACAATATGAAGCCACACAAGACCCCGAACTACTGAACGGAACCTTAAAGCTCAAAATGACCGATCGGATCTATCACGACCCAAAATTCACTAAAGGTCATGATGGGGCCTAACACTGTCGTCAGGCAAGCCGATGGTAAATGATCAGCTGAATTACTCATTTTAGTATTTCTAAATCATAATTTTCCTTAATTAAATGGTTTGAAATAGATTTTACAAGGCAAACGATAATATTTCCACAACTGTAATAACGAACAACCCGGAAGAACCCCCAAAACCCGGTGTCACAAGTACATGAAAATTTTCTAAGGAGCACAATAATAATACAACATCTGTCCAAAATGCAAATAAGATAGGATAAAATAAATACTACAATGGGGACTCGGTGGACTGCGATGCGTAACCTGAATTGCAGCTCACATAAAGTCTCCTCAACAAATGCGCCTATGCGCCAAGATGATCACCAAATGACCTGTCAGATTCTGCACATTTAGTGCAGAAGTGCAGCATGAGTACGTAAATCAACGCGTACCCAGTAAGTATCTAGTCTAACCCCGAAGAAGTAGTGATGAGGGATCGACATCCACAGTTACTAGAGGTCCAAATAAATAAATGTTAATTCATAATAGGTGTGAAGTGCACAACAATAATGGAGTAAATCTGTAATATCATAATATTCCAATTATTCCTTTTAAAGCATAAATTTATCGATTATGTATTCCACCTTAATATCTTAGGAAATGCCAAGTATCAATACCAAATAAATAAGAAATACCATAAAATGCCGGGCATCAGTGGAACGTTTATCTTATGAATATTCGAACTATTAGAGATAATGCACGATTATGCCGAGGTCGTTCGGCCCGATGCAGAATATCGTGTACACTGCCGAGGGACATGCGGCACAATCAATAGATGCATCTATATACTACCGAGGCGCTCGGCCCGCTCCACAAGAAAAGGAAGGAAGTTACCGAATTACGAGACACGTGCTCATAATACAATACATGAGCACAATATGATTATAATCTTTATCGTTTCTCAAATAACTCGCCCACAACTAAAAGTGGTATGGCTCGGTCAATTATACATATATTTATTTCTTATCAAATTCCAGTTATAACTTCAATTAGTTAAGACGGCAGAATGAGTTCACATAATTTAAATATAGCATGATAAGTTCCTAAATTTACCCGGACATAAACATGATTTAGCTACGTACGGACTCTCGTCACCTCGTGCATACGTAGCACCCACAACTAAGAGCACATAGCAATTACATCACCTAGGGGTAGTTTCCCCCTCAGAGAGTTAGACAGGAGACTTACCTCTCTCTGAAATTCTATAACCGGCTCCAACGCCACTCTAACACCTCAAAACAATGACCGTCGCTCCAACACTAGTCAAACTATGTGTAAACCAATGAAAATACACTCTAATACTCATAATAAATAAATTCATAATAATTCCCAGCTCCACTTGAAAAGTCAATAAAGTCAACCCTCGGGCTCACGTACCCAGATTTAAAAAAAAATTCGAAGATAAACTTTACCCATAACACCACGAGCTCAAATATATAATTTATTCCAAATTCCATGTCCAATTTCGTGGCCAAATTCCAAAAATATCAATTTCTAGGTTTTTCTTCAAATCCCAAATTTTTACTAATTTTCATGTATAAATCCATATACAAATCATGTATTTAACTCACAATGTGCGAGAATTACTTACCTCATAATAGATGATGAAATCTCCTCTTCAAAAGCTCTAAAAATCGCCCAGCCAAGTGAAAAATGAGAGAGAATGAGCCAAATCCCGTAATATAAAACTCACTGGCCAGTTCCTTCCTCTTCGCGATCGCGGAATACCCCTCGCGATCGCGAAGTCCAAACAGCCCTGCCCCAAAATTTCCTCTTCGTGTTTGCGGTGGCCTTCCCGTGTTCGTGATGCCTCCACATCTCACGCCTTTCCATTCACGGTCCTTGATCCGCATTCGCGATGGCCTAGCGCCTCCAGGCCCAGCTCCCCCTTTCCTTCCACGCGTTCGCGACCGCCCCCTTCGCGTAGGTTCCTCAGGCTCTTCTCCGCGTTCGCGACCTCTGTGTCGCGTTCGCGGTGAGCAACTCTACCTGCCAAAAAATCCCTCTTCGCGTACACGATAGCCTCCACGCGTTCGCGATGAAGGACACCAGAACCAGCATCAGCGGCCACAAAACATGGGAAAATGACCCGAAACCATCCCGAAACACACCCGAGGCCCCGAGACCCGGTCCAATCACACCAACCTGTACCATAACATAACACGGACCTTGTCGAAGCCTCAAATCACATCAAACAACGTCTAAATTATGAATGGACGATCAAATTCCTTCTTTAAACTTTCAAACTTTCAAACTTTGACGAAGGCGTCCGAATAATATCAAAATATTCCGGAATGACGCCAAACTTTACGCACAAGTCACAAATCACGATACGAACCTATTCCAAGGCTCGGAACTACAAGAGAGCATCAAAAACACCAAAATCCACTTCAACTCAAACTTATGAAATTCTAGATCTTCCAAAATGCCAACTTTCTACAATAAGCGCCGAAATGCTACCGTACCAACCAATATTCAATCCGAACATGCGCCCAAGTCCGAAATTATCATACGAACCTGTTGGAACCTTCAAATCTTGATTCTGAGGTCGTTTACTTAAAAGTCAAACCTTAGTCAATTCTTCCAACTTAAAGCTTCTAAAATTAGATTTTCTTTCCAAATCAACTTCGATCTTCCCGAAATTCAATTCCGACCACATGTGCAAGTTATAATACCTGAAGTGAAGCTACTCAAGGCTTCAAACCGCAGAGCGACGCGCCATGGCTCAAAAATGACTGGTCGGGTCATTACAAAAAATGATCCATAGCCTATCCGAAACTCACCCGAGCCCATTGGGCTTCAAACCAATCATGCACACAAGTGTAATAACATCATGCGAACTTGCTCGCGCGATCAAAACACCATAATAACACTTAGAACTACAAATCGGACATCAAAATGCATGAAATTTTCAATGAAACTCAAGAACTTTCAAATTCACATTTTCTTCAGTTTTTCCCCATCAAATGTTGACCGTAGTCAACTCAAATTATTTTTAAGGCTAAAACTCATATTTTCTTCAGTTTTTCACATAAAAACAATTCGAAAAAGACACGGACTATGCACGTAAATCAAGAATCACTAAGCGGAGCTAATCGAGCTCTAGGAACATTAAAATAAAGGCTAAAAGTCAAATGACCTATCGGGTCATCACACTATCACAACAAATTTGATTATTGGATTCGAAATCTATTACTTATTTATACTTTTTAGGGAATTTGGAACACACATATACTGTTCGAGCTAAAGCTACGGATTCATCCGAACCCACGAGTAATGGGCTAAATCCGCCCCTTTAGACAACTATAAGAAATAACGTTAATCATAATCAACTATTGTGGATCTAACTGATCAGACAATTAATTTATGCAGAAACACAAGTGATTGGACACCGTGAGATATCGTTCATGATCATTAATTTCTTGTGGATCTAACTGTTCAAAAAATTAAAAATCACTATCACTATCATATATGAAAAAGTAAGATACACCAGCTAATTTTGGTTCCAAGTTCTTTCTCGTAGCAAAATATTAATTGGTTTTTTTGGGGGAAAATCTTGACATTTGCTTGCCAAACGCGCTGAATATCTTTGTCTTCCAGGTGCTTAAAATTAATAGTACAGAATTAGTTAAAGATCATTTTTCCTTAACTAATTTTTCTTTTGCAGGCAAATTAAGGAAGTTAAGCTGCTTGGCCTCCATGTTAGCAAATTCGTTTTGGAGATTTTTATATTATATAGAAGTCTACTCAAAAAGATAGATGATAATGTAAATAACTTCCCTTTGGCTATTAATTTTTTTAGATATTTGGTATCCACAACTCATAATTTGTGCTTCTAATTCGAATTTGACTCGTGTAGGCCCACTAAAGGAATAAATTACTCCCTATGTTTTCAATTCTAAGAATTGAATTGTGACATGTAACCCCTTAGTAGGTTAATATCTTTATTTAGTCACCTAACAAATATAATCACATACCTAAATAACTCTGGCAAATCTATACTTGAGATAATATCTTGAGAGGAATCCTAATTCCTATGGAGAAAAATAAAATTGAAATATCTTGACGATAATATTAATAATAAACTAATATTAAGTTAGTAGAATAGTCCTAAAAGTTTAAATCTCCCGGTGGGAACAAAGTACCAAGAGAACTAAATAAAGATAATACCCTGCTAAGGGTACTGAACAGAGGAAGATTTAGAATTTAAATTATATTTGTTTAATATTTAAGGTTGTTAGCATTGAACTCGTTATATTTTTAAAATTATGAGTTCATACCTACTCTTTTTTACATTTTTTATAAATTTTTACACAAAATTTTTACTCTGCTTTAAAATATATGGGTTAAAATTAAACCTGTAGCTATAATGGTACATGCACGTATTGAATGGGCCACGAATACGGATAAGAATACTATTATTCTTTGTGTTTAGTTTTTCATATATAAGAAAGTTAGGGGGGGGGGGGGGGGGTAGAAATATGGAGGTATTGAATCTTTAAAGCGTATACACTCAAACCTCTCTATAACAATATTATTTTTTGCGATACCAAGAAGGACTATTAAGGTCTTCCAAAAAGTGAATATAATAGATTTACAAAGTGTAGAAGACCCAACAAATACATAGTTTTTGAAACTTTTGATGTTATTAGATGAGGTGCTTGATTACATATTCGTCATTGTTGTTAGAGCAGTTAAATAACGTGGGTCAAACTTTTCTATTCTCTATCTCAAATTGTAGAATTTATATAAACATAAAGCACTAAACATGTAAAAATTGGGAAGGCATGTGAAATCTTTGGTAATTACTAGTAATTCAGTCCAATGCTGAACAATTATTTAGGAGAATAATAAAAGAGTGAGTGCATGAGAACAGAACTAGCCACAGGGTTAGTTAGAATTTGAAAAGGAAGAAGAGAAAAAATTGAAGCATCTTGTACCCAGGAAAATAAAATTTACTGCAAGTTGAAGGGGAATTATTTTGCAAAAAGTTTAAGTTCTTTGTGTACTGACAACATAAAATATTTGTATACTATCAGGTTAAGTTTATTGCCGCAACAAGTAGCCAAGGGTGTGGCCTTTATGGCCCATTGGTCAATGAAATTGGTGTAAACCTTGGAGACTACCGTTCAAATCTCAGAGATAATTAGGTGATTTTTTCCCATATACCTAAGTTACAACGGGAAGACTTACCCGGTATCTGTGCTGGTGGGAATCCTTTATGTTGTCACTGTATATATAACTTAAACCCTTTATAAACAAACATTATAGTGATGTCACGACCTAACTCCCGAATCCGGTCGTGATGGCGCCTCTCGTGAAGACAAGGCAAGCCAGAACAACGCAAATACCTCTTTTAAAGCAATTAAGTAACATTAACAATTCTAACGCATGTTTAAGATAACTATAAACGCGGGAACATCGATAATAACAAGGGGAAACCATCCCGACACAGCCCAAACCGGGGTGTCACAAGTCATGAGCTACTACAGAGTTTGCTATAAGTGTACAAAGTATGATATCTGATACAATAGTCTGAAGAGAAACATAAATGATAGAGGATAGGGGAGACAAGGGGCTGCGGACGTCAACAGCTACCTCGTAACTCCAAATCGCTGCCTGGTTCGGAAGGAATCAGCACTCAGGTGCGGACTCTGCTATGCCTGAATCTGCACACATGGTGCAGGGAGTAATGGGAGTACTCCGACCCAGTGAGTAATAATAATAAATAATAACCGAAGGCATGAAAACACATAAGTGCACGAGGCAACTCTATATCAGGCAGTAAATCACTTTAAGCAGTAAAGAAGTAAAGAGTCAAACGACATCTCCTTTTAAAAATAGGTAAATCAGGTAAAACAACCAGTAAATAGTGAGTAGAAATCTGCCCCTCGGGCCTAATATCAATGGCTCAGAACAGTATCAGCCCCTCAGGCTCAGTATCAATCACTCAGCATAGTATTAGCCCCTCGGGCTCACTCTCAGATCATATGGGTACCCGCGCTCACTGTGGGTGTGCAGACTCTGGAGGGTCCCCTTACGGCCCAAGCGCTATATCAACATAAGGCTTGAATGCCTTCTCACATCACTCATAAGGCCTGAAAGCCTTCTCATATCACTCATAAGGCCTGAAAGCCTTCTCACATCACTCATAAGGCGTGAAAGCCTCCTCACATCACTCAACATATCCTCACATATGGCCCTCGGCCTCACTCGGTCCAGAAAAACATCGTAAGCCCCTCGGGCATCAATAAAATAGTAGTGCTCAGCCCAAACAACAGTGGAAATATCATTTAAATCGCAAAGTTCAATTAAAGCGGCTGAGTTTGTAAAACAGTATATTCAACAGGACTGAGTACAAGTAGTATATCAAAATAGTGAGGAAACAGTGATAAAAGTCCACGAAGGATTCAAGTAGTCGGCATGAAGCCAAAAATATGGCAATAGGCCCAAGTCATGTTAATAATAAACACATCTCAGTCAAATACGCGGTAAAAACATAAGTCAGGACTGACCAAGTCACAATCCCCAATAGTAAACAACCCCGCGCTCGTCATTAAGCGCGTGTTTCACCTCGATATAGCACTACGTTGTGCAATTCCGGGGTTTCAAACTCTCAGGATATCATTTACTATCATTACTCACCTCAAGCTGGCCAAAATCCTAGCTCGCTATGCCCTTGCCTCTCAAATCGGCCTCCTCGCACGTCGAATCTGAACAAAACCACAACGAATACGTCACAATAAGCTAAGGGAACATAACCCAATCGAAAAGAATCGAAAAACATCGAAAATCACGAAATTTGCAAAACCCGAGCCCCGGGCCCACTTCTCGAAACTCAGAAATTTTCACATCAACGGGTTCCTTATCTCGTCATGAGTCTATACATATCAAGAACTCCCAAATCCGAGCTCAAATGACCCATCAAAATCCAATTTGAAATATCAAAACTCAAGCCCTAGTTCTTCCCCTCTTTTGTTAAATTTCCAAAAATTTCTAGGTTGATTCTACAATTAAATCATGTTTTTAGACCATAGGACTCACCTCCAATCAATCCCAGTCGAAACCCTCTTCAATTCCCGTCTAAAAGCTCTCAAGGATGCTCAAGAATGGTGGAAAAATAACTTAGCTCGCGGAACAAAAATGGAATTTTAAAACACTTCTGCCCAGCACATTACCGCATCTGCGGTGAGCTTTCCGCTTCTGCGACTTCCGCTCTGCGGAAATCTTCCTTCTGCGGAGCTTCACTAAATGCCCAGAACCGGTTCTGCGGTCAAAATCCGCACCTACGGGCTCCGCTTCTGCGGGCAACTATCCGCTTCTGCGGAAATTCCTCTATGACCAACGTCCGCTTCTGCGACGCCTTTGCCGCATCTGCGAGACCGATTTCGCAGATGTGGAAATACCAGAACCAGCAATTTCTGCAATATCACAAGTCCAAAATTCATCCCGATAGCAATCTGAAATCACCCCGAGTCCCCCGAGACCTCAACCAAAAGTGCCAACCCATCCTAAAACATCATTCAAACTTGCTCCAATCATCAAAACACCGCAAACAACACCAAAACCATCAAATTACATCGGATTCCAGCCTAAGTTCTTCTAAAACTCCCGAAACTCGCATTTGATCAAAAACCCGACCAAAACACCTCCGAATGACCTGAAATTTTGCACACACATCCCGAATCACCTAACGAAGCTCCAGCAACTCTCGGAATTCCATTCCCACCCTCGGATCAAAATCTCACCTATCAACCGGAATTCGCCAAAATGGCAACTTTGCCAATTCAAGCCTAATTCTACACCGGACCTCCAAAATCAATTCCGATCACGCTCATAAGTCACAAATCATCCCCCGAAGCTAACCGAATCACCGAAAATCACATCCGAATCCTCTAACTCATAAGTCAACACCTGGTTGACTTTTCCCAAACCAAACCTTCCTTATAGAGACTAAGTATCTTATTTCCTACCAAAACCTCTCCAAACCAGCTCGATCACATAAGATACGGATAATGAAGCATACAGAAGCTAAAAATGGGGGAAACGAAGCGGTAACTCACGTGATGACGGATAGGGTCGTCACGTCCTCCCCAACTAAAAGAAATGCTCGTCCTCGAGCGGGTCAAGAAACATGCCTGAAGCCTCAAACAGGTGAGGATATTTGCTCCGCATCTCCCGCTCGGTCTCCCAGGTAGCCTCCTCCACGGGCCGACCTCTCCACTGCACTTTCACCAAAGCTATATCCTTTGATCTCAACTTTTGAACCTGACGACCCAAAATAGCCACTGGCTCCACATCATAGGTCAAATCATCATCCAACTAAACCGTGTTGAAGTCCAATACATGGGACGGGTCCCCAACATACTTCCGGAGCATAGACGCATGAAATACCGGATGCACGCCCGAAAAGCTGGGTGGCAAGGCATGCTCATAAGCCACCTCCCCACTCCTACTAAGTACCTCAAAAGGCCCAATAAACCGCGGACTCAACTTTCCTTTCTTTCCGAACCGCATAACACCCTTCATGGGCGAAACCTTCAGCAAGACCTTCTCACCAACCATATAAGACACATCTCGAACCTTCCGGTACGCATAACTCTTCTGACGCGACTCTGCTGTACGAAGCCTCTCCTGAATCAGCTTCACCTTCTCCAAGGCATCCTGAACCAACTCTGTCCCCAATAACCTAGCCTCGTCGGGCTCGAACCAACCAACTGGAGATCTACACTGCCTCCCATACAATGCCTCATACGGAGCCATCTGAATGCTCGACTGATAACTCTTGTTGTAAGAAAACTCTGCAAGCGGAAAAAACTCATCCCAAGAACCTCCAAAATCAATAACACAGGCACGCAACATGTCCTCCAATATCTGAATGGTACACTCGGACTGTCCGTCCGTCTAGGGATGAAATACTGTGCTCAACTCCACCCGAGTACCCAACTCTCTCTGCACGGCTCTCCAAAACTGCGAAGTAAACTGAGTACCTCTATCTGGGATGATAGAAACCGGAACACCGTGCAACCGAACAATCTCCAGGATATAAATCCCTGCCAGCCACTTTGAAGAATAGGTAGTACCCACAGGAATGAAGTGCGCGGAGTTGGTCAGCCGATCAACAATCACCCAAATAGCATTAAATTTCCTCAAGGTCTGAGGAAGTCCAACAACAAAGTCGACAGTAATCCTCTCCCACTTCCACTCGGGAATATCCATCTGCTGAAGCAATCCACCAGGTCTCTGATGCTCATATTTCACCTGTTGACAACTGAGACACCGAGCCACAAATCCCACAATATCTTTCTTCATTCTTCTCCACCAGTAGTGCTGCCTGAAATCCTAATACATCTTCGCGGCACTCGGATAAATAGAATACCGCGAGCTATGGGCCTCCTCCAATATCAATTCCCGAAGCCCATCCACATTGGGCACACATATCCGGCCCTGCATCCTCAACACACCGTCCTCACCAATGGTCACGTCTCTGGCATCATCATGCTGAACCCTGCCTTTAAGGACAAGCAAATGCGGATCATCATACTGGCGCTCTCTGATGCAATCATATAAGGAAGACCGAGAAACCACACAAGCCAACACCCGACTAGGCTCTGAAATATCTAGTCTCACCAACCGATTGGCCAAGGCCTTAACATCAACTGCAAAGGGCCTCTCCCCAACTGGAATGTACGCCAAACTCCCCATACTAACTGCCTTCGGCTCAAAGTATCGGCCACTACATTGGCCTTCCCCGGGTGATACAGAATGGTGATGTCATAATCCTTAAGTAACTCTAGCCACCTCCGTGCCTCAAATAAAGATCCTTTTGATTGAACAAATGCTGAAGACTGCGATGATCGGTGAATACCTCACAAGATACGCCATACAAGTAGTGCCTCCAAATGTTTAGGGCATGATGTATGGCAACCAACTTCAAATCATGAACAGGGAAGTTCTTCTCATGGGGCTTCAACTGACGAGAAGCATAAGCAATAACTCTACCCTCCTGCATCAATACACATCCAATCCCAACTCTCGAAGCATCACAATATACAGTATAAGAACCTGAAGCTGATGGCAAAAAACAATACTGGAGCTGTGGTCAAAGCTGTCTTGAGCCTCTGAAAGCTCTCCTTGCACTCGTCCGACCATACAAATGGAGCACCCTTCTGAGTCAACTTGGTCAAGGGCGATGCAATAGAAGAAACTCCCTGAACAAACCGGCGGTAATAACCTGCCAAACCAAGGAAACTAAGAATCTCTGTGGCTGAGGTCGGTCTAGGCAAACTCTGAACCGCCTCTATCTTCTTCGGGTCGACCTGAATACCCTCGCTGGACACCACGTGCCCTAAGAAAGCCACTGAACTGAGCCAGAACTCACACTTGGAGAACATTGTATAAAGCTTCTCCTCCCTCAATCTCTGCAATACAACTCGCAAATGCTGCGCGTGCTCCTGCTGACTATGCGAGTACACCGGGATATCATCAATAAAAACAATAACGAACGAATCCAGATAAGGCCGAAATACACTGTTCATCAAATACATGAACGTTGCTGGGGCATTAGTCAGCCCAAAAGACATAACAAGAAACTGATAGTGCCCATATCTAGTCCTGAAAGCAGTCTTAACAATATCTGAATCCCTGATCTTCAACTGGTGATAGCCCGAACGGAGATCAATCTTGGAGAACACCCTCGCTCCCTGAAGCTGGTCAAATAAATCATCAATACGAGGCAGGGGATACTTATTCTTCACTGTTACATTGTTCAATAGCCTGTAGTCAATGCACATTCTCAGGGTGCCATCCTTCTTCTTCACAAACAGAACCGGTGCACCCCACGGTGACACACTAGGCCGAATGAACCCCTTATCTAGGATTCCTGAAGCCGATCCTTCAATTCTTTCAACTCCGCTGGTGCCATACGATATGGCGGAATAGAAATGGGCTGAGTGCCCGGTACCAGGTCAATACCAAAATCAATATCCCTATCCGGTGGCATGCCCAGCAGGTCTGTAGGAAATACATCGGGAAACTCCCTCACGACTGGAACAGAATCAATGCTAGGAGTCTCGGCTCCAACATCCCTCACGAACGCCAAATATGAAAGGCAACCCCTCCCAACCATACGCTGGGCCTTTAAGAATGAAATCACCCTACTAGAAACATAATCGGTCACACCACGCCACTCGATCCTCGGTACACCCAGTATAGCCAAAGTGACTGTCTTAGCATGACAGTCTAGAATAGCATGACACGGAGATAACCAGTCCATGCCCAAAATAACATTAAAATCCACCATGCTCAATAGCAATAGATCAACTCAGGTCTCCAGACCCCCAATAGTCACCAAACATGACCGGTACACATGGTCTACAACAATAGTATCGCCCACCGAGGTAGATACATGAACAGGTAAAGCAAGACACCCTCGGGACGTACCCAGATGATGAGCAAAATATGAGGACACATAAGAATAGGTGGAATCCGTGGGATCAATAAGTACGGAGGTTCATCTCCTGTGGAAGACTGAAATAGATTACTCTGTAGATGACGGCATCTGGAAGCAATGCATCATGATCTTGCCCTGAAGAAGCATAAACGAGCCTGACCATCTGCCTTGATCGAGCCTCCACCTCTGTGGTGTAACCCCTGGCTTGCCTGACCCGTCACCCCTAGGCTGGCTGGCGGTGCTGAAGAAATCAAGGAGTCCAGAAGACGAGTGGTTGAACCCCTCTGCTGAGATGATCTAGCAGCTGACGAGGGACAACTTCCTCAGTCAAATGGCCAAACTCTCGTCCGACTCATAACACCTCCCGGGTTTGGAGAAGGAACTAATGGGAACCCCTCGCGCCGAGTACTAGCTGAGCGCACTCTGGCTAGATAGAATCCCTGAGCAATACGTGGCACAGATTGAGACTCTTCTGTTAGAAGAGTGGCTGAGTGAAGGTATCCTCTCTGAGAAACCATGATTTACCCACGACTCGTGAAGATGCCCCACGATACTCGAACGGGGCCGACTGAGCAGGCCTTGAAGAACGACCCCTACCATGCTCAAACTGGACCCTGCAGAGGGCTCGCAGATACTCGGAGCCCGCCTCACCTTTACTCCATCCTCTGAGCACGGCCCCTGAACCCTCATCTGACGGAACCGCGTCTCATCGGCATATCAACCACCTTCCTCAAATGAGCTCCCATACTCTCTCTCTCTATCATAGAAACGACGTGAGATACGTAGTTAACGCATCAACAGTAAATCTCCTATCGCTCTACGATCAGTCGAACATCCAACGCATGACGATGCCAACTCCGAAACACTCATCTGCGTACTTTAAGCCAAGTCATATCTCCGCCATACGCCACTCAACTGCCTGCGCAGCTCCTCTCGCGGGACTCGTACATACTTCTCCAGAAGATGATGTAGAGAACTCCTGCCAAGTCCAAGGTGCTGCACTTAGCCGGCCTACGCCCTTCATACGTCCTCCCGACTTAATGAAGGCAGCCCCAGTAAACTGAAAGGTGAAAAGCACACCACTAAACTCGGAATCCTTGCTGACGGAGCATCCACTGCATCCTCCCCTCATGCACCAATGAATGTCAGTGAGTCTACCAACCTCTCCGAGACGACGCTAGCGCTCATCCCTCGGTATACTGAAGACCTAACTCCTACCTGGTGCAACTGCTGGCTAGGTGCCTCTGAGTCTGTAATCCCTAGCACTACCTGCTCAGGCGTGCGAGCCAACGGTCTGATTGCCTCTGCAGCCTGCGAGACTGCATTTGTTGGTGGCTAAATACGACCTGAGTGAGGCCAGTGCAAACTGTCAAAATCTGAGCCAAAGTCTCCTGAAGGCCAGGAATCACGATGGGTCAGCAGCCGTGATGCCTGAACTGCGTACTGCTGGATTGTTCTGATCCGGAGCTGGGCCGAACTAGTGGATCACAGGCTGCATGCCCCTGCTTGGCTTCCTTGCCTCTGCCGACGACCACGACCGCGTCCACGGCCTCTGTGGCCTCAGTGTGTGTGGTACTTGGTGGTGTCGTCGCCACGTCCGGTTAGCTCGTGTCCTCACCATCTTGTGAGAGAATAGAATAAAGAGAAGTTTAGTACTCGGATCAACAAGTTCGCACGATAGGAGTTTCAAGAATGTGCAATTTTCCTAAAGGTTCTGCAGCCTCCCGAGGATAAGTACAGACGTCTCCGTACCGATACGCGTGAGACTTCTAGCTAAATCCAGCTCAGACTCGTGAGACCTAGTAACCTGGCTCTGATACCAACTTGTCACGACCCAACTCCCGAACCCGGTCGTGATGGCGCCTCTCGTGAAGACAAGGCCAGCCAGAACAATACAAATACCTCTTACAAAGGAATTAATTAACATTAACAATTCTAACACATGTTTAAGATAACCATAAACGCGAGAACAGCGATAATAACAAGGGGAAACCATCCCGACACAGCCCAAACCGGGGTGTCACAAGTCATGAGCTACTACAGAGTTTGCTATAAGTCTACAAAGTATGATATCTGATACAATAGTCTGAAGAGAAACATAAATGATAGAGGATAGGGGAGACAAGGGGTTGCGGACGTCAACAGCTACCTCGTAACTCCAAATCGCTGCCTGGTCTGGAAGGAATCAGAGCTCAGGTGCGGACTCTGCTATGCCTGAATCTGCACACATGGTGCAGGGAGTAATGTGAGTACTCCGACCCAGTGAGTAATAATAATAAATAATAACCGAAGGCATGAAAACACATAAGTGCACAAGGCAATTCTATATCAGGAAGTAAATCACTTTAAGCAGTAAAGCAGTAAAGAGTCAAACGAAATCTCCTTTTAAAAATAGGTAAATCAGGTAAAACAACAAGTAAATAGTGAGTAGAAATCTGCCCCTCGGGCCCAGTATCAATTGCTCAGAATAGTATCATCCCCTCGGGCTTAGTATCAATCAGTTAGCATAGTATCAGCCCCTCGGGCTCACTCTCAGATCATATGGGTACCCGCGCTCATTGTGGGTGGGCAGACTCCGGAGGGGCCCCTTACGGCCCAAGCGCTATATCAACATAAGGCCTGAAAGCCTTCTCACATCACTCATAAGGCCTAACAGCCTCCTCACATCACTCAACATATCCTCACATATGGCCCTCGGCCTCACTCAGTCCAGAAAAACATCGTAAGCCCCTCGGGCATTAATAAAATAGTAGTGCTCAGCCCAAACAACAGTGGAAATATCATTTAAGTCGCAAAGTTCAATTAAAGCGGCTGAGTTTGTAAAGCAGTATATTCAACAGGACTGAGTTCAAGTAGTATATAAAATAGTGAGGAAACAGTGATAAAAGTCCACGAAGGATTCAAGTAGTCGGCATGAAGCCCAAAATATGGCAATAGGCCCAAGTCATGTTAATAATAAACATATCTCAGTCAAATACGCGGTAACAACATAAGTCGGGACGGACCAAGTCACAATCCCCAATAGTAAACAACCCCGCGCTCGTCATTAGGCGCGTGTTTCACCTCGATATAGCACTACGTTGTGCAAATCTGGGGTTTCAAACCCTCAGGATATCATTTACTATCATTACTCACCTCAAGCCGGCCAAAATCCTAGCTCGCTATGTCCTTGCCTCTCAAATCGGCCTCCTCGCGCGTCGAATCTAACCAAAACCACAATGAATACGTCACAATAGGCTAAGGGAACATAACCCAATCGAAAAGAATCGAAAAACATCGAAAATCACGAAATTTGCAAAACCCCAGCCCCGGTCCCACTTCTCGAAACTCAGAAATTTTCACATCAACGGGTTCCTTATCTCGCCACGAGTCTATACACATCAAGAACTCCCAAATCCGAGCTCAAATGACCCATAAAAATCAAATTTGAAATATCAAAACACAAGCCCTAGTTCTTCCCCCTTTTTGTTAAATTTCCATAAATTTCTAGGTTGATTCTACAATTAAATCATGTTTTTAGACCATAGGACTCACCTCCAATCAATCCTAGCCGAAACCCTCTTCAATTCCCGTCCAAAAGCTCTCAAGGATGCTCAAGAATGGTGGAAAAATAACTTAGCTCGCGGAACAAAAATGGAATTTTAAAACCCTTCTGCCCAGCACATTACTGCATCTGCGGTGAGCTTTCCGCTTCTGCGACTTCCGCTTCTGCGGAGCTTCACTAGATGCCCAGGACCGCTTCTGCGGTCAAAATCCGCACCTGCGGGCTCCGCTTCTGCGGGCAACTATCCGCTTCTGCGGAAATTCCTCTATGACCAATGTCCGCTTCTGCGACGCCTTTGCCGCATCTGCGAGACCGCATCTGCGGTCCCAATTCCGCAGATGCGGAAATACCAGAACCAGCAATTTCTGCAATATCACCAGTCCAAAATTCATCCCGATAGCCATCCGAAATCACCCCGAGGCCCCCGGGACCTCAACCAAAAGTGCCAACCCATCCTAAAATATCATTCAAACTTGCTCCAGTCATCAAAACACCTCAACCAACACCAAAACCATCAAATTACATCGGATTCAAGCCTAAGTTCTTGTAAAACTCCCGAAACTCGCATTTGATCAAAAACCCGACCAAAACACCTCCGAATGACCTGAAATTTTGCACACACATCCAAAATCACCTAAAGAAGTTATAACAACTCTCGGAATTCCATTCCGACCTTCGGATCAAAATCTCACCTATCAACCGGAATTCGCCAAAATGCTAACTTCGCCAATTCAAGCCTAATTCTACACCGGACCTCCAAAATCAATTCCGATCACTCTCCTAAGTCACAAATAATCCCCTGAAGCTAATCGAATCACCGAAAATCACATCCGAACCCTCTAACTCATAAGTCAACACCCGGTTGACTTTTCCCAAACCAAACCTTCCTTAAAGAGACTAAGTGTCTCATTTCCTACCAAAACTTCTCCAAACCAGCTCGATCACATAAGATACGGATAATGAAGCATAAAGAAGCTGAAAATGGGGGAAACGAAGCGGTAACTCACGTGACGACGGGCCGGATCGTCACAAGTGAAGAAAAATAATTAAGACTTGTTATCATCTAGACAACATATCAACATGATATCTTTAGTATTGGTCAAGAATGTGAACTCAAAGAAAATATCAAAAACATGCACATACAAACAGTGTTTTTGTATGAAGAGTAATAGTCTATACTCGGGGTCGTTTGGTAGGGTGTATAATAATAGTGATGAATAAGGTGTATTAGTGATACAAAGATTAGTAATGCAAGTATTAATTATGCAGGGAATATTTCTTATTTAGTGTTTGGTGTGGTGTAATAAAAATTAAAATGCATTGCATAATTTTTAAGAAAATTAGTTGTTTACAAAAATGCCCTCCATATTCTTTAGCTTTAAGGGACTTTACGGATAATTTTATCTTCAAACTAGTCTCTATTTCACTTTCCTCGCACGTGGAGCCCTAATAATTATTGTAAAACGTATATTTGAATATAATAAATTTTTAATACAATAAATAATTTAGCATATTCATCCTATATATTATACAAGCACTTGCAATTGTTTGGATGATATCTTTTTTTTATATCCATGTTTATGATTTAAGCAATATGATAGAGATTGAATATAGAAAATAAAAGTTCTGAATATTTTTCTTTTGGAAAGACGGTAAATTTGAATGAAGAAATGACGTAAAAAGGGAGAGGGCTCTAAACCAAAGATCGACACAAGTCTAAAAAATATAACACGAACTCGCTCGCACAATCAAATCATCAAAATAACATCTGAAATCATGAATCGGACCTCTAAACAGATGAATTCAACATGAAACTCAAGAACTTCTAAAAACACAACCGCGTGTCGGATTCCTATCAAATCAACTCGGAATGATGCCAAACCTTGCGGACAAGTTCCAAGTGACATAACGGACTTATTCCAAGTCCCCAAACTGAAATCCAAACACGATAGCTATGAAGTCAACCTACGGTCAAATTTATAAAAATTGTCAAACTTATAAAAATTCTAAGCCTTTAAATTGCCAACTTTCGGCAAATCAATACAAATCAACCTATGAACCTCCAAGTTTGATTTCGGGCATACGCCCAAGTCCAAAATCACGATGCTATGCTATCGCAGCCATCACAACACCGCTACGGGGTCGTTTTCACAAAAGTAGAACCTCGGTCAATATTTTCAACATAAGCTTCTAAAGTTAGAATCACACATCCAAATTCATCCTGAAACATTCAAAAATAAAATCTGACCATGCGCGAAAGTCATAATACACAATATGAAGCCACTCAAGAAACCGAACTATTGAACAGAACCTTAAAGCTCAAAATGACCGGTCGGGTCTATCACGACCCAAAATTCGCTAAAGGTCATGATGGCGCCTAACATTGTCGTCAGGAAAGCCGATGGTAAATGATCAGATTAATTACTCATTTTAGTATTTTGAAATCATAATTTTCCTTAATTTCATGTCCAATTTCGTGGCCAAATTCCAAAAATATCAATTTCTAGGGGTTTTTTCAAAATCCCAAATTTCTACTAATTTCCATGTATAAATCCATATACAAACCATGTATTTAACTCACAATGTGCGAGAATTACTTACCTCATAATAGATGATGACATCTCCTCTTCAAAAGCTCCAAAAATCGCCCAACCAAGTGAAAAATGAGAGAGAATGAGCCAAATCCCGTAATATAAAACTCACTGCCCAGTTCCTTCCTCTTTGCAATCGCGGAATACCCCTCACGATCGCGAAGGCCAAACAGCCCTGCCCCAAAATCTCCTCTTCGCGTTCGCGGTGTCCTTTCCGTATTCGCGATGCCTCCACGTCTCACGCCTTTGCGTTCATGCTCCTTGATCCGTGTTCACGATCGCCTAGCGCCTCCTGGCCCAGCTCCCCCTTTCCTTCTACGCGTTCGCGACCGCCCCCTTCTCGTAGGTTCCTCAGGCTCTTCTCCGCGTTCGCGACCTCTGTGTCGCATTCGCGATGAGCAACTCCACCTGCCCAAAAATCCCTCTTCGCGAACGCGATAGCCTCCACGCGTTCGCGATGAAGGACACTAAAACCAGCATTAGCAGCAGCAAAACATGGGAAAATGACCCGAAACACACCCGAGGCCCCCGAGACCCCGTCCAATCACACCAACAAGTACCATAACATAACGGACCTTGTCGAAGCCTCAAATCACATCAAACAACGTCCAAATTATGAATGGACGATCAAACTCCTTCTTTAAATTTTCAAACTTTCAAACTTCGACGAACGCGTCCGAATCATATCAAAACATTCCGGAATGATGCCAAACATTATGCAAAAGTCACAAATCACGATACGAACCTATCCAAGGCTCGGAACTACAAGAGAACATCTAAAACACCAAAATCCACTTCAACCCAGACTTATGAAATTCTAGATCTTCCAAAATGCCAACTTTTTACAATAAGCGCCGAAATGCTACCTGACCAACCGATACTCAATCCGAACATATGCCCAAGTCCAAAATTATCATACGAACCTATTGGGACCTTCAAATCCGGATTCCGAGGTTGTTTACTCAAAAGTCAAACCTTAGTCATGTCACGACCCGAAATTCCCACCTTCGGGACCGTGATGGCACCTAACATTTCACTTGCTAGGCAAGCCAACGTTAAAATAACATTAGTCATTTTAGACCAATTTAATTTAATTATGACAACTAACAATGCGTAATTAAAATCTGAAATACAGTGATAAATCCATAATAATAGCGATGTCTAAAAACCATCCCAGAACTGGTGTCACAAGTGCACGAGCTACTAGAATAATACAAATAAAGGTCTGAATGAAAATAAAGTTGTCTGAAAGAAATACACAGCTATAATAAGTGGGAGGGGACTTCAGAACTGTGAATGCCATGTAGCAATACGTCAAGTCTCCTCTGTATAGCTGAATCCGAGCAAGTCTACTAAGCGCCGCTAAGACCAACTCCGGTATATAAATTTGCACAAAAATGCAGTATGTAGTATCAGTACAACCGACCTTATGTACTGGTAAGTGACGAGCCTAACCTCGACGAAGTAGTGATGAGGCTAAGACAAGACATATACATAATAAACCCGTGCAATTTAGCAGTATATGTACAAAATAACGTAAAGTAAAAAATAGACAGATAATATCGGGAGGTGAACATATTGAGGGGATTACAAGATAGAGAATCACACCAGTAAAGAAAAACTTGATCAATCAACTTTCCTTGAACCAATAATAACAAGTAAACATAGTAAAGGAAAGTGGCACGGCATCACCCTTCGTGCTTTTACTCTCAACCTCACCATATAATAAAAAAAATGGCACGGCGTCACCCTTCGCGCTTTACACTCTTCCTCGCATGGAAATGAATATGAAACGGCACGGCATCACCCTTCGTGCTTTACACTCTTCCTCACATGATAATGAATATAAAATGGCACAGCATCACCCTTCGTGCTTTACACTCTTCCTCACCCAAATAATGAGCAATATCAACAGAGAGATAGAAATATCAACAACAAGTCTTACTTTAATATATGGTTGTACAATATAAACCTCAACTTTTAAATAAATACTCAATTATCACCAAAAATCCGTAAACATGATAAAAACGAGTAAATTACCAATACTAGTCTAAATATAAATAACATGATCAAAGAAAGCAATAATTACAAAATACAAAGTCCCACCCACATGCTTTACCCGAAAACAACACATAGATACTCGTCACCTCACCTATACGCTGCATCCAACATCTAAATATGTAGCACATAGGCAAAAAAGTCCTATTCCCTCAAGTCAAGGTTAACCACGACACTTACCATGCTTTGCAATTTCAATCAATTAATCGATCACTGCCTTTCCTTTTGAATTATTCTACAAACCAATCAAACCTATCAAATTACTGGCCAACAATTCAATAGAGCTTTAGAAATTATTCATAATTCGAAAGAGACTTAATTTAAATCATTTTCGAAAAAGTCAACCAAAAGTCAATGCGGGGCCCACTTTGCGGAACCCGACGAAAAATCACGAAATCTGAACACCCGTTCCGATATGAGTTCAACCATACAAAAATTATCTAATTCCGACATTGGATTGCCTTTCAAATCCTCAATTAATGTTTTTGAAGATTCATACAATTTTCAACCCAATCTTTGGCCATTTGAACTCAACAACCTCCCAAAAATCCTTATTTTTACATATATGTATTCATAATACTCTTACACCCAAGAATCATACTTCTCATGACCTACTTTTTATCAAAATCCCGAAATTTAGGGATAGGGAGTAGAATCTTACCTATTAGATGAAGATCTTGTGAAGTCTTCAAGCGTCGAGCAAGAATTGATGAACAAAATAGCTAGGTCATCTCTTAGAGATAGCTCTCTTCTCTCTATACAAAATCACATTTTACCTTCTAAAATGACCCCCTAAGGCCTTATATCAAAGTTGGATCGGATATAAAAATTGCCAAAAATGACCCCCGAAGTCAATTATGTGGTGCAATCATGCAATAGCATAATCGTTTTGTGGGCAGCAGAATTGTAGCATACTCAATTATACGATAGCATAATTGCAGCATAATAGTTTGTCTATCTCTGCTCCACTTTGTGATGCTTATGCGGTCCGCGGAACCGTTTTACGGTCGCGAAATTGATCGCAGATCCAGCCTTTGGTAATTATGTCATAACTTCTTGTAGGAGTGTCCAAATGATGAACGGTTTGAAGCGTTGAAAACTAGACTCAAAGATATTTCATTTGATAGGTTGTGCATCACATAACACCTTATGTATATGTAGATATGCTCGTCCAAAGTGTGGTCTTGTGAGTACTCATTTGGAATTCTAGTCTATCATGTAATTTTCCAACTTGGCTTAGACTTAGGACTTTCCTTAGACCCCATATATACTATAATATGCCTCGTACAATTATTATCATATCCAATTGGTATACATCATATTAATAGTCCTCGGATAAGAAGTAGAGTCCGTCCTCATTTCGGACTTATGAGTTTCAAACATTTCAATTTACAAAACTTGTGCCGGAACATATCAAATGTATCTGGAATGACTTCAAATTTGGCACACAAGTCATAATTGACATAATGGAGCTATTTCGATTTTCGGAATCTCAATCCGATTCCGATATCAATAAAGTCAAATCCGTGGTCAAACTTTGGAAACCTTTAGCCTTTAGATTTCTAGTTTTCGTTAAATGGCCATAACATGAGCTAGGGACCTCCAAATTTGATTCCGGGCATACACCCAAGTCACAAATCATGATACGGACCCAACGGAACTGTCAAAACACTGATCGAGTTCATTTGCTCAAAATGTTGACCAGAGTCAACTCAGTTGAGTTTTAAAGCTCTAATTCACATTTTAATCCATTTTTCACATAAAAACTTTCCGAAAAATTATTCGGACTGCGCAAGCAAGTCGAGGAATGATTAATAGTGCTTTTCAAGGTATTAAAATGTAGAAATGATTATTTAATTTAAAGATAATATTTTGGGTCATCACATTCTCCACCTCTAAAAACATTTTGGGTCATCACATTCTCTACCTCTAAAACAAACGTTCGTCCTCGAACGGAATTAAAAAAGTACCTAAGCTGGTGAAAAGATGTGGATATTTACTCCTCATGTTCGACTCGGACTCCCAGGTAGCTGCCTCAATCGGCTGACCTCTCCACTGCACCCGAACTGAATGATAACTCTTAGACCTCAACTGTAGGACCTGCCGGGCTAGAATAGCTACCGGCTCCTCCTCGTAAGTCAAATCATTTTCCAACTAGATTGAGTTGAAATCTAATACATGAGACGGATGGCCATGATTTTTCGGAGCATGGATACACGGAATAATGGATGAACTCCTGATAAGCTAGGTGGTAGTGCAAGCTTGTAGGCTACTTCACCCACCCTCTCATGAATTTCAAAGGGTCCGATATACCTAGGGCTCAACTTGCCCTTCTTCCCGAATCTCATTACGCCTTTCATAGGTGAAACCCAGAGCAATACTCTTTCTCCAGTTATTAATGCAACATCACGAACCTTACGGTCGGCATAACTCTTTTTCCTAGGCTGAGCTGTGCGAAGTCGATCCTGAATGATCTTGACCTTATCTAAGGCATCTTGCACCAAATCAGTACCCAACAACCGAGCCTCTCCCGGTTCAAACCACCCAACTGGTGAACGGCATCACCTCCCATATAATACTTCATACTGAGCCATTTGAATACTGGACTGGTAGCTGTTATTATAGGCAAACTTCGCAAGTGGCAAGAACTGATCCCAAGAACCTCCAAAGTCTATACCACATGCACGAAACATATCTTACAACATCTGGATAGTGCACTCTGACTGTCCGTCTGCATCTTCAGTCGGAACCACAATTGGTCTAGTAAATACATAATCTTTCCACCACCTCCTGGCGGAACTCGTCATCTGAAACATAGTAAAATCAACCCCATTGGTTTCAACTATTCCCATGTTCTGCAATACTTCATAGCAGCAGTCAAGAAAATCCTATGGGTCCTCAAAAGATGTACCACTGAAATAGATTGGAAATAGCTTGGTAAATTTGTCCAACCTCAATAAACGGACTAGTGTGTCCTGCAACACTGGAGTAGCTATGAATCCTTCAGGAACCTAAACTCGTCCAACAGGTACTGACTGAGCTAGAATCTCCAATTTTTAAATCCACCTGAGGCTCTACAATAGGTGCTGATGTTCGAGCTCTAGATTGACCTCTACCTTTACCTCTGCCCCTAGTCGTAGCTGTCACTGGGGGCTTCATCTCTTGTCCGGCTATAAACGCAGTGCATGTTGTCGAGATTTGCCGTTCAACAAGAATAGAGGAGTTCAATCATTAATGATAGAATAAATTCGTACGATAGAGTAGAATAGAAAGTGAAATTGTCCCTAAACTCCATAGCCTCTGAAAGATAAGTACAGACGTCTCCGTACCGATCCTTTAGACTCTACTAATCTTGCTCGTGACTCGTGAGACCTATGTAACCTAGTGCTCTGATACCAACTTGTCACGACCCGAAATTCCCACCTTCGGGGACCATGATGGCGCCTAATATTTCACTTGCTAGGAAAGCCAACGTTAGAATAATATTAGTCATCATTAAACCAATTTAATTTAATTAATAACAACTAACAATGCAGAATTAAAATCTAAAATACAGTGATTAATCCATAATAATAGCGATGTCAAAAAACCATCCCAGAATTGGTGTCACATAGCTATCTGAAAGAAATACATAGCTATAATTAGTGGGAGGGGACGTCAGAACTGCGAACGCCATGCAGGTATACCTCATGTCTCCTCTGAATAGCTGAATCCGAGCAAGTCTACTGAGCGTCACTAGGACCAACTCAGGTATATAAATATGCACAAAAATGCAATGTGTAGTATCAGTACAACCGACCCCATGTACTGGTAAGTGACGAGCCTAACCTCGACGAAGAAGTGACGAGGCTAAGACAAGACACATACATAATAAACCTATGCAATTTAGCAGTATATACAAAATAATGGCAAGTAAAAGATAGACAGATAATATCGGGAGGGTAATATACTGAGGGGATTACAAGATAGAGAATCGCAGCAGTAGAGAAAAACTTGATCAATCAACATACCTTGAACCAATAATAATAAGTAAACACAGCAAAGGAAAGTGGCACGGCATTACGCTTCGTGATTTTACTCTCAACCTCACCATATAATCAACAAAAATGGCAAGGCATCACCCTTCGTGCTGTACACTCTTCGTCACATGGAAATGAATATGAAATGGCACGGCATCACCCTTCGTGCTTTACACTCTTCCTCACATGATAATGAATATAAAATGGCACGGCATCACCCTTCGTGCTTTACACTCTTCCTCACCCAAACAATGAGCAATATCAACAGAGAGATAGAAATATCAATAACAAGTATTACTTCAATATATGGTTCTACAATATCAACCTCAACTTTTAAATTAATACTCAATTATCACAAAAAATCCGTAAACATGATAAAAATGATTAAATTAACAATACTAGTCTAAATATAAATAACATGATCAAAGAAAGCAATAATTAAAAAATACAAAGTCCCACCCACATGCTTTACCCGACAACAACGCATAGATACTCGTTACCTCACCTATACGCTGCACCCAACATCTAAACATGTAGCAAATAGGCAAACAAGTCCTATTCTCTCAAGTCAAGGTTAACCACGACACTTACCTTGCTTTGCAATTTCAATCAATTACTCGATCACGGCCTTTCCTTTTGAATTATTCTCCAAACCAATCAAACCTATCAAATTATTGGCCAACAATTAAATAGGAGCTTTAGAAATTATTCATAATTCGAAAGAGACTTAATTTAAATCATTTTCGAAAAAGTCAACCAAAAGTCAACGTGGGGCCCATGTCACGACCCAAAACTACCATGTCATGATGGCGGCGAACGTGGAACTAGGCAAGTACACTCTTTTACCAAAACAACCCGATATTTAAAAATAAAGAGTTCTTCAAGCTATTTAATTAATAAAGCTTCATAAGACAAATCTGAATAACAAAGTGCGGAAAGAAAAGCCCGACATCGGGGTGTCACTAGTCATGAGCATCTACCAAGGTATGCCCGATAATACTAAGACATATACAGTCTGGAAAACAACTAACAACAATCTATTAGGAAGATAGGAGGGAGAAGAGCAGGGATGCGATCGCCATGCAGCTACCTTGCTAACTCCAACAGATCTGCGACGGGTGAAATCAACAATCACTAACACATCCAGCAACTCCTGCATTTGCACACAAGGTGCATGGAGTAATTTGAATACGCCAACTCAGTAAGTAATAAAAGTAAATAAAGACTGAGAAGTACGAAACACATAAAATCCACATCATGAAATCTCAGTAAGTACAACATGCTTTCAAATCAGTATATGAGTCAAATCATCTCGTTAAAAATCCAGTTTTCGGTAAAAATCATTTGAAGATGTTTTTCAACAGTTTCAACAGAGAGTCAATGCAATTTAGAGTAAAAGTGATGAAAATCATAAACAGCCCCTCGGGTAAACATCGCTTGTATACAGCCCCTCGGGCAACATGAATCATAAACCGCCCCTCGGGCAAACCTCACAGTCTCTCATATACAGCCCCTCGGGCATACCTCAAAATCACTCGTAAACAGCCCCTCGGGTACAACATGAATAAAGAACAACCCCTCGGGCAAAACATGAATCAAGAACAGCCCCTCGGGCAAAACATAAATCAAGAACAGCCCCTCTGGCAAAACATCATATCACTCACTCAGGGTACCCGCGCTCACTGGGGGTGTGTAGACTCCGGAGGGGCTCCTACAACCCAAGCGCTATAACAAGCCACCTCGTGGCATAAATCAATCAGGCCCTCGGCCACTCATAATCATATATCAGAATCCGCACGGACAACACACGTGCTATAGTCTTAATATCTCACAACCAGGCACTCGGCCTCACACATATGAATCAGTAACAACATGCTGCAGCGTGCAGCCCGATCCCATAAATATCCTCACAAGAACAGGCCCTCAGCCTCACTCTGTCATAAACCTCTCAAGCCACTCGGGCTATCAGTAAAACAGGGTGCTCAGCCCTAAATAACATTTTATGCATCAAAACGGGGAAATATAGACTGAGTTATGAAATCAGTAAACACAACATGACTGAGTATGGATCTTAAATCAAGACAGTGAGAGAATAATATGAAAAGGCCCCTAAAGGTCCAAACAGCTTTGGCACAAGGCCCAAATATGGCATTCAGCCCAATTTATAGAAATTCTTTCTAAATCACATAAGTATCATATAGTTTTCAGTCAAATACGCAACTTAATAGTTGCTATGGGACGGACCAAGTAACAATCCCCAACGGTGCACGCCCACACGATCGTCACCTAGCATGTGTGTCACCTTAAAAATAGTGAAACAATGTGAAATCCGGGGTTTCATACCCTCAGGACAAGATTTTAAATCATTACTTACCTCAAACCGGTCAAATCTTTATTCCGCGACGCTCTTGCCCCTCGACTCGGCCTCTAATCGCTCCGAATCTATCCACAATCATAACAATACCATCAGTATATGCTAATGGAATGAATTCCACAAGAAAAACTATCAAATAGGCACAAATCCCGAAATCCTCTCAATCCCCCCCCCCCCCCCCCCCATACTTCCCTCACGAACTCCATANCCCGGGCCCACTTCTCGAAAATAAGAAAATTTAACATCATCGGATTCCTTATTCCCTCACGAATCCATACATACCAAATTCATCAAAATCCGACATCAAATGGCCCCTCAAATCCTCAAATTAAACTCTTCAATTTCTAAGCCCTAACCCCTCAATTTCATCGCTAATTTCTACCAATTTCATGCTTAAACAACTGAAAATTACCATAATCACAAGTATTAAGCTCAAGAAACTTACCTCAATGGAATCCCCCTTGATTCCCTCTTCAAAACCCTCAAAAAAGCTCCAAGTCCGAACAAGAATGGTGGAAAATAACTCAAATTTCACGAAGTCTCCAATTTATAAGTTCTGCCCAGCAAAACCGCATCTGCGGTCCCATTCCCACATCTGCATGACCGCTCCTGCAAAAATCTTTCCGCTTCTGCAGAATTTCATAAAAAACCCACTTCCGCTTCTACGATATACTGACCGCATCTGCGGTCATCGCAGATGCAGCGACCAACACGCACCTGCGACCCCATCTGCGCACTTGCACCTCAGACGCGCTTCTGCGGACCTCGCACCTGCGGTTCCCACTCCGCAGGTGCGGCTAAGAAAGAATCAGCAGCTTCAGCTGCATTACCATATTTCCAAACTTTCCGATAATCATCCGAAATCATCCCAAGGACCTCGGGACCTTAACCAAGAATACCAACAAGTCACATATCAACATTCAAACTTAGTCGAACCTTCGGAATACTCAAAATACCGAATCACCCTCGGATTCAAGCCTAAGAACTCCTAAACTTCCGAATTCCACGAACGATGCCGAAACCTACCAAACCTCGTCCGAATGACCTGAAATTTTGTACACACGTCACAAATGACACTATGAACCCATTTCAAATTCCGGTATTCCATTTCGACCCCGATATCAAGATTTCCACTGCCGACCGAGGGACGCTAAATTTCCAATTTCGCCAATTCAAGCCTAATTCTACCATGGACTTCCAAATCTCATTTCGGACGCTCTCCCAAGTCCAAAATCACCTAACGGAACTAACCAAATAATAAAAATCCAAATCCGAGATCGAATACTAAAAAGTCAAAACTTGGTCAAACTTTTCAAATTAAAGCTTCAAGCTGAGAATCATTCTTCCATATATGTTCCGATTAACCTGAAAACCAAAACCGACGATTCACATAAGTCATAATACATCATACGGGGCTAGTCATGCCCGAGAACTGGCGAGTGAAGTGCAAATGCTCAAAACGACCGGTCAGGTAGTTCTGCTGGCATCCGCAGGCCCAGGCGTCCCCTCCTATATTCTACATTTCTGTTTTATTTTCTTTCGAAACAGATGTACTTTTCTCTCAGACCAGTACTTATAGATATTCATAGAATGTTCGCGGGTTGTGACACCAGTTTCTGGGTGGTAACTGTTCCGGTTTGGTTAATAGCATAAGGATAATCAATTAATTATGTACTTCCGCTTTTATTTCTGTTGATTTAGTTTTGTTAAATTTTTAATTATGAAAATGTTAAGGAAAAAGGTGAATATAATTCTAACGTTGGCTTGCCTAGCGAGTGCGATGTTAGGCGCCATCACGGTCCCGACGGTGGGAAATCCGGGCCGTGACAGGTTGGTATTAGAGCACTAGCTTGCCTAGGTCTCATAATTCACGGACAAGCTTAGTAGAGTCTGAGGGATCGGTACGGGGACGTATGTGCTTATCCCCCAGAGGCTATAAAGTTAGGAAAAATTTCACTTCTATTATTCTCTGTCGTGCGATTTGATCTCTCAATGCTAATTGAACTCTCTACTTTGTTCCTTCGCAGATGGCGAGAACGCGTACCGCTTCATCATCTGATCAGCAGCCTGAGCCCCCAATGGCAACTCCTACGAGGGGTAGAGGATGAGGCCGAGGCCGTATTAGAGGCCGAGGCAGGGGCAGGGCTCAGCTCGGAGCTCGAGCAGCAGCACCAGCGGCGGAGCCTCGTGTAGTGTTTTATGAGGAGGCTCCAGCCCAGACCGTTCCAGCAGGACCAGCTCAGGTTCCAGATGGGTTCATAGCTACCTCGGTACTTCAGGATGCTTTGGGCCGTCTAGTGGGCCTTGTGGAGAGTGTTACTCAGGCCAGTACATTCCATGTAGCACCAGCCGTCTCTCGGGCTGGGGGAGGAGCACAGACTCCCACTACTCACACTCCGGAGCAGATGCCTCCCCAATTTCAGGCTCCAGTAGCTCAGCCAGCTGGGGTAGTCCCGCCGGGTGTTGTAGCACAGACCGGCGATGGATCAGCTATCTCTTCTGAGGCCTTGTGGAGATTGGATATGTTTACCGATGACGTCCAAATCCACTACTAAAAAGTAAATGGACACGGTCGCATGCAATATAATTTACCCAACTATGAGTCGGGGTCTAATCCCACAGAGAACAATATGTAGGCGATTAGGAATGTAAGAGAATTATCACTTGTTATGCAATGCCAAACACTAAAAATTATTTTTAGAAATTGTTTATACCTAGATGCAAAAATGTAAACTAACCTAGAAAGCAAGTAAAATGATTAATGGCTACAAGTATGGATACACGGGGAATTACACTCAAGTAACGATCCAATGTATTTCACGATATTATAAATATGAGCGAGTTTGTGTTAATTAGCCACGGGTAATAATTCTATATTAGCTTCTTCCAAAGACTAACATGACTTCCCAATTGAATTATCCCTAAATCAATTAAGAGATTAAGCACACCCGGATATGGCTACAAGTAGTTCAATCCTATCCCTAGGTAGAATCTATAAAATGAGGGTTAAAACCTCAAGTTCTTGTTAATTAATCTTTCCCAACCCTAGATAATCTTTCCCAAAATTAATTCGAAGTTAATGGGCGAGTCGTAGGGTTAGCTAATCCCTTTGGAAACATTAAAGAACAAGAATAATTAAAGTAACAATAACTCACTTCATAACAGATGAAAAATCATTCAATACATAAGCACGACATGGTATTTAATCCACACTTTAATTATGAATATTTCCATAAACAGGATGCAAGTGTTGAAGTAAATACTACGCACTTAGATATTCAATACAAAGCAAGGAAATGAAGAAATGAGTACAAATGAGTAAGAAATTCTTAACCAAAATCTTCAAATCTTCAAAACCCAAGTGTGTGTGCAAACCCTAGCTCCCAAAACTTGTTCTCTCTAATCTTGAGGACTGAAAATAAGCCAAATATCTATTCCCAATATGCTTGGTCGTGTATTTGTAGGTTTGGAATTGAGAAAATGTGAAATGTCATTACAGTCCAGGTCTGATGCCCGTTGACCGCACATGCAGAAGAATCCTCGCAGGTGCGGCTCCGCAGACGCGGATACCTTAGCGTAGATGCGGAAATTTGAAGAAACTTCTGACTTCGCAAATGCGGGCTCCCAAGCGTAGATGAGTAACCGCAAAAGTGGTTATTGACTTGCAGATGCGGTCCCAGGCATGTAGGTTCAGCTCTGCAGATGCGGGCAATTTCTCGCAGATGCGAGGTCACTTCTGCGTCCAATCTTCCGCAGATGCGGAATCCCTGAAGAGTTTTGCATTGTTTTCAACCCTTTTTTCTCAATTTCACATCAATTGAATTCAAATCACTTCATAGCATCATTTACCTGAAAATCTAACAATACACACCATAAACGACCTCATATTATAGTTAAAGCACATAAAAACTAAAGAAAAGAGAGTAGAATGAGTGGTAAAATCACCACTCATCAACACCCCTAACATAAAGCTTTTGCTTGTCCTAAAGCAAATCAAAACCAACAATTCAATGAGGCTCTACCATTTAAAGCACAAATAGTATTGTTATCATTTACAAATCACATTCTCCAATTAAGCACCATACTTATTGATTTGGTTGGTACTAATAATTAGGCTCAAGCACGCGAATCTCAACCAAATAACTCCCTCATTTAAAAACACTTTCAAGAAATGCAAATGAGTTTCAAAATAATCAAGTAACAACAAAAAGCCTCAAGAAATGACTCAAAAGCACTAGTCTACTACATATGCTCAATTTACTCATTTCCGGATACAACAATGTTACCAATCCATCCTAATTCATGTGCCCTCACAAGAAAGAAAGTCCCAAAATCACCATATTTACAATAATAACACAAGGGACAAATGCACAAAGACGCTCACTCTCAACAAAGAATTTCAAGTGTTACAAAATATCATGCCTTAAGCTTGCCCTTATTTTAATTCGCCGCCTATTCAAGAACATTCGGTTGGAGATCCCATATGGACTTTTTAAGCTTGTAATATAGGTTTAGGAAAGGGTAGGATAATTATTTGGGATACAAGTGACTACACCCTCCTTGAACACCACTCACATTTGTCTTTCTTTTTTTTCTTTTTTTTTTAAAAAAAAGCCTTTATTGGCATCTAGTTACCAACATAATACACCTTGAAGTTCCTCTCTAATTTTCTCAAGACTCCATATTTAAATATACATATTTTTTTTATATAACTATTTTGTTTTGGAGCTTGAGTAATTATACCTCAATGTACAACCTTACCAATTTCCAACTTGACACCAACACCCCCAACTTAGGCTTTTAGCCTCATTCATAATATTCAAGGAGGGACGGGTTCAAAAGATAGAATTATTTCAGAAAAGGGTAAAAGTTTGGAATGAGGTGGCCAAGAAAAGGTTAAAGGCTCAAATGGGGTAAACTAGTGATAATCTTTATGCAATGGTAGGCTTGAAAGGCTAAAGAGGCTTTTTCAAATATCACAAAGAATGCCTAAGGTCATCCCTCCAACCAAACATAACTAACATTAGCATTGAAATACCAACCGGGAAAGTTCTAGATGATATAAGTAAACACAAGAATTATTTCTGACAAAAACTAACACACATGGCACATGAACTAGTCACGACGGATCAATTTCACTTTTTTTTATAAGAGCATTTAGAGCAATATCATGCCAACTAGTGGGCAAAGAGTCACTAAAAGAGCCAAAAAGTTATCACAAAAATTATTCCTTCCCATGCAACTTTCCTTTTCAATTTAAAACCAAAATTCGGAGGGGTATTTTTAATTCACATTTCACATGCAAGAGACTAATTCTATTAGTACAAAATAATCCAAAAGTGTCCACATAACAAAACAAGACTAATTCCCTTAAGAAAATCGTCATGCCATCCATCATAGAGAAAAGTCACCCGGTTCAACACAAAAATATTCCTCGGGAAAGAACCGTAGCATAAAGAAAACCTGAGGAAATACTACTAATGAAATAAAAATAAAATAATGAAAACTACTAAAGAAAATAACTAACAGAAACAACTAATACTAAAGGAGCAAAAATAACATAAACTATAAACTACTAAAGAATAAATAAAGGAAGAAAGAAAAAAAATAGAACAATAAAAGTGACTAATCTGCACATATATAACTACTCACAACTACGCTCGGCAAGAGCACATGATAAGCAATATCAAAACAAGCCCGGCAAGGGCACACAATATCCATACAACAGAATAAGCCCGGCAAAGGCACAAGTCAAAGTAGCAATGTATAAACAAAATGTACTCCCTAAAGCCATCCCAACTAACAACATTGTAGTGTCCTCACTGCACAATATCAAAATAAAATACAAGTAGTTTGAGGGTCTCCTTGAGGTCTGCATCAAACTAGCAGACTGCGGGTGGAAGGCCAATCACTGTTGTGAAGAATTAACAGCCTCATCGTCATCAATCTCATCATCATCATCACCAGCAGCGTTTGACATGAAAGAATACTCTTCGCTATCATCATCTTCCGCAACTGGTATCTTCCTGTTCGGCTACCCCCATTTGAAGATGGCATTTATGCCTCTCCACATCTTGATCATAAACTTGCCCTTCTTCTTGTTCTTCACCTTCTCCTTTTGGAAGTCTGACTGAAGAGATGCATGTGCCTTGGCCAAGTTGCTGCTATTTTGTATGCCAATAGATGCTGCTATTTTCTCCTGAGACTCTGCCTGCTTTTTCTGTGCATCTACGTAGGTCTTCATGTCGTCCCTGGTGAAGTACTCGGGCCTAGGCTGGGAGGATGAGGTCCCACTAGGGAGCTGTGACACTAAGTCACGAATGGATGCAAGTTGGGAGTTTAGCATCCCAAATGGTCCCTCAGGTGCAGCTGCCTGTGAGGATGACTCTGGTCCGGCAGCAGCAGTGGTGACTTTCCTCTTCTTATTCTTTAATGCACTACCCTCATCCGTTACTCTCAATGGATGAAAGGGTTTACCGGCTGGCAACCAACGATCGGTGCTACGCACCTCAACCTTTGCCCGCCTGCACAACTCTGTGATTAGTGAAGGTAACATCAACCTTGCGTGGTCGTCCAACAAATACTCTCTCAGCTCCCTCAGGATATAGTAACCAACATTCACAGGAATGCCGTGTAGAATGCATGCAATGATCTAGGCTCTGGTGTAGGAGACAACTGAAACATTTCCACAAGGTGACACCCTGTTACAGAGGATGTAGAGCCACAATTTGGCTTCAGCTGTGAAGTCGATTGACTTCAAACCCATTATCTTGTTTCCCCATTTTGCTCTCATGCTTGCAGGATAGAGTTTAGAGACAAGCCATTCTCCGTTGTTGCACTGATCCTTTTCTCGCACTGGCTCAAGTGTATAGTTAGGAATCCCGAGTATGTCATTAATTTGCTCAATGCCAAACCTTACTATTTTGCCTCTAAGGATGAGTTGTGGGTCGGCGAAGTTTGTGCGGTTAAGATTTGGATAGAACTCGCATACCCACTCATCATTGGCTTTGCACGGAGTAGGAATGAAGCATGACCATCCGGAGGCTTGGAGACGGGCATAGAATTCTTGGGAGCCGCTCGGCCAATTTATCCTCGGCGATCCCTTTTTCAATAACTATCTTTTTGGTGATGAGGTTGTCATAATATCGGCGGTGACAATCAACCGACATAAAGCGTGAGTTATCAAATGGTCCATCAACCTCCTCCTCAATTTCATGATTAAGCGGAGCATTCTCATTCATGTTCGGGTCCATTATAGCTCAAAGTACCTTCACAAAATCAAAACAATATTAGTCGGGCAGTAGAGTCATGTTAAGCAATTTAAAACCCTGCAATTAGGCCAAAGAATCATGTTGAACGGGCTCGACAAGCTCCAGTTGCAAAGCTACTGGAATTTGGAAATCTGCCCAGTTTCCGCACCTGCGGAGACCATCGCAGGTCCGGTCCCGCATCTGCGGGGTTTCCTCCGCTTTTGTGGCTTTCCCCAATTTTCAAAAAATCGCACCTGCGGGACAGTCAACGCAGGTGCGAGGCCGCATTTGCTGCACATTTTCCGCTTCTGCGGTTTTCGTCTAAGGGTTCAAACACTAAGAATTTTTCAATCCTTAAACATGATTTTGGCATCTAATTTATACTCAAGACTTCTAAATTAGTGCAATACAAGAACTTATGACTCTATTAAGACTGATTTTGTGGTACTTAGCACACAATTTGTCTTTTGGACAATTGGTCGAACATCTTGCAAGGAGTGATGAACATATGCTTTTTGAATCGAAAATTGTACTCAGACTTCCCAACAATTTGTTTCAGCAGTAGTAGCACACAAACTTACACTCTCAACCACTTTCCCTCACTTCCTAAAGCTAATAGTGATTAAATAGAAAATAAAATGAAAAATTAAAAATGGGACTGTAGAATAGATGTGATGAAGAAGAAGAAAAAGAAAAGAGAAGTAGAAGAGAGGAGTAGATGAGAGATACCTGTGTTGCCTTGAGAGAGAGTAGTAGAAATCATGGAGGATTTGAGTATGTGAGCAATGGGGAATTTTGGGTTTTGGGGGAAAAGTTTCAGACAATACCCGATGAAATGAAGGTTCAGTTCATTAAACTTGCCTGATATTCCGCAGCTACAGTTTAGTTAACGCTTCTGCGCAGACGCTTCTGCGGCAAATGAACCCCATCTCGTAAGATGAGCATCTGCGGCTAAGAAACCGCTTTTGCGTTAGTGCACCTGTGTCAATGTTCCGCAGGTGCGGTTACAACAGGTTTCAGTGGCCAATTCTGGGCAGCTGCTGTTTTAGGTCCTTCCAACATCCAAAACTCCTTAATTTAACTCCAAAAAATCTGAAACTTGGCACATTAGAAAAAAATAATATTCTAAGCTATTGTAAAAAAGAAAATTTCAAAAATGACTAAAAATTTTTGAAAAATGATGGGTTGCCTCCCACCAAGTGCCGCATTTAACATCGTGGCACGACGCGGATCAACTTTACCACTTTTCTCGCCACTTTGATGATATGAATTGGGCACCCAACTTGGAATCAAGCTTGTGACCACGAGCGGTGGGGGGTGGTAAGTAGATGATCAAGCCAAGCCTTAATTTCTTCATTTTGCACTTCTTGGCTTTCATGTGAGGAATGTCATTTTGCCTTCTTGTTCCCTCAAATTGTAAGATGTATGGCCTTTGTCTTTCCTCCTCACAATCCCTCGGATTAGAGTCAATCTCAACCATATTTTCATTCAAACCGGTTGACTCTAATTTCATATTTTTCTTGGCATCACTAGCACTCATGGAGTCGGTTGGCGGATGTTCAATTCTTGATTCCTCAAAGTAAAGCTCACTTTCTTCCTCGGAATCGGACTCATCTTGACTTCTTTCCACACTCTCAAGTTGGTGGGCATAGTGAGCCTCAACCAATATTCTCATTTGATCTTCCAAAGTGCGGATATGCTCATCATTTTGAGTCAAGCCTTGTTGCAAGTCGTCGAGTGCAAAGTTGTGCTTCTCCTCATTTTCATGAATGGCCTACAACATGAGCATCATCTTCTCATTTTGAGCATTTGAGAGTTCTTCTTGATTTGGATCAAGTGCCAAGGTAGGATTTTCGGCTTCCACCTCCAAGGAAGATTCTTGGCTATCATTAACTTCCAAGGCTTTTTGGACCTCTAAAGCTTCAAGCATTTCTCCCATTTGTGAATGCAACCTTTCAACCGCCAAGTCATTTTGGAGATTATTTTCCAAAAGCTCTTCCAAGGCACGTTGTTCTTTATTTCCTCCTTCAATTAGGCATTCTAACATGAGCTTGAACTCTCCATTTTGACCATGCTCAACTTTTTCCACTTCCATAGCCCTATCATTTACATCACAAAAAGTAGAATCATCATAGCGGGGGCTTGGGGAAGGGACGGACAAATAAGCACAATACTCCCAATGACCATTTTGACGACCACACTTATCACAAATTCTCCACTCATGGGTTTGAGATTGTGCGCACAATCAACCCCCGGGAGAATTTAAACAATTTTGCCACGAGTGTGGTCCTCCATAATAAGGACAAGGGTCATCAAAGAATGAACAACTACCATCCGACCAATTTTTATTATATGATGCCATTTTTCAAAACTAAGAAAATAAACAAGAAACAAACAAGAAAAATAGACCAAGGTAAGAAAAATTAATTACACAAATATTCACATGTTTGGACCAAAGCACTTACGCTTATTTCTCAAACAACCTAAATTACGCCAAATTGTTCCCCGGCAACGGCGCCAATTTTGATGACATCCAAATCCACTAATAAAAAGTAAATGGACACGGTCGCATGCAATATAATTTACCTAATTATGAGTCGGGGTCGAATCCTACAAAGAACAATATGTAGGCATTTAGGAATGTAAGAGAATTATCACTTGTTATGCAATGCCAAACACTAAAACTTGTTTTTAGAAATTGTTTATACCTAGATGCAAAAATGTAAACTAACCTAGAAAGCAAGTGAAATAATCAATGGCTACAAGTATAGATACACGGGGAATCGCACTCAAGTAACGATCCAATGTATTTCACGATTTTACAAATATGAGCGAGTTTATGTTAATTAGCCACATGTAATAATTCTATATTAGCTTCTTCCAAAGACTAACAAAACTTCCCAATTGAATTATCCCTAAATCAATTAAGAGATTAAGCACACCCGGATATGGCTACAAGTAGTTCAATCCTATCCCTAGGTAGAATCTATTAAATGAGGGTTAAAACCTTAAGTTCTTGTTAATTAATCTTTCCCAACCCCAAATAATCTTTCCCAAAATTAATTCGAAGTTAATGGGTGAGTCCTAGGGTTAGCTAATCCCTTTGGAAACATTAAAGAACAAGAATAATTAAAGTAACGATAACTCACTTCATAAAAGATAAAAAATCATTCAACACATAAGCACAACAAGGTATTTAATCCACACTTTACTTATGAATATTCCCATAAACAAGATTCAAGTACTGAAATAAATACTACACACTTAGATATTCAATACAAAGCAAGGAAATGAAGAAATGAGTACAAATGAGTAAGAAACTCTTAACCGAAATCTTCAAATCTTCAAAACCCAAGTGTGTATGCAAACCCTAGCTCCCAAAACTTGTTCTCTCTAGTCTTAAGGACTGAAAATAAGCCAAAGATCTGTTCTCAATAGTCTTGGTCGTGTATTTGTGGGTTTGGAATTGAGAAAATGTGAAATGTCATTATAGTCCAGGTCAGATGCCTGTTGACCGCACCGGAGGAAGAATCCTTGCAGGTGCGGCTCCGCAGACGCAGATACCTTAGCGCAAATGCACAAATATGAAGAGACTTCTGACTTTGCAGATGCGGGCTACCAAGGAAAGTAGGCTCTGCTCCGCAGATGCGGGCAATTTCTTGCAGATGCGAGGTCATTTCTGCGTCCAATCTTCCGCAGATGCGGAATCCCTGAAGAGTTTTGCATTATTTTTAACCTTTTTTGCTCAATTCCACTTCAATTGAATTCAAATCAATTCATGGCATCATTTACCTGAAAATCTAACAATACACACCATAAACGACCTTATTTTATAGTTAAAGGACAGAAAAACTACAGAAAAGAGACTAGAATGAGTGGTAAAATCACCACCCATCATTTACCAATCTTTTTACCACTACCTATGGCGGTACATCTTTAGAGGATCCCCAGGACTATCTGGACAGTTGTCACGAGGTGTTACGGAATATGGGGATAGTGGAGACCAATGGGGTGGACTTTGCTCCCTACCGTTTGTCAGGTTCCGCCAAGAAATGGTGGAGGGATTATTGTTTGGTCAGACCAGCTGGGTCACCAGCCCTCACTTGGGACCAGTTCTCTCAGCTATATCTGGAGAAGTATCTTTCTATCACTTAGAGGGAGGAATATCGGAGGCAATTCGAGCGCCTTTAGCAGGGTTCTATGACCATCACTCAGTACGAGACTAGATTTATTGACTTGACCCATCATGCTCTTCTTATACTTCCTACCGAGAGAGAGAGAGAGAGAGAGAGTGAGGAGGTTTATTGAGGGACTTGCTCAGCCTATCATATTGCAGATGGCTAAGGACTCATGGAGTGAGATTTCATTCCAGGATGCAGCCAGTGTGGCTAGACGAGTTGAGATGGTTTTAGCTCAGGGGGTGTGGTCAGGGGTCTGAAAAGAGGCCTCGTCACACTGGCGGGTTCAGTGGGGCCTCATCTTGAGGCCGGGGTACTTTTGGTAGGGGCCATCCTCCCAGGCCGTTTCATTCAGCACTTTAGATATACCATGGAGCTTCAGGGAGTCGTGGTCCTTATGTACGCTTCAGGGCAGCCAGCTTATAGTGCACCGCCCGCTCCTATTAGAGCACCTCGTCTTCAGAGTTATTATCGCGGTTAGCCGACCCGTCAAGGTCAGTCTCAGTTTTCTCAGTTGTAGTATCAGGATGGATGCTTCGAGTGTGGTGAGTATGGGCATATCCGGAGGACCTGTCTGAGATTAGTGGGTGTTTAGCCACAGCAGCAGGGTTTTCGTGCCATGATCTCAGCACCGCCCGCTCAGCCAGCTAGAGGTAGGGATCAGGGAGCCAGAGGTAGGGCTCAGCCCGCTAGAGGTGGAGGTCAGGCCGTTAGAGGTGGAGGCCAGGCCGCTAGAGGTGGAGACCAGCCAGCAAGAGGCCATCCCAGGGATATGGGTTCAGAGTGGTGGGGCCCAGCCCCGATGTTATGCTTTCCCAGCCAGGCCTGAGGCTTAGTTCTCCGATGCTGTTATCACAGGTACTGTTTCGGTTTGCAGTAGCGATGCTTCAGTTCTATTTGATCCAGGGTCTACATACTCCTATGTGTCTTCTTATTTTGCTTCATATTTGGTTGTGCCTCGAGATTCTTTGAGTGCTCCCATATATGTGTCCACACCGGTGGGGGATTCTATTATTGTAGATCGTGTCTATCGGTTGTGTGTGGTTATTAATGGGGGTCTTGAGACTAGTGTAGATCTCCTACTTCTCGATATAGTTGATTTTGATGTCATTTGGGGGATGGATTGGCTGTCACCTTATCATGCTATATTGGATTTTCACACCAAGATCGTGACCTTAGCGTTGCCGGGGTTTCCTCAGTTAGAGTGGAGAGGGACTCCTGGTGCCTCTACTAGCAGGGTTATCTCGTATATGAAGGCTCAGCGTATGGTCGAGAAGGGGTGTTTGGCTTATTTGGCTTATGTTCGTGATTCTAGTGCAGAGGTTACTTCCATGGATTCTATACCAGTTGTTCGGGAGTTCCCAGAGGTTTTTCCTGCAGACCTGTCGGGGATGCCACCTGACAGGGATATCGACTTTTGCATTGATTTGGCTCTGCGCACTCAGCCTATTTCTATTCCGCAGTACGGCATGGCCCCGCCAGAGTTGAAAGAATTGAAGGAGCAGTTGCAGGATTTGCTTGATAAGGGCTTTATTAGACCTTGTGTCTCGCCTTGGGGTGCGTCAGTGTTGTTTGTAAAGAAGAAGGATCGGTCGATAAGGATGTGCATAGACTATCGGCAGTTGAACAACGTCACCATCAAGAACAAGTATCCATTGCCGAGGATTGATGACTTATTTGATCAGCTTTAGGGTGCCAAGGTGTTTTCAAAGATCAATTTGAGGTCTGGCTACCATCAGTTGAGGATTAGGGCATCCGACGTCCCTAAGACGGCTTTTCGGACTCGATATGGGCATTACGAGTTCCTAATGATGTCATTTGGCTTGACAAATGCCCCATCAGCATTTATGGATTTGATGAACCGGGTGTTCAAGCCCTATCTGGATTCCTTCGTGGTTGTTTTCATTGATGATATCTTGATCTACTCTCGCAGCCGAGAGGAGCATGAGCAGCACCTTCGGATCGTTCTTCAGACTCTGAGAGACAGCCAGTTATATGCTAAGTTTTTGAAATGTGAATTTTGGTTGAGTTCAGTTGCTATCCTGGGTCACGTTGTATCAGCAGAGGGTATTCAGGTGGATCCTAAGAAGATTGAGGCAGTCAAGGACTGTCCTAGACCCACATCGGCTACAGAGATTCGGAGTTTCTTGGGCTTGGCGGGTTATTACCGTCGATTTGTGGAGGGGTTTCCATCTATAGAAGCCCCGATGACCAGGTTGACCCAGAAGGGTACCCCGTTCAGATGGTCGGACGAGTGTGAGGTGAGCTTTCAGAAGCTCAAGACAGCTTCAACTACGGCGTCGGTGTTAGTGTTGCCCACAGGTTCAGGGCCCTATACAATATATTATGATGCATCTCTTATTGGACTTGTGTGGTATTGATGCAGGGTGGCAAGGTTATTGAATATGCTTCACGGCAGTTGAAGATTCACGAGAAGAATTATCCAGTTCATGACATGGAGTTGGCAACCATTGTTCATGCACTGAAGATTTGGAGGCATTATCTATATGGCGTGTCGTGTGGGGTGTTTACGGATCATAAGAGTTTAAAGTATTTGTTCAAGTAGAAGGAGCTCAATTGAGGCAAAGGAGGTGGTTGGAGATATTGAAAGACTATCATATCACCATCTTGTATCATCCCGGGATGGCCAATATGGTGGCCGATGCTTTGAGTAGGCAGTCAGCTAGTATGGGCAGCCTTGTGTATATTCCAGTTGGTGTGAGACTGCTTGCTTTTGATGTTCAGGCTTTGGCCAATCAGCTCATGAGGTTGGATGTTTCTGAGCTCAGCCGTGTTCTAGCTTGTACAGTCGCTCGGTGTTCCTTGTTTGAGCGTATCAGGGAGCGGCAGTATGATGATCCTCATTTGCTTGTCCTTAGGGACATAGTGCGGCATGGTGATGCCAAGCAGGTTACGATTGGAGATGATGGAGTTTTGAGGATGCAGGGTCGTGTTTGTGTGCCTAATGTGGATGGGCTTCATGAGTTGATCCTAGAGGAAGCTCACAAATCCCGGTATTCTATTCATCTGGGCGTCGCCAAGATGTATCAGGACTTGCGGCAGCATTTTTGGTGGAGGAGGATGAAGAAGGATATTGTTGCATATGTAGCTCGGTGTTTGAATTGTCAGCAAGTAAAGTACGAGCATCAGAGACCTAGTGGTTTGCTTCAGAAGATCGAGATTGAGTGGAAGTGGGAGCGTATCACTATGGATTTCATTGTTGGACTCCCACAGACTCAGAGGTAGTTCGATGCAGTATGGGGTATTGTGGATAGGCTGACTAAGTCAGCGCATTTCATTCCTGTGGCAGTTTCCTATTCTTCGGAGCGGTTAGCAGAGATCTATATCCGTGAGATCGTTTGTCTTTATGGTGTGCCCATGTCTATCATTTCGGATCGAGGAACGCAGTTTACCTCGCATTTCTTGAGGGCGGTACAGTGTGAGTTGGGTACGCGGGTCGATTTGAGCATAACATTTCATCCTTAAATAGATGGACAGTCCAAGCGTACTATTCAGATCTTGGAGGATATGCTCCGCGCCTATGTTATTGACTTTGGAGGTTCTTGGGATCAGTTCTTGCCGTTAGCGGAGTTTGCCTAGAACAACAGATATTAGTCGAGTATTCAGATGGCTCCCTATGAGGCATTATATGGTAGACGGTGTCAATCGCCGGTTGGGTGGTGTGAGCCAGGGGAGGCTCGGTTATTGGGTAAAGATTTAGTACAGGATGCCTTGGATAAGGTTAAGATCATTCAGGATAGACTTCGTACAGCTCAGTCCAGGCAAAAGAGCTTTGCCGACCGCAAGGTTCGTGATGTGGCATTCATGGTCGGAGAGAGAGTGCTGCTTCGGGTGTCATCCATCAAGGGTGTGATGTGGTTTGGGAAGAAGGGCAAGTCTTAGAACATCATACGAACAAGTCTTAGAACATCATACGAACTTGCTTGCGCGATCATCAAGGGGATCACATAGAAATCAAGTATACCATCAAGTCTGGTATACTTCAGGTCTGAAGACTTTGCGATCAGAAGGGCTTGGAGGGGACCTTCGCAATGGCGAAGCTCAGGATCGCAATTGCGATGAGTACAGGTCGCATTTGCGAACTATTATTCGCATTTGCGATAGTAGCAGGTCATGGACATTCTTCGCATTTGCGAAGGGATGTTCGCATTTGCGAACCCCTGATCGCAAATCCGATATTTGCAACTGTTTAAAAACGATTTTGGACGGGATTTTTCATTCATTCTCCCATTTTTTAAAACCTAAACTTCAAGAGGCGATTTTCCAAAGGCTAGTTCTTCCTCAAATCATAGGTAAATGATTCTTAACTCATTTCTTTCAATGTTTTACTTCTTTTCACAAGATTTCATCCTAGAATCTAGGGTTTTTCTTGGTGGAATTGGGGATTTTTGTGTAGTACTTAGGAATTTCGAAATTTGGGGATTTAGACCTCAAATTGAGGTTGGATTCCAAAACCAATTGTATATGCGGGCTCGGGGGTGAATGGGTAATCGGGTTTTGGTCCAGATTTCGGGCTTTGACCAAGCTGGCCCAGGGTCGATTTTTGTCTTTTTGGGGAAAATGTTGGGAAACCTATAATTATGCATTGGAATTGATTTATTTAGGGATAATTGATGTTATTAAGTTAATTATGACTAGATACGACTGGATTGGAGGTGGAATCGAGAGGTAAAGCGGTAATTGAGCTTTTAATTGCCTGTTGGATTGAGGTAAGTGTTTGGTCTAACTTTGACTCGAGGGATTAGGGATCCCCGACTTGATTTCTCTGTGAAAATTCCATGTGTGTGGCATATAGGTGTGGTGACGAGTACGTATGCGCCACCAAATTACTTCTTTAGCCTGTTCCCTTCTCCGTTCCCACAATATTATCTTCCTGTCTTAACTGTTTCATGCTTATTGATGCTTCCATTTCTAATTGCTTCCTGTTAGATGTTGTTTTCTTTATTGATGGTACTAGTTATTCCGTAGTTTCATTGTTTTACATTATTGGTTTAAGCTGGTTTACCGATGTTTCATATTATATTTCGGTTGGTCTCGTTGTGTAGTAATAACGGAGTGAGATTTCACAATTGTGTAGTCTTCTGTTTGACTTGGTTTGAGGTTTAAATATTGTGGAGGGTTTTTGAGCTAAACTGTGAAATTTCTATTCTTAGTGTGTGATTGGTACTGATATGGTGGGATCGGGTTGCATGCCGCAACAGGAGGAATAAGGGTAAAATGTGATTGTCTGGTGGTATCGGGTTGCATGCCGCAACAAGGAGTAATAAGGGTGGACAGGAGGGATCGGGTTGCACGCCGCAACAGGAGGAATAAGGGTGATATATTGAGGAGTAATAAGGGTGGCCTGGTGGATCGGGTTGCACGCCGCAACAGGAGTAATATGGGTGAATGCTCATGTTGTTACTGATTATATGGTTGATCTGGATGCGCGTCGCATCATTTTGTTGTTTATATATTCTTCATCTGCCATGATTTTGTTCCTGCATTATTGTAACTCTCTTAAGGATTGGTATAGCTGACTATTGGGTTTTGGCTGCAAGTTACTGTTCCACTTCGTTCCGTATTTCCTTTTTGCCTTATTATATACTGTTGCAGGTTATATTGTATATGCCCCGCCGTAGCCTCGTCAATTCCCCGTCGAGGTTAGGCTCGGCACTTACCAGTACCTGGGGTCAATTGTACTGACACTGCACTCTGCACTTTCTGTGCAGATTTTCGAGCTGGTTGTGGCTGATCGAGAGGTCGGTTGCAAGTATTCATCTAGGAGACCCAAGGTAGTCCTGCAGGCATCCGCAGGCCCTGGCGTCCCCTCCTATGTTCTACATTTCTGTTTTATTTTCTTTCGAGACAGATGTACTTTTCTTTCCGACCAATACTTGTAGATATTCATAGAATGTTCGTGGGTTGTGACACCAGTTTCGGGGTGGTAACTGTTCCGGTTTTGTTAATAGCATAAGGATAATAAGTTAATTATGTACTTCCGCTTTTATTTCCATTAATTTAGTTTTGTTAAATTTTTAATTATGAAAATGTTAAGGAAAAAGGTGAATATAATTCTAACATTGGCTTGCCTAGCGAGTGCGATGTTAGGCGCCATCACGGTCCCGACGGTGGGAAATTCGGGTCGTGACAAGTTGGTATTAGAGCACTAGGTTGCCTAGGTCTCACAATTCACGGACAAGCTTAGTAGAGTCTGGGGGATCGGTATGGAGACGTCAGTGCTTATCCCCAAAGGCTATAGAGTTAGGAACAATTTCACTTCTCTTCTTCTCTGTCGTGCGATTTGATCTCTCAATGCTAATTGAACTCTCTACTCTGTTCCTTCGTAGATGGCGAGAACGTGTACCGCTTCATCAGCTGATCAGCAGCCCGATCCCCCAGTGGCAGCTCTTACGATGTAACGACCCGGCCGGTCGTTTTGAGAATTTAAGCCCCGATCCCCTATTAACTAATTCCCCTGTGTCTATTTCTGCTATTGTGATTTGCCGGGATGGTTCATCTTGAGTTTCGGAGTTTCTGTGGCACTTAGTCGCTTAATGAGAGTTTAAGTTTTAGAATTTGGACCGTAGTCGGAGCAGTGTGAAGATGGCTCCGGAATAGAATTTCGTCGATTCTGTTAGCTCCGTTGGGTGATTTCGGGCTTAGGGGTGTGTGCGGATTGTGTTTTGGAGGTCCGTAGCTTAATTAGGCTTGAAATGCCGAAAGTTGAATTTTTGGAGTTTTCGAGCCGATACTGAAATTTTGATATCAGGGTCGGAATACAATTTCGGAAGCTGGAATAGGTCTGTAGTGTTGAATGTGACTTGTGTGCAAAATTTGGGGTCAATCGGACATGGTTTGGTTAGTTTCGGCATCGGTTGTAGAATTTTGGAAATTTAAGTTCATTAGGTTTGGATTGGAGGGTGATTCGTGGTTTTTGTGTTGTTCGATGTGATTTGAGGGCTCGACTGAATTCGTATGATGTTTTAGGATTGGTTGGTATGTTTGGTTGAGGTCCTGAGGGCCTCGGGTGAGTTTTTGTTGCTTAACGGATTGGAATTTGGACATAGGTAACTTCTGAATTTGCTGAACCTGTTGTTTTCGCACCTGTGGATTTTGGACCGCATGTGCGGCGCCGCAGAAGCAACTTGGTAAACGCAGATGCAGTCTGAGGCGTGAAGACCATTGGTCGCAGATGCGGCTCAAGGACCGCAGAAGCGGAACCGTATCTGCAAGGAGTAGAGCGCAGGTGCGGTGTTTGGAGACTTAATGAATTTTTGCAGGTGCAGTTCCGTAGCCGCAGAAGCGGCCCCATGACCGCAGATGCGGTAATCGCTGGGCAGAAATATGAAATATTGAGGGTTCGAAGTTCATCATATCTAATTCGATTTTGAGCTCGGGAGAAGGCGATTTTGTGAGGTTTTTGAAGAGGAAATCAGTAGGTAACGATTCCTATCCCTATTTTGTTTATATTTCATCAATCTATTGTTGTTTTACTCATCTAATCAATGAACTTGAGTGGAAAAATGGAAATTTGGGGGAAAAGTTCCTCAATCGAGTTTTTGGGTTTTGATCGGGTTTTAGTTGTCGGAATTGAGTAATTTTTGGACGAGTGATATCGCGAATGAATGGGTGTTCTAAATTTGTAACTTTTACCCGATTCCAAGATGTGGGCCCGGGGAGGATTTTTGGGCGTCTTTCTAATTTCTCGCCGTAGCTTTAAATTCATTAGTTAAATTAGTTGCTTGTAGTTTTATTTACGTTATGTAATTGATTTGATAAGATTTGGGCCACTCAGAGTTGGATACTCGTGGCAAGAGCGTGATATCAGATTGATTTTGAGCTAGTTCGAGGTAAGTTGCTTGCCTAACCTTGTGTGGGGGTACTCCCCTTAGGATTTTGGTACTGTTGTTATATGAAATGCCGTGTACGTGAGGTGATAAGTGCATACATGTGCTAATTGCTGAAAAACCCCTTTTTCATTAAGTAAATATCTATGTTTTCCTTTAATTGAGCAATACTTGTATATGAAGCCTCCTGTTTAGCTTAGGAAAGCATGCTTACGTGACTTAACTGTCTTATCTGCTTTAACCGCTTATTTGAATACTGTGTAGCATGTTTAGGGTAGAAGTTACCGGTTTTCCTTGATACGAACCTGAATAAAACTATAGACTTCCTTCTTGAGACTGTTGTGCATATTGATTTCGTTGTGTATTTACTTTAGGACTACGGATCGATATTCCGGGAGATGCCCCAGCACATTTATATTGGGACTACGGGACGGTATCCCGGGAGATCCCCCTGTACTGGATATTAACTTTGGGACTACGTATCGATATTTTGGGAGATCCCCCTGCGCATTGACGATTTGGACTACGAAAAGGTATCCCGGGTGATCCTATGCACATTTACGTTTGGGACTACGGGACGTTATCCTGGGAGATCCCCTGTTGCTATCTCTGTGTACCGAGTTATTTCTTTCTGTGATTTCATCTTTATTGACTGTTAGTATTTTTAATTATACTGTCATATTTCATACTGTTTTATCTTGTTATATATATAGCCAGTAGGGCCTTGACATGATCTCATCACTACTCGACCGAGGTTAGGCTTGGCACTTACTGGGTACCGCCATGGTGTACTCATCCCTTTCCTGCACATGTTTTTCGTGTGCAGATCCAGGTCCTTCTTCTCAGCCATACTATACGTGAGGCGAGGCGATCCAGAGACTTTGAGGTATATCTGCCGCGTCCGCAGACCTAGAATTCCCTCTCTATTCTCCCTTCAGTTATAGACTTGTATTTTCTTTCGTTTAGACTTCTGGAGTTAGAACACTATGTATTTTCTTTAGCTTGTGATTCATGAGATTCCTCATTTTTGGAGTGCTATGGTCAGTTGAGAGTGTTGTTATTATATATGCCGAGCGGCATTTTAAACTCTTTTAGTACATCACATGCAAATGGTTAGTTTCATATATTTATTTCATCTTTCCGCAAATTGTTAGGCTTACCTAGTCGTAGAGACTAGGTGCCATAACGACAGTTCACGGAGGGAGAACTTGGGTCGTGACAAGTTGGTATTAGAGCTCTAGGTTCATAGGAGTCATGAATCACAAGCCGGTTTATTAGAGTCTCGCAGATCGGTACGGAGACGTCTGTACTTATCTTCGAGAGGCTATGTAACTGTTGGGAAAATTCCACTTTATTTGATTCCTTGTCATGCGAAATTATTGATTTCAAAATTCTAAACCTCTGTCTTCTATTCTCTCACAGATGGTGAGGACACATGCTACTGATAATGACCAGCCACCCGCGCCCGCTGCTAGAGCCGCCAGAGGCCGGGGCCGAGGTAGAGGCCAAGGACGCGCACGTGGTGCAGCCAGAGCACCCGCGCGAGCTGCCATAGAGGAGCCACTAGCAGCTTCAGCCGGAGCCCAGGCGCCTGAAACGCCTACTGCTACTACTACTCCAGCTCTCCAGGAGACCCTTCCACAGTTCGTGAGCATGTACACCACTTTAGCTCAGGCAGGGTTGATTTCCCTTGCTGCAGCCACATCTCAGGCCGGGGGAGGAGCACAGACTCCCGTCGCCCGCACCCCAGAGCAGCGAGTTCAGGTTGATCAGATCCCAGAGGTTATACCGATACCGCCTGTAGCCCCAGTTCAGCCCGAGGATAGGGTAGTAGCTTCAGATGAGGAGCAGCTGAGGCTTGAGAGGTTCAGGAAGTACCAGTCTCCTACATTCAGCGGTCTAGCATCAGAGGATGCCCAGGGATTTCTGGAGGAGTTCCACCATATCCTCCACACTATGGGTATATCAGGGTCGAGTGGGGTTTCTTTCACTACCTTCCTGCTTCGAGGAGCAGCCTATCAGTGGTGGCGTACTTTTGAGTTGGACAGCCTAGCTGAGGCAGCTTCCCTTTCATGGTCCCAGGTTTCAGATATGTTTTTGAGGGAGTATGTCCCTCAGAGCCTCAGGGACGCATGGCGTGCGAAGTTTGAGCATTTGCGCCAGGGTTCTATGATTGTTTCGGAGTATGCTGTCCGTTTCAGTGACTTGGCTAGGCATGCACCGGCCTTGGTATCTACGGTTCGTGAGAGAGTTCACCGGTTTACTGAGGGACTCATTCCCAGTATCAGGTCTAGCATGGCCCGAGAGTTGGAGATGGATATTGCTTATCAGCAGGTGGTGAGCATTGCTAAGAGAGTAGAAGGCATGCTTGCTCGGGATAGAGAGGAGAGAGAGGCCAAGAGGTCTCGCGATTCGGGCCATAATTCTGGTACCCGTGCCCAGCTGCAGTTCATCATGGTAAGGGTTATATGAGTCACCCTGTTCATTCAGCTTGTTGGCCCAAGTAAAGGTTAGTTTTGAAGACTGACAAAGGAACTCAGACATGAACCAGGTCCATCTAGTGGTCCATCCCTCGGGTTCACAAAAACGGGCAGATTCAAGCATGTGGGATGCACGTGAAGGAGATAAGCTTAACTTGGTGTATTTAATATCTCCTGATCGAAAAGGTTGCATAATTGATAAGGAGAAGGAGTCCTTAATCAAAGAGAACACTATCCAAGATAGGGAAGGAGTTAGAAGTTGAAATCAACTAGAACTCTTCCACCAAGGAAGAGTTGCATCAGAACTCTAGTTATTTCTTCATCTACTAACTCTATAAATTGCAGGATGTTCTCTCATTTAAAGTGTTGCACAAAAACGCAGAAGTTAAACGTGAATTGGGAGCAAAATAGCAAGGCTTTTTGCAAGCAGTTCGTGTGTGATTCAATTGTGCAAACCAGAAGCTACATGAACCAGATTGAAGAACCAGCTCCATAAAGAGTTTTATGTGTCTTTCTTTATTTCTAGTTCAATTGTATAGGTGTTTTCATATTGTACCTTTCAGCTTTATCTAGAAGCAATTGTAATAGGTATTTTGAGTATTCAAGTTAGAGTTAACTTGAAGTTGTCGCAGCAGTTAGAGGCTGGTTGCTACAACGGGATGAGAGTTAATCCTTAGGTTTACAAAGAGTTTTTGTAAATGCTGTTTTGGCTCAGTGATTTTAGTGGAAGTTTGGGAAAATCCTACTGAGTAGTAGGTCGTGGTTTTTTCACCTTTTGAGCCAGGTGTTTTCCACGTAAAAATCTCTGTGTTCTTTATTTTCTGTATTCATTATTCCGCAAACAGCAGTAGTTAGTATATCTTGAAGAACCATGTTCTTCTAGAGCGAAAATTGGGTACCACACAAACAACCCCCCCTCTTGTGTGGTATTGACATTTAGAACATCAATTGGTATCAGAGCAGGTTATCCTTGAAGAGGCTAATACCTTAGGAAAAGATCAACATGAGTGCACCACCTGGGAACTGGGAAGGGCAACCACTATTAGGCCTCCACTTTTCAATGGTCAGTACTATTCTTGGTGGAAGAACAGGATGAGGGATCACATCATAGGAGAAGACTATGAACTCTGGGACATAGTCACTGATGGTCCTCTAGCAACTACAAAGAAGAATGCTGAAGGAGTGGATGTGCCAAAAACTAGAGCTGACTGCACTACTGAGGATTTAAGAAAATGGGAGAAAAATGCTAAGGCCAAGAAATGGCTTGTGTGTGGACTTGGTCCAGATTAGTACAGTAGAATTCAAAGTTGTACCGCTGCTAAGGAAATCTGGGATACTTTGCAAGTTGCACATGAAGGAACACCTCAAGTGAAGAGGTCCAGAGGAACACTGCTGTATTCTCAATATGAGAATTTCACCATGAAGGAAGGGGAAACCATCCAAGAGATGTATACAAGGTTCACCACACTGACAAATGAACTTAAGTCTCTTGGAAGGGTTATTCTTGAAGAAGACAAAGTTGAGAAGATTTTGACAAGGGTACTGCCAATCTCTTGGGAAAGCAAAATCACAGCTATTCAGGAATCAAAGAACATTGCCACTCTCAAGTTGGATGAGCTAATTGGAAATCTCACTGCCTATGAACTTAGAAGGCAAACCATGAAGATGGATGCACCTAAGAAGGAAAGGAGCCTGGCATTCAGAATCACTGAAGGTGCTGATCTAGATGAGGATGAAATGACCATGATCACAAAGGATTTTAAGAAGTACCTAATAAGAGAAAATGGTCCCTCAAGAAATGGAAGCTACAACAAACCAAGGGTTCCTGAAAAACAAACCAATGAGGGGTGCTACAAGTGTGGGAAGACTGATCACCACATCAAAAATTGCCCTCAATGGGAAATTGAATGGAAGAAGGAAAGAGCTGAACGAAGGAACAGGTTCATCCCAAGAATAACAAAGGATCAACAACGGCTATGGTTGCTGCTTGGGGTAAAAGCTCAGATGATGACTCAGAAGACGAAGCTGGAGATGAACAAGCACTTATGGCAATTGGAAAATCCGATGAGGAATCTAAAGTAAGTATAATTCATCTCAAAGACAAGATTAAGTTTTTGTCTAAAGAAAGTCTATCTGAATTACTTCTAGATTTCATTGATGAATTTGAAGTTATAAACAATGAAAAGGAACAGTTGTCTAAGGAGTGTGTGATTCTGAAAGCTAAGTGCAAAAACCTGGAACTTAGGGCTAATGAGAGTGATAGTAAAAATGCTGAGTTGAAGAACCAGGTTCATGAACTTGACACCACAGTCCTAGAGCTTAAATCTGAAAATCTAAAATTGAAATTAGGAACTGGTAAAAAGAAATCTGATCACACACAACTCACTTTAGAAGAAAATGTAGGAAAAATTAAAGATGAGTTGTACAAAAGAGATGAGCAGATTAAGGTCCTAAAAGAAGATCTAGGAAAGGTGAAACATGAATTAGACAGAACTTGCAAATGGAACAAGGCCTCTGATGCACTCTCTTGGTTGCAAGAGCATCACAGTAGCAACAAAAGAGGACTTGGCTATGGGACTCAAGCACCAAAGTGGGACCCTAAAAGCAAGTACCTCACACTTCCTGAGAACAAAATTTGCACACATTGTGGTAAAACTGGTCACTATAAAAGTGAATGTATTGCAAAAGAAAAGGCTAGTCAAAAGAATAAAGAATTTGTTCAAGGGAAAAATAGGCTGCCAGGTTGGGCTAAAAAGAATTTGATTCACCCTTTTGCCTATAGAAAGGGACCCAAACTAGTTTGGGTTCCTAAGACTAACCCCTGATTTCCTTTCGCGGTTCCAAGTGAAGGGGAGCAGCCAAATATAATACATGGATAGTGGCTGTTCAAAGCATATGACAGGAAGCAAGAACCAGTTCCTTTCACTTGAGGACCTCAAAGGAGGTAATGTCTCCTTTGGAAATGGGAAGAAAGGTGAGATCATTGGGGTTGAAAAGGTAGGTAAGACTGACTCTCACTCTATTGAGAATGTCTACTTGATAGATGGCCTAAAGTACAGTCTAATCAGTGTATCACAATTATGTGATAAAGGTAACTTGGTAGCATTCACCACTACCAAATATTTTGTGATTAATCTTACCATTGACAAGATTGTTTTGCAGGGAAAAAGAGTAAACAATACATGCATTGTAGATTTGTCCACACTTTCAGAAAATGAACTCACTTGCTTAAGTGTGTTGGACAATGATCCCCTCCTTTGGCACAAGAGACTTGGACATGCAAGTCTGAGTCAACTCAACAAATTAGTCTCCAAGGACCTGGTGATAGGGCTGCCTAACATCAAGTTCAAGGAAGACAAAGTTTGTGAGGCTTGTGCAAGGGGGAAGCAGGTAAGATCCTCTTTTAAATGCAAGAAAGTGGTAAGTACCACCAGAACGATGGAACTGGTCCATATGGATCTCTGTGGTCCAATGAGAATATTAAGCAGAGGTGGTAAAAGACATGTGATGGTGCTTGTTGATGATTACTCTAGGTTTACTTGGACACTATTTTTAACATCTAAAGATGAAGCATTTGACATGCTTACTTATTTTGTTAGAAAAACTCAAAAACAACTAGGTAATCAACTTGCATCAATTAGGTCTGATCATGGAACTGAATTTGAAAATGCTAAGTTTGCTGAATTTTTGCATGCTACATCATAAATATTTGCATGACTAGACCTCTTGTTAAGAAGATTCCCTATGAGTCACTTAAAGGGAGAAAGCTAAATATATCCCATCTTAGGGCATTTATATGCAAGTGCTTTGTGAACAATAATGGCAAAGACTCCCTAGGTAAGTATGATCCCAGAAGTGATGAGGGAGTATTCTTGGGATATTCTTCACATGGTAAAGCTTATAAGATATACAGTAAAAGAACTATGTGTGTAGAAAAAATGTATATGTTATTTAAAACTAACATTCTTTCTGATAAGCTGGAACATGAAGAAGAAGCAATTGGGCTGGTAAGAAATTTAAATGATATCGTAGCCCAGACTGAAGCTGCAACAGAAGAAGGAACATGTGATAAAACAGGTTCTTCTACCCAAGGCAACATGATAGGGGGAACTGACTAGAGAGAAACTGATCCCAAACCTCGAGGGAACTTGTCCATGAACCTATTCCTCATTAACAAAACCAGGAAGGAACATCCAAAGAAATTGACACTCCTATTGCAACATCCACAAAATTGGCTATAGATGAACCTGGTTCATCTGTTGATCAAAAGTTGTATAGGGGAATGATTGGTTCTCTTTTGTATCTCACTACTAACAGACTTGACATTGTGTGCAGTGTAGGTCTTTGTGCTCGATTTCAAGTTTTCTAGTTGATAGGAAGAGCAACCCAGGTATGGCACACTTCCTTGGTTCATGTCTTGTGTCATGGGCTACCAAAAAGCAAAATTCAATGGCCTTAACTACTGCTGAATCTGAGTATGTTGTTGTTGCTTCATGTTGTGCTCAATTGTTGTGGATCAAACAACCATTATTGAACTTTGGAATTGATGTTGGTTGCATCCCTATTTTTTGCGATAACACTAGTGCTATTAGTATGACTAAGAATCCGGTTCATCATAAGAGAACTAAGCACATAAATGTTAGACACCAATTTTTGAGGGACAACTATGAGAAAGGCTTGATCATTATGGAGTTTTGTGCTACTGATAAGTAAATTGCTGAAATCTTCACAAAAGCCTTAGGTAGAGATCACTTTGAGAGGAACAGGTTAGAATTAGGGATGATTAAGATCACCTAAAAGGACCAGTTCAAGGTTAAACGAAAAAAAATGAAAAAAAAGTTGAAAATTTTTTTGTTGGAAAGGCTGTGAATTGTGTATAAGTAGATTAAATCTTGCTCAGTCTCATACTTTCCATAGTATACTCTTATGCCATGTGTTAAAATGACTCATTAATCTCTAATGATATTTTCTCTATTTTGGCATATTTAGACTCACACAAGAGAATTATCAGTGAAGAACCTGGTTCATCAAGATAACACGGTATGTTTTCTGCACTCTGCATAATTTGAAATAACTATATTTGGATCATGAGCAGAGTCCTACCAAATACCAAACTCCTTTTGGACTTATCCGTTACAAGTGAACCAGTCCTATTCAAAAGAGTCCCAACCGAATGGAAGTATCTATATTCTAGGGATACACTCCAATGTCTCTTCAAAGCTGAATCTCAGTTTGATTAAAACTTCTAAGAGTCTGAAAAGTTGTAGTTACCCCATCAATTATTCCCCTGTATATTGATCAGCTTTAGTGTATTCCTTACTTCATCTCTCTCAAGCAGTTAAAAACTCTCATTCTTCTTTTATGTTCCAAACACAATCTAATTCTCTTCTTTTTCATACCCTAGCCTAGATATGTCAAACACTTCTGAAAATCCTTCATCACCACCACAGGAAACCATTTCCACACCTTCTACCACTGCTTCACCCACACCAATCTCGAAGAAAAGTAGAGTAAAGATGATGACTCATAAGATTGTCGCTGAAGGAGAGCAGATCAAGAAAATAAACAAGCAATTGAAAGCAGGTAGGAAGAAGAATCCTAGAAATCTGAAAATTCATTTAAGTCTGCTGCTAAGGGGGGAAGAATGTAGGTATTCCGAAACTGAACATGTATCTTCTGATTCTAAAGTTACTCCTGAGACAATTTCTGAAGTTGTTGCAAATTTAGAGAATGGATTTGTACTGGTAGGATGTATAGCACGTGTTGAGACTACATAATCTGGAGAAGTTGGTGGTAAAAATAAAAAAAAAGAGCAAGGGCGCTAGGAGTACTGTGAGGGGAAAGGGGACAAGAGTGGCTGATTCTTCACCCACTCCTGTTGGTATAATAAAAAGGAATTTACTGAAATAGAAGAGAGTGTGAGCAAAACAGGGGGAAGTGGGAAGCTGCTGAGGGGTAGGTTCAACTTGAGAAATATAGATGAACCTGTTCCAAATGAACAGGAAACCCTCGCGGACCTACTGATAGAGTTATCAATGGCACCAAAACTCATGCCATTCCCTATGGTTTCATTCTCACAACTATGCTTGCACATTTCAAGGTACCTATGAATAAGTGGGGTTAATACTCTGCTTGCTTGCGATTATGAAGTCAATGTCATTCCTAATGAACCTGGTTCATCTAAAAAGACACCTATCAATAGCAAATTCAGAGTCTTGGTACTGGAGAGTGACGCAAGGGATATTGAGATAGCAAGGCTGAAGACACGATTGGTTGAGGTAGAATCTGAGAGAGATGTTCTCAGAACTGAACTTGCAAGGGAAAAGGAGAAGAATGATGGAATTCTTCAAGACATGCTGAAACTTCTCCAAGCAAATAACCCAGCCCCTACCTCTTCCAAGCCTTAAATCCTAACCTAGTGTAGATCGACCAGTGACCCAATTCGGGACTTTGTTTCTTTTGCTCATGGTTTCAGTATTTTTATTTCTTCTTATGCTTTGTGGTAGAATCTTATCAATCATCAATGAAATTCACTGCCTTTTGCTCTAACTGTTTGTTTATATTTCTTTGATGGTTAAAATTCTTAGCTTGATCTATGATGATTAATTCATGATTGCATTTAAAGTAGCCCCAGTGGCCATGAGTAAGTTTTAAAATCTGGTTATCTCACATTTTTTATGCAACTTTTCGATGATGCCAAAAGGGGGAAAAGGTTGTGCTTTAAACAAGTGATGTTTATAACCTAATGTACCTGGTCCTTGATGATAACTGATATAAAGGAAAAATGTTTCTAACATTGTGTTGATGTTTGAGCTGAGTTCTGGCAGGGCCTAAGTATATGAAAAGCACAGTGTTTGTCATCATCAAAAAGGGGGAATTTGTTGGCCCAAGTAAAGGTTAGTTTTGAAGACTGACAAAGGAACTCAGACATGAACCAGGTCCATCTAGTGGTCCATCCCTCATGTTCACAAAAACGGGCAGATTCAAGCATGTGGGATGCACGTGAAGGAGATAAGCTTAACTTGGTGTATTTAATATCTCCTGATCGAAAAGGTTGCATAATTGATAAGGAGAAGGAGTCCTTAATCAAAGAGAATACTATCCAAGATAGGGAAGGAGTTAGAAGTTGAAATCAACTAGAACTCTTCCACCAAGGAAGAGTTGCATCAGAACTCTAGTTATTTCTTCATCTACTAACTCTATAAATTGCAGGATGTTCTCTCATTAAAAGTTTTGCACAAAAACGCAGAAGTTAAATATGAATTTGCAGCAAAATAGCATGGCTTTTTGCAAGCACTTTGTGTGTGATTCAAGTGTGCAAACCAGAAGCTACATGAACCAGATTGAAGAACCAGCTCCATAAAGAGTTTTATGTGTCTTTCTTTATTTCTAGTTCAATTGTAGTAGGTATTTTCATATTGTACCTTTCAGCTTTATCTAGAAGCAATTGTAATAGGTATTTTGAGTATTCAAGTTAGAGTTAACTTGAAGTTGTCGCAGCAGTTAGAGGCTGGTTGCTACAACGAGATTAGAGTTAATCCTTAGGTTTACAAAGTGTTTTTGTAAATGCTGTTTTGGCTCAGTGATTTTAGTGGAAGCTTGGGAAAATCCTACTGAGTAGTAGGTCGTGGTTTTTTCACCTTTTGAGCCAGGTGTTTTCCACGTAAAAATCTCTGTGTTCTTTATTTTCTGTATTTATTATTCCGCAAACAGCAGTAGTTAGTATATCTAGAAGAACCAGGTTCTTCTAGAGCGAAAATTGGGTACCACACAAATCACCCCCCCCTCTTGTGTGGTATTGACGTTTAGAACATCACAACTCTTCCAGCAGCCAGTGGTATTCCAGCTCCTCCTAGACCTCAGAAGCCTTATTATGCACCTCCAGTATTTAGTGCGCCTCCTGCACGGGGTGCTTTCAGTGGTCTGTCCAGCAGACCTGGCCCGAGCCAGTCACGGCCGCCACGTCCTCCCAGAGCTTGTTTTGAGTGTGGCAACACCCGCCATATGGTGAGGGATTGCCCTAGACTTAGGAGGGGTGGACCTCCACAGACTTCTCAGCCACATCATGCTCCACAGAGTTCCCAGGCTATGATTACAGCACCAGTTGCTACCCCACCTGCTCAGCCAACTTGAGGTGGAGGTTGGGGAGGTAGAGGTCGCCCTAGTGGGGGAGGCCAGGCCAGATACTATGCCCTTCCTACCCGTACTGAGGCTATCTCCTCCGATTCTATCATCACAGGTATTGTTCTGGTCTGTCATAGAGATGCATCGGTTTTATTCGATCCAGGCTCCACTTATTCTTATGTGTCCTCTTATTTTGCCCTACATTTGGGCGTATCTCGGGATTCATTGTGTTCCCCTATTTATGTTTCTACTCTTAGGGGTTTTGACACCAGAGCCGATTTGTTATTGCTCAGCATGGTAGATTTCGATGTTATCTTGGCATGGACGGGTTGTCGCCCCATTAGGCTATCCTTGATTGTCATGCCAAAACCGTGACGCTGGCTATGCCAGGTGTACCGCGAGTAGAGTGGAGGGGTACCTTAGATCACATTCCCAGTAGAGTTATTTCGGTTCTTAAAGCTCAGTGAATGGTTGAGAAGGGGTGTGACGCGTATCTAGCTTATGTGATAGATGTTAGTATTGATACCCCTACAGTTGATGCAGTCCTAGTAGTGCGGGATTTCTCTGATGTGTTTCCAGCTGACCTTCCGAGCTTGCCGCCCGATAGAGATATTGATATTGGCATTTATTTGTTACCGGGCACTCAGCCCATTTCTATTCCTCCTTACCATATGGCTCCTCCTGAGTTGAAGGAGTTGAAGGAACAGGAATTGCTTGATAAGGGCTTTATTCGGCCTAGTGTGTCACCTTGGGGTGCTCCTGTCTTTTTCGTGAAGAAAAAGGATGGTTCTATGCGTATGTGCATTGATTATCGCCAGTTGAACAAAGTTACAGTGAAGAACCGGTATCCTTTGCCTCGTATTGATGACCTGTTTGATCAGTTATAGGGTGCTCGAGTGTTTTCTAAGATTGACTTGCATTCAGGTTATCATTAGATAAAGATTCGGGAGCCAGATATCCCGAAGACTGCCTTCAGGACTCGGTATGGTCTTTACAAGTTCCGTGTTATGTCATTTGGGCTGACAAATGCCCCTGCAGTATTTATGCATTTGATGCACAGTGTATTCCGGCCATATCTTGACTCGTTCGTCATTGCCTTTATTGATGACATTCTGGTATACTCCTGGAGTCGGGAAGATCATGAGCAGCACCTGAGGACAGTGCTTCAGACCTTGAGAGAAAAGAAATTATATGCAAAGTTCTCGAAATGTGAGTTCTGGTTGGATTATGTGGCATTCTTGGGTCACGTAATATCGAGTGAAGGGATCAAGGTGGATCCGAAGAAAGTGGAAGCAGTGCAGAGTTGGCCCGGACCATCCTTAGCTACAGAGATCCGTGGTTTTCTTGGCTTGGCAGGTTATTACCGTCGATTTGTTGAGGGATTTTCATCTATTGCAGCACCTATGACCAGGCTGACCCAGAAGGGTGCTCCATTCAGGTGGAAAGAAGAGTGTGAGGAGAGCTTTCAAAAGCTCAAGACAGCTTTGACTACAGCCCCAGTATTGATCTTGCCTACAGGTTCGGGGTCTTATACTGTCTATTATGATGCCTCGAGGATTGGCCTTGGAGCGGTATTGATGCAGGACGGTAGGGTGATTGCCTACGCGTCCAGACAGCTAAAGGTGTATGAGAAGAATTATCCTGTCCATGATCTCGAGTTAGCTGTTATTGTTCACGCCTTGAAGATCTGGCGTCATTATTTGTATGGTGTTCCTTCTAAGATCTACACTAACCACCGGAGTTTCCAGCATCTGTTCAAGCAGAAGGACCTTAATTTGCATCAGAGGAGGTGGTTAGAGCTGCTTAAGGATTATGACATCACTATATTGTACCATCCGGCAAAGGCCAATGTGGTGGCCGATGCTTTGAGTCGCCGGGCAGAGAGTTTGGGGAGTTTGGCATATCTACCTGCAGCAGAGAGGCCCATAGCGATGGATGTTCAGACCTTAGCCAGCCAGTTTGTGAGGTTGGATATTTCAGAGCCCAGTCGGGTCCTAGCTTGTTTGGTTTCTCGGTCTTCCTTGTTTGATCGTATCAGGGAGCGTCAGTATGATGTCCCTCATTTGCTTGTCCTTAAGGACAAGATTCTGCATGGTGATACCAGAGATATGACCATTGGTGATGACGGGGTATTGAGGATGTAGGGCCGGATATATGTACCCAATGTTGATGGACTTCGGGAGTTGATTTTGGAGGAGGCCCACAGTTCGCGGTATTCCATCCATCCGGGCGCCCCAAAGATGTACCAAGATATGAGGCAACACTATTGGTAGAGGAGGATGAAGAAAGATATAGTTGGGTTTGTAGCTCGGCGCCTCAATTGTCAGCAGGTGAAGTATGAGCACAAGAGACCGGGTGGCATGCTTTAACAGATAGAGATTTCGGAGTGGAAGTGGGAGCAGATCACCATGGAATTCATAGTTGGACTCCCACGGACTTCGAGGAAGTTCGATGCCATTTGGGTGATTGTGGATTGGCTGACCAAGTCCGCGCAATTCATTCTAGTGTGTACTACTTATTCTTCAGAGCGGTTGATTGGGATTTATATCCGGGAGATTGTTCGTCTGCATGGTATTCCAATTTCTATCATTTCATATAGAGGTATTCAGTTCACATCACGGTTCTGGAGGGTCGTACAACATGAGTTGGGTACTTGGGTAGAGTTGAGCACATCATTTCACCCCTAGACGGACGGACAGTCCGAGCGCACTATTCAGATTCTTGAGGATATGCTCTGTGCGTGTGTGATGGAGTTTGGAGGTTCTTGGGATCAGTTTTTACCACTTGCGGAGTTTGCCTATAACAACAGTTACCGGTCCAGCATTTAGATGGCACCATATGAGGCTCTGTATGGTAGGCGGTGTAGATCACCGATGGGCTGGTTCGAACCGAGCGAGGCTAGATTGTTGGGCACAGACTTGGTTCAGGATGATTTGGAGAAGGTTAAGGTGATTCAGGATAGACTTCCAACAGTCCAGTCCAACCAGAAGAGTTTTGCAGACCGGAAGGTTCACGATGTTTCATTTATGGTTGGAGAGCGGATCTTGCTTCGGGTTTCGCCTATGAAGGGCATTATGAGATTTGGGAAGAAGGGAAAATTAAGCCCTAGGTTTATTGGTCCCTTCGAGGTATTGCCACGTGTTGGGGAGGTTGCTTATGAGCTTGCCTTACCTCCCAGCTTGGCAAGAGTTGACCCGGTATTTCATGTTTCGATGCTCCGGAGGTATCACGCCGATCCGTCGCACGTATCGGATTTCAGTTCAGTCAAGTTGGACAAGGATCTATCTTATGTTGAGGAGCCAGTGGCTATATTGGACAGACAAGTTCCAAAGCTGAGGTCAAAGAGCATTGCATCAGTAAAGGTCCAGTGGCGGGGTCAGCCGGTCGAGGAGGCGACTTGGGAGACCGAGCAGGATATGTGCAGCCGTTGCCCTCATCTTTTCACCACTTCAGGTATGTTTCTATGCTCGTTCGAGGATGAATGAAATATTTTAAGAGGGGGAGGATGTAACGACCTGACCGGTCGTTTTGAGAATTTACGCCCCGATCCCCTATTAAGTGCTTCCCCGTGTCTATTTCTGCTATTGTGATTTGCCGGGATGGTTCATCTTGAGTTTTGGAGTGTTTTGGGACACTTAGTCCTAAATGAGAGTTTAAGTTTTAGAATTTGGACCGTAGTTGGAGCAGTCTGAAGACGGCTCCGGAATGGAATTCTGTCGATTCCGTTAGCTCCGTTGAGTTATTTCGGGCTTAGGGGCGTGTCCGGATTGTGTTTTGGAGGTCCGTAGCTTAATTAGGCTTGAAATGCCGAAAGTTGAATTTTTGATGTTTTCGGGCCGATAGTAAAATTTTGATATCGGGGTTAGAATCTTATTCCGGAAGTTGGAATAGGTCCGCAGTGTTGAATGTGACTTGTGTGCAAAATTTGGGGTCAATCGGACATGGTTTGGTTGGTTTCGGCATCGGATGTAGAATTTTGGAAATTCAAGTTCATTAGGTATGGATTGGAGGGTGATTCGTGTTTTTAGCGTTGTTCGATGTGATTTGAGGGCTCGACTGAGTTTGTATGAGGTATTAGGATTGGTTGGTATGTTTGGTTGAGGTCCCAGGGGCCTCGGGTGAGTTTCGAATGCTTAACAGATTGGAATTTGGACTTAGGCAATTTCTGAATTTGCCGAACCTGTTGTTTTCGCACCTATGGATTTTGGACCGCAGGTGCGGCGCCACAGAAGCGACTTGGTAATCGCAGATGCGGTCTGAGGTATGAAGACCATTTGTCGTAGATGCGGCTCAAGGACAGCAGAAGCAGAACTGCATCTGCGAGGAGTAGAGCGCAGGTGTGGTGTTTGGAGACATAATGAATTTTCGCAGGTGTGGTTCCCTAGCCGCAGAAGCGGGACCGCAGAAGCGGCCCCATGACCGCAGATGCGGTTATCGCTGGGCAGATATATGAAATTTTGAGGGTTTGAAGTTCATAACATCAAATTCGATTTTGAGCTCGGGAGAAGGCGATTTTGTGAGGCTTTTGAAGAGGAAATCAGTGGGTAACGATTCCTAACCCTATTTTGTTTATATTTCATCAATCTATTGTTGTTTTACTCATCTAACTAAGGAATTTGAGTGGAAAATGGAAATTTGGGGGAAAAGTTCCCCAATCGAGTTTTTGGGTTTTGATCGGGTTTTAGTTGTCACAATTGAGTAATTTTTGGACGAGTGATCTCGTGAGTGAATGGGTGTTCTAAATTGGTAACTTTTACCCGATTCCAAGACGTGGGCCCGGGGAGTATTTTTGGGCGTCTTTCTAATTTCTCGCTGTAGCTTTAAATTCATTAGTTAAATTAGTTGCTTGTAGTTTTATTTACATTATGTAATTGATTTGATTAGATTTGGGCCACTCGGAGTTGTAACTCGTGGCAAGAGCGTGATATCGGATTGATTTTGAGCTGGTTCGAGGTAAGTGGCTTGCCTAACCTTGTGTGGGGGAACTCCCCTTAGGATTTTGGTACTGTTGTTATATGAAATGCCGTGTACGTGAGGTGACGAGCGCGTACATGTGCTAATTGCTGAAAACCCCCATTTTTATTAGGTAAATATCTATGTTTTCCTTTAATTGAGCAATACTAGTATATGAAGCCTCCTGTTTAGCTTAGGAAAGCATGCTTACGTGACTTAACTGTCTTATCTGCTTTAACTGCTTACTTGAATTCTGTGTACCTTGTTTAGGGTAGAAGTTACCCGTTTTCCTTGATACGAACCTGAATAGAACTATAGACATCCTTCTTGAGACAGTTGTGTATATTGATTTGGTTGTGTATTTACTTTGGGACTACGGATCAGTATTCCGGGAGATCTCCCTGCACATTTATATTGGGACTACGGGACGGTATCCCGGGAGATCCCCCTGTACTAGATATTTACTTTGGGACTACAGATCGGTATTCCGGGAGATTCCCCTGCGCATTTACGATTTGGACTACGGGACGGTATCCCGGGAGATCCTCTGCACATTATGTTTGTGACTACGGGACGTTATTCTGGGAGATCCCCTGTTGCTATCTTTGTTTACTAAGTTATTTCTTTCTATGATTTCATATTTATTAACTGTTAGTATTTTTAATTATACTGTCACATTTCATACTGTTTTACCTTGTTATATATATAGCCAGTAGGGCCTTCACCTGATCTCGTCACTTCTCGACCAAGGTTAGGCTTGGTACATACTGGGTACCGCCGTGGTGTACTCATGCACTTTCCTGCACATGTTTTTTCTTGTGCAGATCCAGGTCCTTCTGCTTAGCCATACTATCCATGAGGCGAGGCGATCCAAAGACATTGAGGTATATCTGCCGCGTCCGCAGACCAAGAAGTCCCTCTCTATTCTCCCCTCAGTTATAGACTTCTTGTATTTTCTTTCGTTTAGACGTCTAGAGTTCTAACACTATGTATTTTCTTTAGCTTGTGATTCATGAGATTCCGGGTTTTGGGAGTGCTATGGTCAGTTGAGAGTGTTGTTATTGTATATGCCAAGCGGCATTTTAAACTCTTTTATTATATCACCTGCAAATGGTTAGTTTCGTATCTTTATTTCATTTTTCCGCAAATTGTAAGGCCTACCTAGTCGTAGAGAATAGGTGTCGTCACGACAGTTCACGGAGGGAGAACTTGGGTCGTGACGAGGCCGAGGTCGTGCTAGAGGCCGAGGCAGGGGCAGGCTCAGCCCAGAGCTCGAGCAGCAACACCAGCGGCGGAGCCTCGTGTAGAGTTTGATGAGGAGGCTCCGGCCCAGACCGTTCCAGTAGGGCCAGCTCAGGTTCCAGGGGGGGTTCATGACTACCCTGATACTTCAGGATGCTTTGGTCTGTCTAGTGGGCCTTATGGAGAGTGTTACTTAGGCTGATACATTCCCTGTTGCACCAGCCGTCTCTCGGGCTGGGGGAGGAGCACAGACTCCCACTACTCACAATCCGGAGCATATGGTTCCCCAGTTTCAGACTCCAGCAGCTCAGCCAGTTGGGGTAGTCCCGCCGGGTGTTGTAGCACAGACCGGTGATGGATCAGCTATGTCTTATGAGGCCTTGTGGAGATTGGATAGGTTTACCAAGCTTTTCATCACTACCTATGGCGTTACATCTTCAGAGGATCCCCGAGACTATATGGACAGTTGTTACGAGGTGTTACGAAACACGGGATAGTGGAGACCAATGGGGTTGACTTTGCTGCTTTCCGTCTGTCAGGTTCTGCCAAGATATGGTGGAGGGATTATTGTTTGGCCAGACCAGCTGGGTTACCATCTCTCACTTGGGACCAGTTCTCTCAACTATTTCTGGAGAAGTATTTTCCTATCACCAGAGGGAGGACTATCGGAGGCAGTTCGAGGCCTTCAGCAGGGTTCTATGACCGTCACTCAGTACGAGACTAGATTGGTTGACTTGGCTCGTCATGCTCTTCTTATACTTCCTACCGAGAGAGAGAGAGAGAGAGAGAGAGAGAGAGAGAGAGTAAGGAGGTTTATTGAGGGACTTGCTCAGCCTATCAGATTGTAGATGGCTAAGGAGTTAGGGAGAGAGATTTCTTTCCAAGATGCACCAATGTGGCCAGACGAGTTGAGATGGTTTTAGTTCAGGGGAGTGATCAGGGGTTTGACAAGAGGCCTCGTCACACTGGTGGGTTTAATGGGGCCTCATCTGAAGGCCGGGGTACTTTTGGTAGGGGCCATCCTCCCAGGCCGTTTCATTTAGCACTCCAGACATCCCATGGAGCTTCAAGGAGTCGTGGTCCTTATGTACCTTCTTCAGGGCAGCCAGCTTATAGTGCACCGCCAGCTCCTATCAGAGCACCTCCTCTTCAGAGTTATTATTGCTGTCAGCTGGCCCATTAGGGTCAGTCTCAGTTTTCTCAGCCGCATTATCAGGATGGATGCTTCGAGTGTCGTGAGTATGGGCATATCCGGAGGACCTGTCCGAGATTAGTGGGTGTTCAGCCACAGCAGCAGGGTTCTCGTGCCATGATCCTGGCACCGCCCGCTCAGCCAGCTAGAGGTAGGGGTCAGGGAGCCATAGGTAGGTCAGCCCGCTAGAGGTGGAGGGTCAGGCAGTTAGAGGTGGAGGCCAGGCTGCTAGAGGTGGAGGCCAGCCAGCAGGAGGTCGTCCCAGGGATATGGTTTAGAGTGGTGAGGCCCAGCCCCGATGTTATGCTTTCCCAGCCAGGCCTGAGGCTGAGTCCTCTGATGCTGTCATCACATGTATTGTTTTGGTTTGCAGTAGAGATGCTTCAGTTCTATTTGATCCGGGGTCTACATACTCCTTTGTGTCTTCTTATTTTGCTTCGTATTTGGTTGTGCCTCGAGATTCTTTGAGTGCTCCTGTATATGTGTCCACACCGGTGGGGGATTCTATTTTTGTAGACCGTGTCTATCGCTCGTGTGTGGTTATTATAGGGGGTCTTGAGACTAGTGTAGATATCCTACTTCTTGATATGGTTGATTTCGATGTCATTTTTGGGATCGATTGGCTGTCACCTTATCATGCTATATTGGATTGTCACACAAAGACCATGACCTTAGCATTGCCGGGGTTGCCTCGATTAGAGTGGAGACGGACTCCTGGTCACTCTACCAGTAGGATTATCTCTTATATGAAGGCTCGGTGTATGGTTAAGAAGGGGTATTTGGCTTATTTGGCTTATGTTCGTGATTCTAGTGCGGAGGTTCCTTCCATGGATTCTGGACTAGTTATTCGGGAGTTCCCAGAAGTTTTTTCCTGCAAACCTGCCGGGGATGCCACCCGACAGGGATATCGACTTTTGCATTGATTTGGCTCCGAGCACTTAGCCCATTTCTATTATGCCATACCGCATGGCCCCACCATAGTTGAAAGAATTGAAGGAGCAGTTGCAAGATTTTCTTGATAAGGGCTTTATTAGACCTAGTGTCTCGCCTTGGGGTGCGCCGGTGTTGTTTGTAAAGAAGAAGGAATGGTCGATGAGGATGTGCATAGACTATCGGCAGTTGAACAACGTCACCATCAATAACAAGTATCCATTGCCGAGGATTGATGACTTATTTGATCAGCTACGAGGTGCCAAGGTGTTTTCAAAGATCGATTTGAGGTCTGGCTACCATCAATAGAGGATTAGGGCATCTGACGTCCCTAAGATGGCTTTTCGGACTCGATATGGGCATAATGAGTTCCTAGTGATTTCATTTTTCTTGACAAATGCCCCAGCAGCATTTATGGATTTAATAAACCGGGTGTTCAAGCCCTATCTGGATTCCTTCGTGATTGTTTTCATTGATGATATTTTGATCTACTCCTGCAGCCGAGATGAGCATGAGCAACACCTTCGGATCGTTCTTCAGACTCTGAGAGACAGCTAGTTATGTGCTAAGTTTTCAAAATGTGAATTTTGGTCGAGTTCAATTTCTTTCCTGGGTCACGTTGTATCAGCAGAGGGTATTCAGGTGGATCCTAAGAAGATTGAGGCAATCAAGGACTGGCCTTGACCCACATCAGCTACAGAGATCCGGAGTTTCTTGGGTTTGGCGGATTATTACCGTCAGTTTGTGGAGGGGTTTTCATCTATAGCAGCCCCGATGACTAGGTTGACCCATAAGGGTGCCCCATTCAGATGGTCGGACGAGTGTGAGGCGAGCTTTCAGAAGCTCAAGATAGCTTTGACTACGGCGCCGGTGTTAGTGTTGCCCAAAGGTTCAGGGCCCTATACAGTATATTGTGACGCATCTCGTATTGGACTTGGTGCGATATTGATGCAGGGTGGCAAGGTTATTGCATATGCTTCACGGCAGTTGAATATTCACCAGAAGAATTATCCAGTTCGTGACTTGGAGCTAGCAACCATTGTTCACGCACTGAAGATTTGGAGGCATTATCTATATGGTGTGTCGTGTGAGGTGTTCACGGATCATAAGAGTTTGCAGTATTTGTTCAAGTAGAAGGAGCTCATTTGAGGCAAAGGAGGTAGTTGGAGCTATTGAAAGACTATGATATCACCATCTTGTATCATCCCAGGAAGGCCAATGTAGTGGACGATGCTTTGAGTAGGAAGTCAGCTAGTATGGGCAGCCTTGCATATATTCCAGTCGGTGAGAGACCGCTTTCTTTAGATGTTCATGCTTTGGCCAATCAGTTCGTGAGGTTGGATGTTTCTGAGCCCAGGCGTCTTCTAGCTTGTACAGTCGCTCGGTCTTCTTTGTTTGAGCGTATCAGGAAGCGGCAGTATGATGATCCTCATTTGCTTGTCCTTAGGGACACAGTGTGGCACGGTGATGCCAAGCAGGTTAAGGTTGGAGATGATGGATTTTTGAGGATGCAGGGTCGTGTTTATGTGCCTAATGTGGATGGGCTTTGTGAGTTGATCCTAGAGGAGGCTCACAGTTCCCGGTATTCTATTCATCCGGGCGCCGCCAAGATGTATCAGGACTTGCGACAGTATTATTGGTGGAGGAGGATGAAGAATGATATTGTTGCCTATGTAGCTCGGTGTTTGAATTGTCACCAAGTAAAGTACGAGCATTAGAGACCTGATGATCTGCTTCAGAAGATTGAGATTCCTGATTGAGATTTCTGAGTTAAAGTGGGAGCGTATCACTATGGATTTCGTTGTTGTACTCCCACAGACTTAGAGGAAGTTCGATGCAGCATGGCTTATTGTGGATAGGCTTACTAAGTCAGCGCATTTCATTTGTGTGGCAGTTTCCTATTCTTCGGAGCGATTGGCAGAGATCTATATGCGTGAGATCGTTCGTCTTCATGGTGTGCCCGTGTCTATCATTGCAGATCAAGGTACGCAGTTTACCTCGCATTTCAGGAGGGTAGTACAGCGTGAGTTGGGTACGCGGGTCGAGTTGAGCACATCATTTCATCCTCAGACGGACGTATAGTCCGAGCGTACTATTTAGATCTTGGGGGATATGCTCCGCCCCTGTGTTATTGACTTTGGAGGTTCTTGGGATCAGTTCTTGCCGTTGGCGGAGTTTGCCTACAACAACAGCTATCAGTCAAGTATCCAGATGGCTCCCTATGAGGCATTATATGGTAAACGGTGTCGATCGCCGGTTGGGTGGTTTGAGCCGGGGGAAGATCGGTTATTGGGTACAGATTTAGTACAGGATGCCTTGGATAAGGTTAAGATCATTCGGGATAGACTTCGTACAGCTCAATCCAGGCAAAACAGTTATGCCGACCGTAAGGTTCGTGATGTGGCATTCATGGTCGGAGAGAGTGTGTTGCTTCGAGTGTCACCCATGAAGGGTGTGATGTGGTTTGGGAAGAAGGGCAAGCTAAGCCCTAGGTTCATCGGGCCTTTTGAGATTCTTGATCGAGTGGGAGAGGTGGCCTACAGACTTGTGTTGCCACTAGGCTTGTCAGCGGTACACCCAGTATTTCATGTGTCCATGCTTCGGAAGTATCACGGCGATACATCCCACGAGTTAGATTTCTACCCTGTCCAGTTGGACAAGGATTTGACCTACGAGGAGGAGCAGGTAGCTATTCTAGACCGGCAGGTTTGTTAGTTGAGATCGAAGAGTTATCCTCCAGTTCGTTGTAGTGGAGAGGTCAACCTGTTGAGGCAGCTACCTGGGAGTCCGAGTCAATATGCGGAGCAGATATCCCCATCTTTTCCCTAGCTCAAGTACTTTTCTATGTTCGTTCGAGGACGAACAGTTGTTTTAGAGGTGGAGAATGTGATGAGCCAAAAGGTCATCTTGTGTTTTAAAGCCCAATTCGGGGTTCCGAGGCCTTCAAAATCCCATTTTAGCTCTCATCGATTTGCGTGCGCAATCCGGGCACGTTTTTGGAAAGCCTTTATGTGAAAATTATAGAAAATAATAATTTTTGCCTTTAATAGTTGATTTTAGTTGACTTTAGTCAACATTTGGAGTAAACGAACCCGGATCCGTGTTTTGGCGGTCCTGCAGGGTCCGTAATAAAATATGGGACCTGGGCGTATGCCCGGAATCGAATTTCGAGGTCCCTAGCCCGAGAAATGAATATTTGATAAAAATTGTTAAACTGATATTATGGTGGTTTTGACAAATTGGTTAATAGTTGATCTCGTTGGTATCGGGTCCGTATTTTGGTTCCGTAGCCCGGTACAGGTCCGTTATGATATTTAAATCATGTCTCTGAAATTTGGTGAGAAATGGAGTTTATTGGACGTGATTCGGACCCTTGGTTGAGAAAATAGAAGTTTTGAAACTTTCTTGAAAGTTTCATGTAATTTGGTGCTAAATTCGTAGTTCTAGGTGTTATTTTGGCGATTTGATCACGCAAGCAAGTTCGTATGATGTTTTAAGAGTTGTGGGCATCTTTTGTTTGGAGCACCGAGGGTATACTTCAGGTCTGCAAACTTCGCATTTGCGATCAGAAGGGCTGGGAGGGAACATTCGCAATTGCGAAGCTCAGGATCGCAATTGCGATGAGAACAGGTCGCATTTGCGAACTATTGTTCGCATTTGCGATAGTAGCAGGTCCTGGACATTCTTCGCATTTGCGAATGGATGTTTGCATTTGCGGTTGCAACTGTTCAAAAACGATTTTGGACGGGATTTTTCATTCATTCTCCCATTTTTCAAAACCTAAACTTCAAGTGGCGATTTTCCAAAGGCTTGTTCTTCCCCAAATCATAGGTAAATGATTCTTAACTCATTTCTTTCAATCTTTTACTTCTTTTCACAAGAATTCATCCTAGAATCTACGGTTTTTCATGGTGGAATTGGGGATGTTTGGGGAGGACTTAGGAATTTCAAAATTTGGGGATTTAGACCTGAAATTGAGGTCGGATTCCAAAACCAATTGTATATCCGGGCTAGGGGGTGAATGGGTAATCGGGTTTTGGTCCAAATTTCGGGTTTTGACCAAGCGGTCCCGGGGTCGATTTTTGACTTTTGGGGAAAATGTTGGAAAACCTAAAATTCTGCATTGGAATTGATTTCTTTAGCGATAATTGATGTTATTAAGTTAATTATGACTAGATACGAGTGGATTGGAGGTGGAATCGAGAGGTACAGCGGTAATTGAGCTTTGAATTGCCCGTTGGATTGGGTAAGTGTTTGGTCTAACTTTGACTCGAGGGATTAGGGATCCCCGACTTAATTGCTATGTGAAAATTCCATGTGCGTGGCGTATAAGTGTGGTGACGAGTACCTATGTGCCGCCAATTTACTTGTTTAACATGTTCCCTTCCCCTTTCCCAATATATTATCTTCCTGTCTTAACTGTTTCATGCTTATTTATGCGTCCATCTCTAATTGCTTCCTGTTAGATGTTGTTTTCTTTATTAAAGGTATTAGTTATTGTTTACCTTGAAAATGTTAATGACAATTTTATTTGATTTTGTGGTTCTAAAAATACGTGATTTATTTTAATACTAGTTGTTAGGCAATAGATGCTAAGTGTAAATAAAGAGAATAAGGAAAGCGAACCAAAGTTATCACAAAATCGAGTCTCGAGCTGGCCGGAGCAGCAGCTTCGAGGCTTGCTTAGGGCAGTTGGTAGTGAGCTTATTGATGAAGAAACAATGATAATGAAGCCTGAAAGATTGCCCTTTGCGGTTAATAATGAGCAATAAATGAAGAACAGTGAATGAACAATAAATGAACAATGAAAGAGTAAGCAATAAATCTATAGAACAATTGTTTAAGCAAGAGCAGAGGATGTTCTATTGTAAATCAATGTATCGTCCCCTTACAAAATGACAAGGGTCTCCTTTATATAGGAGGGGCGAATCCCAACACAGTACATGTCTAATAAATGACGAAGAAGTGCTACTAGTACAGTTGTACAACGGCTCAGTATGGATTTGTACTATTCTTGCAGAATCTGTCAGTCCTCATCGCGTGCCCTCGGGGGTTTCCCGCCTTTCCATGACGATCACCGACTTGAGCTGCTCTGAGATCGACCTTCGATATCCCCCCTCGAGGGAAGCACCTCGGGGTCCGCCTTCAAATCCGACTCGAGCTCCTCGAAGTCGGGCGTGGAGTGCCATAGTAGCCCCAAAGTTGAACTCTCCGATTTTGGCCGTATACAGATAGTCCCCGCATTCCTTGGAATGAAATAACAAGGAACCGATTATGACGGTTGGTCGTCCTTTGCTTTTTCCCAATGCGCATTATTGGCCCCTATAAATACTCTAATCCTTTACTCCTTACTCTTCACCATATCTCCGAACTATCAACAGCTCTCCTTACTTCTTTCCTGCGGTCGTTTCTCATCCAGTTTTTCTCTTTTCCTCTGAAATTTTTTAGTAGAAATGGCGAAGACCTCTAGAACAGTTCCTCAAGGTGATAAGGCTTCTTCATCCTCACGCTCGTCTAAGGACAACGCCGTAGTGCCTCCTCGTCTTGAGGAGTGCATCCCCGGACCCTGTGAGACAATCTCCGATTTCACGTCTGACAAGCCTTCTTCGAAGCCGGGGCAGTGCGAACCCATATCCCAATACATTAGCCTGATAAACGACACTGAGAAAGCCGACTGCCGCTGGGGAGAGGTGGTGCAAGTGGAGGTTCCTTCTCGGGAGGAAGATATAACGACACACAAACTGGGTTACCTCAGTGTATACACATATCCTTTTACCCTAGGTCCGGTAGAACCATCCTCTCTATTCATAGGCCCCGTAATCCTTGATTTCTGCGGACAATACCGGATTTTTGCGGACAATACCGGGCCCCGAAGGCTTTCTTTGCCTGTACCGACAAAGGCAATGACAGGGGGTGGATGAGCCGCTTTATCCGAGTTAGGACCTCGAATCTCATTCCTGTTGAAAGGATGCCACTCCCCAAGGAATGGAACACGAATCGTAAGTGAATACATTGATTAAATATTTTTCTTCCTTTTCTTTGGGCCATTTTCCCTTTTGGACTAACTTCCTTCGATGATGCAGCTGCCGAGTGGTATCCTGGTGCGGTTAAGGATCTTTTGGGCTGGGTTTGCCAGCTTGATTCGACTTGCCCGTATGCTAAGCGCGTGTGGCGCAATCTGGCCAGGGCCTGATGGGAAGCTAAAAATCATGGGGAGGTACACCCCGACTGTATTCTCATTTTTCATCCCTACCCTTTGTGTTTGTGTAGGCCTGGGAGATGCCTATTTGATGAGGGAAACCTCCTCCGGGGAGGCGGATACCTCAAAACTTGTTAAGGAGAAGAAGAGAAATAGAAAATCGCCGACCAAATCCTCGAAACTGAAGAAGGCGAAAGCTCAAAAGCTTGAAGTTGATTCAGCGGCCCTAACTTCGGAAGCAGCGGGGAGCCCTCGAGCTGGGGGCAAAGAGAAGGATGACTCCCCGTTAGCGCCTGGGGGAAGAGGAAGTGCGCCTACTTCGGGTCTTGCTGAGCCGAAGGCTCCCAAACCAGGAGTTGCCGATATTGTCCCACATCGGGCCGAAGAGGCTCTCGAGGGGGGATCAGATGATGCCCTTGAGCCGGTCGGAGGCCAAAATATTCCCCGAGACGAGGGGCATTTGGTAGCTGAGTTAGGGGACCCCAGCTCTGAGGCTTCCCGGAGGCAAGAGAAGGCCCCGATCGATCCAGCTGGAGTTATTGATGTGGGTGGCTCTCCGTCGGGTCCGGCATTCTCTCCTAGGGAGATACGGGGTGCCTATAATAGAAGTACTTCCGATGCGAGGGCGTCCCTTAGGGAGAATGACATGTTTGAAGGATTCTTTACTGGAGTCGAAGAAAATCTCGAACTTAACGCCTCTCTCATTCTCGAGGAAGTCGAGAGGCTATGCAAACAGGTGATCTGTCGTCGACTGCGCTTCGAGCTTCGACCTCATCTTTCCTGATTTTGTTCTTTCATGCTTTCAGGCTATAGTGCTTTACAATCGGGCCGTCGCTATGTCCCAAGCCAATTCAACCCGCTATGAGAAAGAGTGTAGGAGGCTCTCGTTAGAGGCCGACGAGCTCAGAGCTCTTTTAACCAAAAAGGAGGAAGATCTTCATGAACTTTGGACTCGTTTGGAGATGTTGTCTCGAGAGCGGACTGATCTTGGTGAGCAGGTAATACAGTTTTCGTATGTTTTTATTTTTGTGTTTGTCCGACTTCGACACTTAACACCTTTGGGTTGATCTTTGCAGCTTGAGAAGAAAGATGTCCAATGAGGGAGGGACTCTGAGCCAGGGATATTAAGATTCTCGGACTCAAGCAGCGTGTGGACTAGATAGCCTCCGAGAGAGATGCCCTTTAGGGGAAGTTGATCTCTGCTGAGCATCATCTTCAAGATGCGAGTGCGGATAGTAGTAAGTATAAGGATCTTTATGCTGAATCGGTCGTTGTGCTATCTGCAGCCAAGGCTGAAGCTGATGGGCTCATGTCCTCGTTCCGAAAAGAAGTTGCTGCTGCAAATGCTCGAGCCAGGAAGGTGTCTGAAGAGGCCGAGCTTGAACTGACCTGGGCCCTGGAGCATGCCCGACTAAGATCTCGGAGACAGGCTCTTGAAGATGTACATGCAGGGGGCATCGATTTCTCAGCTGAGATCGAGAGGGTGAAGGCCCTAGAGGAAGAATCGGTAGCTCTGTTTTCCTCCGATGATGGTTCAGACAGTGGTTCGACCAGCGGCTCGGAGGGTGATGACGATGAAGGCGAAGTCCCCGACGGGGATGAGGCCATTGACATTCTGGGTGTCGAGGACCAAGCCGTTGAAGACACATCTTCTGAGGGAGCTCCGTCCGGGCAAGTGACCCCGACGGTAGATTAGGTTTTTATTTGCTCATTTTCTGTGTGGGGGTTCCAGGCGCGAGACTGGCAAATATGTCTGTGGACCTTTATAATATATATAAGGATCTTTGCTTTTCGTTATTTCTTGTTTTCCCTTTGCCTTTTTTGGAGCAAATTTTGATGTTCATCGATGATCAGTTTGATGTCGATTCGACTTTTGATATAAACCCCTCAGGTTTTTATGTTCGACGAATGATTGATAATAATTATCCGTTCAGGGTTCGACCCTCGAGTCTTTAACGCATTGGTCCTCAAGCATTTATGATTGGCCCTTGAGCTCTTTAAGCTGGCCCTTAGGCTCTTATGCATTGGCCCTTAGGCTCTTTAGGCTGGCCTTTAGGCTCTTACGCATTGGCCCTTAGGCTCTTTAGGCTGGCCCTTAGGCTCATACGCATTGGCCCTAAGGCTCTTTAGGCTGGCCCTTAGGCTCTTATGCATTGACCCTTAGGCTCTTTAGGCTGGCCCTTGGGCTCTTACGCATTGGCCCTTAGGCTCTTTTTAGATTGGGTCGATGCGACCTCTAATATGGCTATAGTTTTCCCTCATTTTGGCTAAAGACTTTTGATGTTCTAATTACGCCTTGGAATGTTTTGTGTTCGTCCGACTCATCGATGGCTCAAACGAGAACCTCGATTATAAGTCGATATGTGACGATAGCTGAGCACCTCGGGAGGTTCGCTCAAAGGTTGAGTTTTCGAAATCTTTTCATCGATGGATGATTGTTTTCGAAGCCTTTTTATTGTTCAGAGCTGATATTATCGAAGCTCCTTTGCTTATGCCGAGGGTAGCCTAATTAACCGGTTCTATTCGAAGTACTTTCGAAGTATTTGGAGGCCTTTAGTTTTGTGGCGGCAGTCGGACATCTCCGAGCCGCGTTAATTCGGCCGTAGCCTTTCAGTTCGACCGTAGTCTTTATGTTTGGCCGTAGCCTTTAGTCCCCGGGTGTGGTGACCATGGCGTCTATATTGAGGGTATGCCTTTTTAGGGGTATTACAAGTTCGAATATATAGCCTTGGCCTTAATATCAGGGTTATGCCTTTTTAAGGTCTTATAAATTTGAGTATGCCTTGTTTAGGTCTTACAGATTTGATGTTGCCTCACTGAGGGCTTACGAGCTCGAAGTTGCCTGATCGAGGTCTTACGAATTCGAGTCTTCGATGGCTCGATGAGCTGACTGTTGATGACAGTCCCCGGGTGATTGAGAGTTTTTGGCTCTTGGGCCGTTTTTCGTGACAGTAGAGAATTTCTTCGAGGCACAAAGTGTTGATAAGCAAAGAGGCTTCCTCAATTACTATATATATGCGTACATGTTTTTTGGCTTTGGAGGCTCGATTATTCTGCATTGACATGGTTCGTTTGACCTTTTGGCCCAATACAACGTTTTCCTATCGAGGTCCTCCTAGGCATAGTTCGATTTCTTCCGAGAGGTGATCTCCTGGGTGATGCCCCCCAGTATTTGAGGTTGATCGAAGTGAAGCCTTGAATACTTGATGAGTTCTCCTTAGGTAGCATATGGATGTTGCCTCGTTAAAAACCACGCCGGTAAAACCCGTTCGGGATAAAACCCGATCTAAGGGGAAAAGAGCGCAACGCATGCTTTAAAACCTAAGGTCTTCGAGCTAGAGGGTGCTTCGATTCCTCTCAATCGAACACCTGCAATAAGTTAGTATGAAACATAAATGAAAACGGAGAAGGTTATACCTTAGCAATAATAGAATTTGAGCATCGATATGTTCCAATTGCTTGGAAGTTGGTCGCCTTCCATGGTGCCGAGTGTCACGCCCAGAATCCGAGGAGCGCGACCGGCGCTCAACCGAGTAAACCCGACTGAGCAAGCCCGAAAGGTCTCATTCTACCCAAACTAATTCATGAATAAATAGGAGATGGGCTCCATTAATTAAACTTAGTAAGTATTTCATTAACAACTTCCATTTTATTTCCATTAGCAGCTTAAATCATAATTATCAAAATATTACAAGTTTTTATAAATCTTTGCCAAACATCAATATTTCTACTTTAATTCCAATACCCGACACTACCCACGACCTGTCTACGGAGCCTCTAAACATAACTGAAGAGTAATGTAATATGGAAATGCTGGTAATAAGGCTCCGGCTATACCTCAAATACAAAGTACATGATATACAGATGAAACAGGACCCCGAAACGAAGTGGGGCTCACCAAATCAGCTGAAAGGATGATGCGGCACTAGCTGCGACCAACACTGCCTGCTATAGAAACGCCTACATCCATTTAAAGACGTAGCGCCTCCGGCAAAAGGGACGGTAGTGCCATCGAATAGCACTAGTATGTATAACTAAACACCATCTAGTTAGAAAGAACTTTCATACAATAATAAGGAAATCACAAGTCCAACTCAAATACTTTAAAAGATCACAACATTATAAAATAAAATAACCATGCAATTTTCACATCATTTTCCCATAGCTTTTAGTTTGGGGCATTTCATACTGCTCAACATTGTTCACAATACCACCGCTATCCTGAGCGGAGTCTAATCTCGACCCGATCGGCTAGGTCGCCTCATTTGAGACATATACTTCAATCACAATCTCATTTTCCCTTTTTCCGGAATTCATTCACAATACCACCGCTATCTTGAGCGGAGTCCGATCTCGGCCCGATCAGCTAGGCCGCCTTGCCAAGGCGTTGTTCCCTTCTCATTAATCATTTCGTTTCATATATATCATTTCATAGGCACTTGGGGTGTGAGGCCCCGTAAAATTTTTGGCTCAAAACCTTCTATCTTGTGGTGTCAACTCCGAATATGTGTTAGGAATGCGTAGAATTCTTGCTCGCCGCGGTTTGGACCCTTGGTATTGATCTAAGCTTGTAAAAATCAAAAGAATCAATTTTTCCAGAAAATGCCATTCTGCGGCCCAGAATGCGGTCGCAGATCTAGTATGTGGACCGCATTCCTACCGCCAAGTGAAACAGAAGAGTTGTCAAAATTAATGTTGAAAATGCGGTCTATTATGCGATTGCATAACCAACACGCGGACCGCATAGTTGTCGCATAAGTTCCTCAAGGATTTGGGAAGGTCAGTTCTGCGGTGCAAAATGCGACCGCATAACAGGAATGCGGACCGCATTCCTGTCGCAGACCCAAATAGAATCATCAGAGTTTTAGGGGCAATTCTGCGGTCCAATCTGCGGACCGCATTTCAGTTCTGCGATCGCAGAATGCGACCGCAGATCTTGCTCGGGCTTCTATTTTCTAAAGTTTATACCCGACCCCCTTTTTAATAAAACACCCCCAGCCCCTCATTTTTAACGACCTTCTACACAAAATAAGAGAGAGGAAGAGAGAGTCTTGAGAGAGAAAGTCATCTTCTCCAAATTTGATTCTTCAAAACCATCCGGGCCGGGAATTTCAAGCTTATCATCATCCCCCTTTTCTTGCAGGTATCATCCCTAACCCTTTTAACTGAATTTCTGGTTTAAACTGAGGGGGGGGGAGTCTCATGCATTGGTTTTTGAAAATAGTGGTTGAACTCATACATGCATGTCATTCTATAACCTAAAACCTAGTAAGAGTAATTGGGTAGAAGTAAAAGATGGTACAAAGATGGGTTGGTAACCTAAATAAGTTTGAATAGAAATTGTGAACTTCTTTTCTAAGTCATACGAGTTAACTTGTGCACTAGATTGACGTTGCTAGACCATTTGGTGAATTGGAAATAGAAGTTAAAAGGGAATTCGGCTCCAGGTATGTATGGCTAACTTTGAACTTGTAAAATCGCCTTGTTTGGGTGTTTGAGTGCTTGGTATGTGATTTCTACGTGATTTGTTTGTGAAATTCCTGTGATTGGTATGGTTGAGTGATTGTGGTTGTGCCTTCGTTATATTGATGCAAGTAATCAGAAATAAACCAAGTTTGCGATTATGAATGTGCTATGTGGTAAGAACTGTGAAATAAGTAATGGAAGGAAATGGGAATTGATGTGCTCGGAATAACCGTGGTAGTAACATATGTGGTTTGTCATGGGAAATTATCGTCGTGACCTATCAATGCATATGAGTAGTGGAATACAGTATTGTTGTTGTTGTTCTTTGTGAATTGTTGTTGTTGCTGTGTTGTTTGTGAATTGTGATTGTTTGGTGGGATTGGGTTGCGCGCCGCAACACGAAGAAATAAGGTGTGGGTTGTGGTGATAAGGGTGGCCGAGGTAATAAGGTTGGAAAGCGATCGAAATCGCTATTGAAATGAACTATGAACAAATTGTGAAATTATTGATGTGGAAATGTGGAAGGGGAAACAGGAGAGATTGTAAACTTGTTGGTTTGGTTGCTCTTTCTTTGTGGATTTGATTGTTATTTCCTTTACAATTACATGCTTGTTTATGGAGGAGAGATTGTATACCTGTTGGCTTAATTGTTCCCTCCTTGTGGATTTGATTGTCGCTTTTATTACTGCTACTTACTTGCTTGTGATTCGAGTTTACTTGGAGCAAAGTTTGTTCATACATACCAGTACAATTCAAATGTACTGACGTCCCTTTTGCCGGGGGCGCTACATTCGTGTTATGATTGTAGGTGGATCCGTAGCAGGTACTCCAGTCCACCGATCGTAGCTCCCCTTCGTCCTCCATCAGCTTTTTGGTGAGCCTCTTTCCTCTCGGGGCCCTGCGCGGCTCATGCCGCTTGTTTTCGGAGTTTTACTTTTGATTTTGTGTAAGGTATAACCGGAGCCTTGTTACCGGCAAATACTATATTATCCTGTTGTACTTTTAGAGGCTCCATAGACAGTAGATGTGGGTTAGAAACTTGTGTAGATCCGTGTTTTCATACATTGGTAACGAGTTGGTGATTTCATTACTATTATGTAAGTATATAGGTGTTTTGTAAATTAAAAAGTGTTCTTAATTATCATTTGGCAAATTCTTGGAATAATTGAGTAAGGAAAAGATGGGGTAACATGTGGGTTAGGAAAGGCATCCAGGTTCGCTTGGCTAGGGCTACCCGGTCGGGCGCCGGTCATGTCCCTCGAATTTGGGGCGTTACATGGGGCCACAACTTATCATATCATTCTAGGAACTAGGCCGCATTTCACAACTCACATTCCACATCGCCTTCACTTTTAACAAGAACTTACAATTTTAAGATAATGGGCATACACAAAAGAAATTCAAGTTACAAGCATAGAGGGGAATTCTCATGTTTCGGCACAATAATCACAATTTAAACTTGACTTGAAATCTAGGTAATTTGGCATATACTTCACATTCTTCAATCTCAATTTATTGTCTAAGCATTTCAATACACGATTCACATTCGTTGCACTTTTTCAAATTACCAAGAATAGCATATTGATCATATTGGAATACATCTTTCACAAATATAAGGAAGCAACCCCAACTTCATGTAGAACAATAATCAATTTAACAATTCAACTTTAATCTTACCGTATTCACGCAAACACCGACGAAGCTCAATTTCTAAAAGACGGGGTTTTAGCCATACATACCTTGTTTAAGATTTCCTTAAGTTACTACAACGTTCCGGAAATTCTAGCAATTCCAATCTACTTTAAGACATAACAAAATTGAACACAAATTAAAAAGGTATTCATGGTTTCAGCTCATTTGAGCATTTTATCAAATACTAGTTAAGCATCTTAAGTTCAAATCTCTTTTTCAAGGTTTTCCTTCATTCCCCAACCAAATCTTTACTTGTTTATGTTCAACAATCTTTCCACAACCCTAATTTATACATGCATGTATACATAATAGTATTACACCCAAGAATCACACCTCAATACCTCATCTTATACCCCAAACTCGAAATTAAAGCCTAATGTATAGATCTTACCTCTTAGATGAAGAACTTATGATTGGGCTCTTTGATTCTTGAAGGTTGATGCAACATTGGACGATTGAATGTTGGGTTCCTCATTCTCTCTCTAATATGCTCTCAACTCTCTCTAAAATAGTGGAAAAATGACCCCAAATGAAGCCCCAAAGATTATATATGAAAATGGGGTCGGGTTATAAAAATAGGAAGATTTACCCTCCGAATGCGGGTCTGCGATCGCATAATGGACCGCAGAATGGGTATGCTGGCCGCAAACGCGTCGCAAAACTCAGTGCCCAAAACTGGGCTACACTGGTCCAGTTTGCGGCCAGATTTGCGATAGCAAATCAAGTATGCGGACCGCATAATGGCTTTTGCGATCGCATATCTAACACAGGATTGCATTTTTCCAGCCTTTGGTAATTTGATCATAACTTTGCGTAGGAATGTCCAAATGACGAACGGTTTGAAGCATTGGAAACTACACTCGAAGAACTTTCATTTGATAGCCTATTAATCACATAAAACCTTATACTTATTTAGATATTCTCGTTCAAAATATGGAGTAGTGCAAGCTCATTTTGAATTTTAGCCTATTATGAACTTTTCCAATTTTTCTTAGACTTAGGACTTTCCTTGGACCCCAAATTACTTACCATAAGACTTATACACACATTTACCAAATCCAATTGATGTACACCATGTTAATAGCACATAAAAATATTATAATAAGCCTACGTGGCACCACGAGATCCTAGGTTTCTTAGCGAAATTTTCCTGGGCCTGACACCGAGTTTGTAGGACCCTTTGCCTACTATTCCGAGGATGCGGTACGGTCCTTCCCAGCTCGGGCCTAGTTTCCCTTCATTTGGGTTTCGAGTGTTCAGGGTGACTTTCCTTAGGACTAAGTCCCCGACTCCGAAGTATCGGAGGTTTTTTTCTCCTGTTATAATATCTCTCGATCCTCTGCTTTTGGGCGGCCATTTGGACTAGTGCGGTCTCTTGCTTTTCATGTAGTAGTTCGAGGGCTGTAGTCATGGCCTCATTGTTTGAGTCCTCGGTGGCATGTCGAAATCTGGCGCTTGGCTCTCCGACCTCGACCGGTATCAAAGCCTCGGACCTGTATACCAAAGAGAACGGTGTCTCTCTGGTGCTTGACTTCGAAGTTATTCGGTATGCCCATAGTACTTCGGGCAATACCTCTCTCCATTTTCCCTTCGCATTTTCTAACCTCTTTTTCAAGTTTTGGATGATGGTTTTGTTCGTGGACTTAGCCTGTCCATTTGCACATGGGTGATAGGGCGTTGATAGGATCCTCTTCATTTTATGATCTTCTAGGAATTTTGTCACCTTGCTGCCTATCAACTGTTTCCCATTATCGCATGTAATCTCGGAGGGGATCCCGAATCGGCATATGATATGGTCCCAGTGAAGTCAATGACTTCTCTTTCTCTTATCTTCTCGAAGGCCTGTGCTTCCACCAATTTCGAGAAATAGTAAATCATAAACAGAATAAATCTAGCTTTACCTGGCGCCGTCGGTAGGGGGCCAATGATGTCCATCCCCCATTTCATGAACGGCCATGGTGATAAAACTGAATGTAGCTGTTCACCTAGCTGGTGAATCATTGGCGCAAACCTTTGGCATTTGTCACACCTTCGAACGAATTCCTTGGTGTCCTTCTCCATGCTGTCCCAATAGTATCCTGCTTTGATCACCTTTCGAACCAGAGAATCGGCACCAGAATGATTTCCACAAGTGCCCTCGTGGATTTCTCGAAGTACATAATCGGTGTCCCCCGGTCCCAAGCATGCTGCTAGATGTCCATCGAAGGTTCTTCTATATAGTGTTCCATTCTTGTAGAGTAAAAATCGGGCTGCTTTGGCTCGAAGGGCCCTCTATTCTTTTGGGTCTGTGGGCAGCTTCCTGTTTCTCAAATAGTCGATGTATTTATTCCTCCAATCCCATGTTAGACTTGTTGAGTTGACCTCGGCGTTGCCTTCTTCAATCAACGACTTGGATAACTGTACAACGGCCCCCGGGGGTATGTCATCTTCTTCGACGGACGACCCTAGGTTCGCGAGTGCATCGGCCTTGCTGTTCTGATCTCGAGAAATGTGGACCAGAGTCCATTATTTGAAGTGATGCAATGTGACTTGAAGTTTGTCTAAGGATCTTTACATCCTGTCTTCTCAGACCTCGAAGCTCCCATTTACTTGGTTGACTACCAGAAGGGAGTCGCATTTTGCTTCGACGACTTCTGCTCCTAGGCTCTTGGCCAGCTCGAGACCTGCAATCATAGCCTCATACTCGGCCTCGTTGTTAGTTAATTTTGATGTTTTTATAGATTGCCTAATCATGCTGCCCATAGGCTGTTTCATAACGATGCCGAGCCTGGACCCTTTCACGTTCGAGGCACCGTTGGTAAATAGGGTCCATACCCCCGATGACGTGCCTGTTTTTAGCAAGAGTTCTTTTTCTACCTCGGGCACGACGGCAGGCGTAAAGTCGGCCACGAAGTCCGCCAAAATTTGGGACTTGATAGCCGTCCAGGGTTGGTACTCGATATCATACCCTCCGAGCTCGATGGCCCATTTGGCCAATCTGCCCAATAATTCAAGTTTGTGCAAGATGTTTCGAAGAGGGTATGTTGTTAAAACACATATACGATGGCATTGAAAATAAGGTTTTAATTTTCGAGATGCACTTATGAATGCAAGAGCTAATTTTTCTAAGTGCGGATACCTGGTTTTAGCATCTCCAAGAGTCCGACTCACATAATAAACAGGGAATTGCGTCCCTTGTTCTTCCCGAACCAACACACCACTTACCGCTACCTCGGATACGGCCAGATACATGTACAACATTTCGTCTTCCTTCGGGGTTTGGAGTAATGGTGGGCTCGAGAGATACCACTTTAATTCCTCCAAGGCATGTTGGCATTCCGGAGTCCACTCAAAGCTGTTTTTCTTCTTGAGCAAGGAGAAGAAATGGTGACTCCGATCCGATGATCTCGAGATGAATCGGCCTAAGGCCGTTATCCGCCCGGTCAGCCGTTGTACGGCCTTCACAGTGTTCACCACTGTGATTTCTTCAATGGCCATGATTTTGTTGGGGTTGATCTCAATCCCCCTATTTGATACAATGAAGCCTAAAAATTTGACCGATCCTACTCCGAAGGCACATTTCTCGGGGTAGAGCTTCATGTTGTAACTTCTAAGGATATCGAATGTTTCCTGCAAATGAGTCAAATGGCCCTCTACGCGCAGGGACTTAACTAGCATGTCATCAATGTAAACTTCCATAGATTGGCCTATCTGGTGTTCGAACATCTTATTAACTAGGCGTTGGTACGTAGCTCCTGCGTTTTTAGCCCAAAGGGCATTACATTATAACAGTATGTACCGTACTTCGTGATGAACGATGTCTTTTCCCTATCCTCTAGGTTCATTTGAATTTGATTATACCCGGAGTAGGCGTCGAGAAAAGTGAGGATCTCGTGGCCGGCCACTGCATAGATCAAGCGATCGATGTTGGGCAATGGGAATGAGTCTTTGGGGCATGCTTTATTCAAGTCTTTATAATCTATGCACATTCTTAATTTGTTTCCTTTTTTGGGAACCACTACCACATTAGCCAACCATTCGGGGTATTTTACCTCCCTAATTGATCCAATTTTGTGGAGTTTTGTTACCTCGTCTGTGATGAACACTTGTTTTACCTCGGATTGAGGCCTCCTCTTATTCTTTACTGGTTTGAACCTGGGATCGACACTTAGTCGATGGGTGATTATTTCCGGCGGGATCCCTGTCATGTCTAAATGGGACCAAGCGAAGCAATCAATGTTGTTAATAAGAAATTGGATGAGTTTCTTCCTGAGTTCGGGGGTTAATCCCGTTCACAGGTTTACCTTTCGATCTGGAAGTTGCTCGATCAGGACGGCCTGTTCGAGTTCATCGACCGTTGATTTTGTTGCATCCGACTCCTCGGGGGCAACGAAGATCGGAGGGGTGAGGAAGTCTTCTTCGTCATCTTCATTCTAATGCTCACAGACCACCTGTTCTTCGGGGATCAACCTGTTCCCTGACTCGTCCTGAACGGGGAGAGTCGATGTTGGTGCCATGTTGTTTACTGCGAACATCTCCTTAGCTGCATGTTGTTCCCCGTGCACTGTTTTTATACCATCTTTTGTAGGGAACTTCATCATCATCCTATGAAGAGTTGATGGTACCACCCTCATGTTGTGAATCCACGGTCTTCCGAGTAAGGTATTGTACCTAATGTCACCTTCGATGACATGAAACTTGGTGTCTTGCACTTTACCGAACACGTTAACTGGGAGGATGATTTCTCCTTGCGTTGTCTCACTTGCCATGTTGAATCCATTGAGGATTCAAGATGTGGGTATGATCTGATCGAGCAGTCCGAGCTGCTCCACCACCTTCGACCTAATTATGTTGGCCGAGCTACCTGGATCCACGAGCACACATTTAATTTGAACGTTATTCAAAAGAAAAGAAATTACTAGTGCATAATTATGTGGTAGGGACAAGGCCTCGATGTCTTATTCTCTAACTGTAAGGGCGTCCTCGAGTATGTAATTCCGAGTTTGCCTTTCCGTTGCGATGGGCACTTTGCCCGTTTGAACATGGGTCCCTGTGGGATGTCGGTTCCTCTAACGATCATGTGAATGATGTGCTGAGGTTCTTCTGGTCCATTCTTTTTGTTCGCCTTCCTTTCTCGAAAGCGGTCGTTGGCTCGATTGCTGAGGAATTCTCGAAGGTGCCCCTTGTTAATCAGACGGACCACCTCCTCTCGCAGCTATCTACAATCCTCGGTCCTATGACAGTGAATGCCATGGTATTCGCATATCAAGTTGGGGTTCCTTCGGTAAGGATCTAACTACGCAGGCTTTGGCCATTTGGTATCCTTGATTCTGCCCATGGCTGATATGATGTCCGACACATCGATGTTGAAGTTGTATTCCGACAATCGGGGTGCCTCCATTGGCCTCGAATGCCTGTCAAACCCGGTCTTGCTCATAAGTCCCCGGGAATTTTAGCCTCGATCTACTCCTTGATCATTTCGAGATATGTTCCGCCTCGATGTGTCTCTTCGATCTTTGGTGTATGGCTGATACCTTTCTTTACCCAATCTCGACTCCCTTTCTGTGGACTTTGGTTCCTTTGCTTGGAGCCTGGTTGGATATACTGAGCCAGAGGGGGCTCCCAATTGGTCGTCCTCGACCCTGTTCTTCAATTGATATCTGTTGTGTACATCCGCCCAAGTTACGGCGGGATACTTAACCAAGTTCTATTTTAGCTACTTCGAAGCTATCGAGCTTCGCTCGTTCAAGCCCTGAGTGAAGGCCTCCACTGCCCAGTCATCGGAGATGGTGGCAATTCCATTCGCTCCATCTGAAAGCGAGATACAAATAACCTTAGCATCTTGTTTTCTCTTTGTTTGATCTTGAAGACACCGGACTTCCTTGTGGCGACCTTGATGGCACCAGTGTGTTCCCTCACAAAAGAGTCTGCCATCATGGCAAATGAATCTATCGAGTTTGGGGGTAGGTTGTGGTACCACATCATGCCCCCCTTTGACAGCATTTTTCCAAATTTTTTCAACAAGACGGACTCAATTTCCTCATCCTTTAAGTCATTCCCTTTTACAGCACAAGTATAAGAGTTAAAGTGCTCATTGGGGTCCGTGGTCCCGTTATGCTTCGGGACATCGGGAATTCTGAATTTCTTCGGGATGGGCTTCGGAGCCGCACTTGATGGGAATGGTTTCTGCACGATCTTATTTGAATCTACACCCTTCAGAATTGGGGGTGCGCCCGGGATCTGATCGACCTTCAAGTTATAAGTCTCCAACTTTTTATCGCTATCCTCTATCTTCTTTTCTCATGATTCAATCCTTTTGGTGAGGTCCTCGAGCATCTTCATAATTGCGGGGTCTGCTGCTGACCCGTTGTTACGCGATCTTTCTGGTGCCTGCTCGACTCGAGGAGCCGTTCCCGGTGCTGCTGTGCTTGGAGTTTTTTGTTGACTTTGTAGCTGAGCAATAGCCACTTGTTGTGCTTGCAACATTTCAAAAATGACTTGAAGACTAACGTCTCTTTCCTCACCGCGCACACTTCCGTCGGTATGAGAGATTATATCGACATGCGAAGCGTTCTGCGAGCTCGCGTCGATGGAGATTTGTGCTGGTGCCTCCCCTGGGTTTTGCGATGGTACACCGGCATCTGCTGGTGCTACCCTGGGTTTTGCGGTGGTACACCAGCGTCTGCACCATTTTCTCCCTGAAGCCCAATACCGTTGCTTTCGCGTGTATTTGCAGAGTTAGACATTTTGACCTGAAACCAGAGATTTTTGGACAAGAAAAAGTGTGAAGAATAACTTGTGTTTTCAGAAAACTAGTACCAAAACAATCACTATTATTTTTAGCCCCACGGTGGGCGCCAAACTGTTTACCTTGAAAATGGTAATGACAATTATATTTGATTTTGTGGTTCTAAAAATACATGATTTATTTTAATACTAGTTGTTAGGAAATAGATGCTAAGTGTAAATAAACAGAATAAGGAAAGCAAACCAAGGTTGTCACAAAACCGAGCCTCGAGCTGGCCGGAGCAGGGGCTTGGAGGCTTGCTTAGGGCAGTTGGTAGTGAGCTTATTGATGAAGAAACAATGAAAATGAAGCCTCAAAGATGGCCCTTTGCGGTTGATAATGAGCAATAAATGAAGAACAATGAATGAACATGTGTACGGTAAAATCGGGGTGTCCAATTTCCCCGACGTTATGGTGCCCCACGAACATGCTTCTGAAGGTTCGAGACCGAGGTCGATGCTCACCTTCGAGGGATGTCGAGGCTCGACCTCGGGGCAGTGCCGACCAACGGCTATATTAAAGAAGAGGGGAGTTCCCAAGGTACACGGCTAGGACTGACAAAGCCTGCCGGTCTACTGTAAACTCGAATCAGGGTGACACATCTAGCTATCCCATCCCCATATATTTAATGTTAATGTATTTTGTACTATGTTAGAATTCCCTTCCTATATAGAGGGGATCCTTACCATTTTGTATGGTCTGTTGCTCCAGTTACTCCACACGAATATATGAAGAACGTTCTCTTTGCTTTTTAACATACTTCCTTGTTATTATGGCTTTCATTTATTATCTTCATACTTGTTCATCATTTATTGCTTATCATTGGCCATAAAGAGCCCTTATTAATTCCGACATAACTGTTTGCCCTACCCCGATCGCCCCCAATAGCTCGTTATCGAGCTATTGTATCGACCTCGAAGCCCTATATCGACAAGCTCGAGGCCTCGATTGTCAGCCTCTCGGTTCGATTACCATATAATCTTTAGCTATTATTTCGTCTCTAAGCATCATATACGTAGCATCATCTGTTTAACAACTAGCATAAAAATAGATCACATATTTTTAGAGCCCCATCAACAAATTTAATTGTTATTACCATTTTCACGGTAAACAGTTTGGCGCCCACCGTGGGGCTAAAAATAATAGTGATTATTTTCTTGTTGGTTTCATTGCACAACGCATGTTATCTTTCACACTTTTTCTTGTCCAAGATCATCGATTTCAAGTCGAAATGTTTAGCTCGGTAAGTAGAGTCGAAAATGGCAATCTTGTAAACCACGGAGAGAACGGCGTGGCTGCTCCAGGTGTCGGTATACCACCACAAAACCCAACCTGGGAAAAACAAGAGACTCTTCGGCACGACATCTATATGATTATTGGAGGGACCGACATTCCCCGAGGACCCATGATCAAACAGACGAAAACATCCACCGTCAAAGAATAGCCGACCCAAGACCGCATGGCCGAAGACACCCTCGCATTCAGCGAGGAGGATTTCGAGTCCTTGACAGAACCGCATAACGACGCACTGGTGATCTCATTTCTTTTGAGCAACACTCGAGTCAAACGTGTACTCGTGGATCCAGGCAGCTCGGCCAACATAATCAGATCGGAGGTAATAGAGCAACTTGGGCTGCTCAATCGAGTCATACCTACCTCCCGAGTCCTCCACGGCTTCAACATGTCCGGCGAAGTAACGAAAGGAGAGATCACCCTCCCGGTCGCGTCCGGCGCAGTTCAGAATACCAAATTCCAAGTCATCGGTGGTGACATGAGGTACAATGCATTGCTTGGTAGGCCCTAGATACATAACATGAGGGCAGTACCGTCGACCCTATACCAGGTGATAAAATTTCCCACAAAGGACGGCATAACGACCATATATGGAGAACAGCGGGCAGGGAAAGAAATGTTCGCAGTTTGCCAGGGTGCGCCGACCCCCACACTTCCGACCTCGGATGAGTCTAAGAGCATGCAGACCCCCGAGGACGACGAAGAAGATTTCATCGCTCCTCGAACCTTCGTCACCCCCGAAGAGTCGGAGGCAACGAAATCCAGAATCGAAGATCTGGAGCAAGCCGTTTTGATCAAACACCTCCTGGATCGTAAGGTATACCTGGGAACGGGATTAACCCCCGAACTCACGAAAGAATTCATTAAATTTCTTACTAACAACATCGAATGTTTCGCTTGGTCCCACTTAGATATGACGGGAATTCCGCCGGAAATAACCTCCCACAGACTAAGTGTCGACCCCAGGTTTAAACCGGTAAAGCAGAAAAGAAGACCACAGTCTGAGGTGAAACACGCATTCATCAAAGAAGAGGTAACGAAACTTCTTAAAATAGGGTCCATTGAGAGGTAAAGTACCTCGAGTGGCTGGCCAATGTGGTAGTAGTACCTAAAAAGGGAAATAAGCTAAGAATGTGCGTAGATTATAAAGACTTGAATAAGGCGTGTCCCAAAGATTTCTTCTCATTACCTAACATCGATCGTCTGATTGATTCTACGGCCGGCCACGAGACCCTCGCCTTTCTCGATGCCTACTCGGGGTATAATCAAATCCAGATGAACCCCGAGGATAGGGAGAAGACCTCATTCATCACAAAATATGGTACTTACTGCTACAACGTAATGCCCTCCAGGCTAAAAAACATAGGGGCTACGTACCAGCGCCTAGTTAATAAAATGTTCGAACATCAAGTGGGCAAATCCATGGAAGTGTATATTGATGATATGCTAGTTAAGTCCCTGCGCGCAAAGGACCATTTAACTCATTTGCAGGAAACCTTCGACATACTCAGAAGTTACAACAAGAAGCTCAACCCCGAGAAGTGTGCCTTCGGAGTGGGTTCGGGCAAATTCCTGGGCTTCATGGTATCAAACAGGGGGATCGAGATTAACCCCGACAAAATTAAAGCCATCGAAGAAATCACGGTGGAAAACAATGTAAAGGTCGTGCAACGGCTGACAGGGTGAATAGCGGCTCTGGGCAGCTTCATATCAAGGTCATTCGACAGGAGCCATAATTTCTTCTCTTTACTCAAAAGAAAGAACAACTTCGAGTGGACTCCAGAATGCCAACACACCTTAGAGGAGTTAAAACGATATCTTACTAGCCCACCTCTACTCCATACACCGAAGGAGGATCAAACACTATATCTAAACCTGGCCGTGTCCGAAATAGCGGTAAGCGGCGTGCTAGTTCGAGAGGAGCAAGGTACGCAATTTCCTGTTTATTATGTAAGCCGGACCCTAGGGGATGCCGAAACTAGATATCCCCATTTAGAAAAATTTGCTCTCGCACTAATAAGCGCCTCGCGGAAATTGAACCCTATTTTCAATGCCACTGCATTTGTGTTTTATCGACATATCCCCTGCGGAGCATATTGCATAAACCCGAGCTATCAGGCCGATTGGCTAAATGGGCTATCGAACTCGGGGGATATAATATCGAGTATCAACCTCGAACGGCCATCAAGTCCCAGATTCTGGCGGACTTCGTGGCTGATTTCTCGCCCTCCCTCGTACCCGAGGTAGAGAAGGAACTTTTGCAACGGGCACATCTTCCGGGGTATGGACCCTGTTCACTGACGGTGCCACAAACGTTAGAGGATCCGGACTTTTATAGTCCTGAAGCCACCTGTTGGCGGCATAATCAGGCAATCTATAAAAACTAGAAAGTTGACTAACAATGAAGCCGAGTACGAAGCTATGATTGCAGGTTTAGAACTGGCCAAAAGCTTGGGAGCCGAGACCATCGAGGCAAAATACGATTCACTCCTGGTTGTAATCCAGGTTAATGGGAGCTACGAAGCTCGGGAAGACATGATGCAGAGATACTTGGACAAAATCCAAGTCGCACTACGTCGCTTCAAAGAGTGGACCTTAGTCCATGTACCTCGAGAGCAGAACAACGAGGTCGATGCCCTCACGAACCTGGGAACATCTATTGAAGAAGATGACCTACTCCCCGGGGATGTTGTTCAGCTATCTAAATCGGTGGTCGAGGAAGGTCATGCCGAGATTAATTCCACTAGCCTAACATGGGACTCGAGAAAAAAATATATTGATTATTTAAGACACAGAAAGTTGCTCGCGGATCCAAAAAAATCGAGGGCCTTGCGAACAAAAGTAGCCCGATTCTCGCTCGATGAAAACGAGACTCCGTATAGAAGAACTTTCGATCGCCCCCTAGCAGTATGCTTGGGACCAGGTGATACAGACTATGTACTCCGAGAAATTCACGAGGGTATTTGGGGAACCATTCCGGCGCCGACTCCTTAGTCCGAAAGATGATCAGGGCAGGCTACTACTGGGACAACATGAAAAAAGACACCAAGGAATTCGTCCGAAAGTGCGACAAATGCCAGAGATTTGCCCCCATAATTCACCAGCCCGGCGAGCAACTACATTCGGTCTTATCGCCATGGCCATTCATGAAATGGGGAATGGACATCGTCGGCCCCCTGTCAACGGCACCAGGTAAAGCTAAATTCATTTTATTTATGACTGACTATTTCTCAAAATGGGTGGAAGCACAGGCCTTCGAGAAAATAAGAGAAAAAGAAGTCATTAACTACATATGGGATCACATTATGTGTCGATTCGGGATTCCCTCAGAGATAACACGTAAGGCCCCGAAAAATTTTGCTAAGTAACCTGGAATCTCGTGGTGCCATGTAGGCTTATTATAATATTTTTTATATGCTATTAACATGGTATACATAAATTGAATTTGGTAAATATGTGTATAAGTCTTATGGTAAGTAATTTGGGGTCCAAGGAAACGCCTAAGTCTAAGAAAAATTGGAAAAGTTCATAATAGGCTAAAATTCCAAATGAGCTTGCACTAGTCCATACTTTGAACGATCATAACTAAATATGTATAAGGTTTTATGTGATGAATAACCTATAAAATGAAAGGTATTTGAGTCTAGTTTCCAACTCTTCAAACCGTTCGTTATTTGGACATTCCTACGCAAAATTCTGATCAAATTACCAAAGGCTGGAAAATGCGATCCCGTGTCTAATCTGCGACCGCAAAACCCGTCGCATTTCTGACTTTGCAGTCGCATTTCTGTCGCATATTGGACGAGTGTAGCCCAGTTTTGGGCGTCGATTTTGCGTTGCATTATGCGGCCTGCATTCTCATTTTGCGGTCCGTTCTGCTATAGCAGACCCGACATCGGAGGGTTAATTTTCTAATTTTTATAACCCGACCCCATTTCAATATATAGGCTTTGGGGTTCATTTTGGGTCATTTCTTACTGATTTAGAGAGAGATGAGAGCATATAGAGAGAGAAAGGAGAGGTCTAGCTTCATAATCATCCAAACCTTGCATCAACCTTCAAGAATCAAAGAGCCCATTCATAAGTTCTTCATCCAAGAGGTAAGATTCTATACATTAGGCATTAATTTCGAGTTTGGGGTATGAGATGGGGTATTGAGGTATGATTCTTGGGTGTAATACTATTACGTATACATGCATGTACAAATTAGGTTTTTGGGAAGATTGTTTAACAAAAATAAGTAATGAATTGGTTGGGGAATGAAGGAAAAACCTTGAAAAAGAGATTTGAAACTAAGATGCTCAACTAGTATTAGATAAAATGCTCAAATGAGCTGAAACCATGAATACCTTTCTAATTTGTGTTCAGTTTTGTTATGTCTCATATTAGATTGGAATTGCTAGAATTTTTGGAACGTTGTAGTAAATTAAGGAAAGCTTAAACGAGGTATGTATGGCTAACTTTGACCTTTGTAAAATCACCTTGTTTGGTGTACGAATATCTGGTATGTGATATCTACGTGGATTATGTGTGAAATTTTGTGATTGGTATGATTTGAGTGTCCGTGGTTAAGTCTCCCAATATAATGGTGTAAGTAATTGGCAATAAACCAAATGTGTGATTGTGAAAGTGTTATGTGGTAAGAGCTGAGCAACAAATGATGGAAGGAAATCGTAAATGATGCAATTGGAACAACTGTGGTAATAACATATATGGCTTGTCGTGGGCAATTATCGTTGTGACATGAAATGCATATGAGTTATTGAATATGATGGAAATGGTATTGATGGTTATGGAAATTCTTTGTGAATTGTTGTTGTTATTCCTTGAGAATTGTTGTTGTAGTTCTTGAGAATTGTTGTTGTTGTTGTTCTTTGTGAATTGTTGTTGTTGTTGTGTTGTTTGGGAATTGTGATTGTTCGGTGGGATCGGGTTGCACGCCGCAACACGAAGTAATATGGTGTGGGTTGTGGTTATAAGGGTGGCCGAGGTAATAAGGGTGGAAAGTGATCGAAATCACAATTGAAATGAAAAATATGAGAAAGTTGTGAAATTATTGATGCGAAAATGTTGAAGGGGAAATGGAGAGATTGTAAAATTGTTTGGCTTGATTGTTTCCTTTCATGTGTATTTGATTGTTGATTCCATTACTACTTGTTACTTGTGTGAGGCCCCGTAAAATTTTTGGCTCAAAACCTAGTATCTTGTGGTGTCGACTCCGAATATGTGTTAGGACCCTTGGTATTGATCTAAGCTTGTAAAAAATCAAAAGAATCAATTTTTCCAGAAAATGCCATTCTGCGGCCCAGAATGCGGTCGCAGATCTAGTATGCGGACCGCATTCCTACCGCAGAGTGAAACAGAAGAGTTGTCAAAATTAATGTTGAAAATGCGGTCTATTATGCGATCGCATAACCAACATGCAGACCGCATAGTTGTCGCATAAGTTCCTCAAGGATTTGGGAAGGTCAGTTCTGCGGTGCACAACGCGACCGCATAACAGGAATGCGGACCGCATTCCTGTCGCAGACCCAAACAGAATCATTAGAGTTTTGGGGGCAATTCTGCGGTCCAATCTGCGGACCGCATTTCAGTTGTGGGATCACTGAATGCGACCGCAGATCTTGCTCGGGCTTTTATTTTTCTAAATTTTATACCCGATCCCCTCATTTTTAACGACCTTCTGCACAAAATAAGAGAGAGGAAGAGAGAGTCTTGAGAGAGAAAGTCATCTTCTCCAAATTTAATTCTTCAAAACCATCCGGGCCGGAAAATTTCAAGCGTATCTTCATCCCCCTTTTCTTGCAGGTAACATCCCTAACCCTTTTCACAGAATTTCTGGTTTAAACTGGGGGGGGGGGGGGGGAGTCTCATGCATTGGTTTTTGAAAATAGTGGTTGAACTCACATATGCATGTCATTCTATAACCTAAAACCTAGTGAGAGTAATTGGGTAGGAGTAAAAGATGGTACAAAGATGGGTTGGTAACCTAAATAAGTTTGAGTAGAAATTGTGAACTTCTTTTCTAAGTCATACTTGTTAACTTGTGCACTAGATTGATGTTGCTAGACCATTTGGTGAATTGGAAATAGAAGTTAAAAGGGAATTCGGCTCCAGGTATGTATGGCTAACTTTGAACTTGTAAAATCGCCTTGTTTGGGTGTTTGAGTGCTTGGTATGTGATTTCTATGCGATTTGTTTGTGAAATTCCTGTGATTGGTATGGTTGAGTGATTGTGGTTGTGCCTTCGCTATATTGATGCAAGTAATCAGAAATAAACCAAGTTTGCGATTGTGAATGTGCTATGTGGTAAGAAATGTGAAACAAGTAATGGAAGGAAATGGGAATTAATGTGCTCGGAATAACCGTGGTAGTAACATATATGCTTTGTCGTGGGAAATTATCGTCGTGACCTATCAATGCATATGAGTAGTGGAATACATGGAAATGGTATTGATGGCTATGGAAGTTCATGTAAATTGTTGTTGTTGTTTCTTGAGGATTGTTGTTGTTGTTCTTTGTAAATTGTTGTTGTTTCTTGAGGATTGTTGTTGTTGTTCTTTGTGAATTGTTGTTGTTGTTGTGTTGTTTGTGAATTGTTATTGTTCGGTGGGATCGGTGCGCGCCGCAACACGAAGAAATAAGGTGTGGGTTGTGGTGATAAGGGTGGCTGAGGTAATAAGGTTGGAAATCGATCGAAATCGCTATTGAAATGAACTATGAACAAATTGTGATTAATGATGTGGAAATGTGGAAGGGGAAACATGAGAGATTGTAAACTTGTTGATTTGATTGCTCTTTCTTTGTGGATTTGATTGTTATTTCCATTACAATTACATGCTTGTTTATGGAGGAGAGATTGTATACCTGTTGGCTTAATTGTTCCCTCCTTGTGGATTTGATTGCCGCTTTTATTACTGCTACTTACTTGCTTATGGTTCGAGTTTACTTGGAGCAAAGTTTGTTCATACATACCACTACAATTCAAATGTACTGACATCCCTTTTGCCGGGGGTGCTACATTCGTGTTATAATAGTAGGTGGATCCGTAGCAGGTACTCCAGTCCACCGATCGTAGCTCCCCTTCGTCCTCCATCAGCTTTTGGGTGAGCCCCTTTCCTCTTGGGGCCCTGCGTGGCTCAGGCCTCTTGTTTTTGGAGAATTATTTTTGATTTTTGTGTAAGGTATAGCCGGAGCCTTGTTACCGGCAAATACTATATTATCCTGTTGTACTTTTAGAGGCTCCGTAGACAGTAGATGCGGGTTAGAAACTTGTGTAGATCCGCATTTTCATACATTGGTAATGAGTTGGTGATTTCATTACTATTATGTAAGTATGTATGTGTTTTGTAAATTAAAAAGTGTTCTTAATTAATTATTTGGCAAATTCTTGGAATAATTAAGTAAGGAAAACATGGGGTAACATGTGGGTTAGGAAAGGCATCCAGGTTCGCTTGGCTGGGGCTACCCGGTCGGGCGCCGGTCATGTCCCTCGAATTCGGGGCGTGACAAACTTGGTATCAGAGCCTAAGATTTTAAGGAGTCCTAGGATGCCTCGGAGCCGTGTCTAGTAGAGCCCTACTTATCGGTGTGAAGTCGACCACATCTATATGTGGGGGGCTGCATGGACATTTAGGAAATTTCCCACTTCCTTGTTATTCTGTATCGTGCGGTGAAGTGAAATGTGAAAGTATCTATATCTAACTCGTGCGTTGTTCCGAACTTTTTCAGTAATGGCACCTATAAAGAGAGCTAGACTCGGCCTTGGGGCCAATGCCACCATGAGTGAGGCTATGAATCATGTACCTGATGCCGTGGGTGAGAGTGACTCCCCGGCCTTGAACCTACCTGGCCCGTCTGTCCTAGACCAGAGTGTTCCTGTTCCTGCAGCGGCAAAGGGTGCCACCATCCCTCCCGCCAATATTCCTGAATCTGGCACCATTCCAGCTCCTGGTCCCGAGGTTTCTGATGTGGACCTTAGGGGAGCCATCCGCATGTTGACCCAGTTGGTGGCCGCTCAGGCCCAGAGATCTCAGGATGCTCCTACATCCTCTAGCGGACAGGGAGATTCTACCAGCTCCAGAGTTAACCAGTTTTTGCGGTTAGCCCCTCTAGAGTTCTCAGGCACAGACCCAGAGGCCGATCCGCAAGAATTTCTTGATGAAATGTATAAGACCCTCCGAGTGATGAAAGCTTCAGAGACAAAGGGAGTTGAATTGGCATCATACAGGTTGAGGGGAGCAGCGTATTCATGGTTCGAGGTGTGGGAGGACTCCCGTGGGGAGGGAGGACCTCCGGGCAGATGGGATGAGTTTGTAGATGCGTTCATGGACCAGTTCTTGCCTGCTGAGACAATAGCAGCCCGTGCCACTGAGTTTGAGACCCTCAAGCAGGGCAGTATGAGTGTTTGGAAGTACCACATGGAGTTCGTGAGATTGTCAAAGTATGCTCCTCAGTTAGTGTCGACCATGGCAGCTAGAGTTCGGCGATTTGTTCAGGGCCTTAGTCCCTTGGTAGTAAATGAGGCTGCTACGGCGGCCTTACACTCGGATATGAACTATGGAAAGATTGTGGGATTCGCTCAGGCCACAGAGGCTAGGAAGTTGAAGATTCGGGCGGAAAGGGAGAATAGCAACAGGGCCCGATCAGCGGGTAACTCAGGGAGATCAGCTCAGGGAAGAGGGTCATCAGGGCCGTCCTAGTCATATGCTCAATCCTCAGCGAACGCACCACCATCTCTGCACAGTTATCAGCAGAGCAACCGCACGAGACCAGGTTCAGACAGTAGGAGACCCCATCAGTCCGGTCGTTCAGGAGGGAGATCACAACTGCAGGGGAGGGCTCCATGCCCCAAGTGTGGGAGATTTCATATAGAGACTTGCTACTTGGATATCCCGGTGTGTTTCAGATGCGGGGTGAGAGGTCATATTCAGCGAGACTGTCGTTCCCCCAGTTAGGGCATGGATAGGGGATCTGGGCCACATCATCTGGGCGTCCTCCAGCCCCAGCAGGATGTGGTACAGTTAGGGGAGGAGCTCGTGGTAGAGGTGGACCCAGCCGTTTCTATGCTTTGAGTGGTCGTCAGACTGCAGAGGCTTCTCCAGATGTAGTTACATGTATCTTGTCCGTTCAGGCCATTGATTGTTATGCTCTTATTGATCCGGGGTCCTCTTTGTCTTATGTCACCCCATTCATTGCTTCAAGCTTTGGGATAGAACCCGAACAGCTTCATGAGTCGTTCGCTGTATCGACTCCGTTGGTGAATCTATTACAGCCGCGCGAGTTTATAGGAATTGTGTTGTCACGGTATGTGGTCGCGTTACCACGGCCGATCTTATCGAGCTTGGAATGGTGGATTTTGATGTGATTATGGGGATGGACTGGCTTTATACGTGCTTTGCTAAACTTGACTGCCGAACGAGAGTCATGAGACTCGAGTTCCCTAATGAGCCGGTTATCGAGTGAAAGGGAATGATGTGGTGCCGAAGGGTAGGTTTATTTCCTACCTTAAGGCTCAAAGATGATTAAGAAGGGATGTATATATCATTTGGTCCGGGTGGCGGACACCACTTCAGAAGTGTCTACCCCCGAGTCCGTGCCAGTCGTGAATGAGTTTCTCGAAGTGTTTCTGGACGAGCTTCCAGGGATTCCGCCAGATAGGGTGATTGATTTCGGGATTGATGTATTGCCAGATACGCAGCCAATATCTACTCCACCATACAGAATGGCTCCAGCGGAGTTAAGGGAGTTAAAGGAGCAGCTGAAGGATTTATTAGAAAAGGGGTTCATACGGCCGAGTGTGTCACCGTGGGGTGCTCCGGTTCTCTTTGTCAGGAAGAAGGATGGGTCGCTCCGGATGTGTATTGATTATCGGCAGCTCAACAAAGTCACCATCAAGAATAAGTATCCTCTGCCTCGAATAGATGATTTGTTCGACCAATTGCAAGGTGCAAGGTTCTTCTCCAAAATTGATCTACGGTCCGGGTATCACCAATTGAAGATTAGGGAGCAGGATATTCCCAAGACCGCTTTCAGAACTCGCTATGGTCACTTTGAATTCTTGGTCATGTCTTTTGGGCTAACCAACGCCCCGGCAGCCTTTATGGATCTTATGAATCGTGTCTTCAAGCCATTTCTAGACTCCTTCGTGATTGTTTTTATTGACGACATCCTTCCGGGAGGATCATGCCGGTCACCTCAGGGCAGTTCTGCAGACTCTTCATCAGCACCAGTTGTATGCTAAATTTTCAAAATGTGAGTTTTGGTTGGAGTCCGTTGCCTTTTTGGGTCATGTTGTTTCTAGTGAAGGGATTCAGGTAGACCCCCAGAAGATTGCAGCAGTAAAAGATTGGCCTAGACCCACGACCCCGACGGAGATTCGTAGCTTCTTGGGTTTAGCAGGGTATTATCGGAGGTTTGTGGAGGGATTCTCTGCCCTCGCCTCCCCATTGACCAAGTTGACGCAGAAAGCAGTTAAGTTCCAATGGTCCGACGCTTGTGAGAAAAGTTTTCAGGAACTGAAGTCAAAGTTGACCTCGGCACCAATATTGACCTTGCCGGAAGGCACGGAAGGATTTGTGGTTTATTGCGATGCCTCCAGGGTTGGTTTGGGGTGTGTGTTGATGCAACATGGGAAAGTTATAGCGTATGCCTCGAGGCAGCTCAAGAATCACGAGAAGAATTATCCGACGCATGATTTGGAGCTTGCGGCAGTTGTGTTTGCTTTGAAAATATGGCGGTATTATCTTTATGGGGTCCATGTGGATGTGTTCTCAGACCACAAGAGTCTCCAGTATTTGTTTAAGCAGAAGGAATTGAATCTAAGGCAGCGACGGTGGTTAGAATTACTCAAGGATTATGATATGGACATTTTGTACCATCCAGGGAAGGCGAACGTGGTGGCCGACGCTCTCAGTCGAAAATCTATGGGTAGTTTGGCTCATTTGGGAGTGGATCAAAGGCCCTATGCTCGGGAGGTTTATCAATTGGCCAGTGTAGGGGTTTGTATTTCGGCATCAGACGAGGGGAATGTTATGGTACATAATGGAGCAGAATCGTCACTCGTAGCGGAAGTCAAGGAAAAGCAGTTTATCGATCCAGCATTGGCTCAAATGAAGGAAGCAGTTTTGAGTAACAAGACTTCGGCATTTTCACTCGACGACAAGGATGGTGTATTGCGGTGTCAAGGTAGGCTGTGTGTTCCGGATATGGATAAGCTTTGGGAGAGGGTAATGGCAGAGGCTCATAATTCCAGGTATTCCGTACATCCAGGTTCTACGAAAATGTATCATGACCTCAAGGAGATTTATTGGTGGAACGGTATGAAGAGGGGTGTGGCGGACTTTGTATCTAAATGTCCGAATTGTCAGCAAGTGAAGGCTGAGCATCAGTAGCCCGGTGGGCTAACTTAGCTTATGGAAATACCAATGTGGAAATGGGATATGATCAACATGGATTTTGTGGTAGGATTACCTCGCACTCAGCGCAAGTTCGACTCGATTTGGGTAATAGTGGATCGACTCACCAAATCAGCTCACTTCTTGCCAGTCAAGTCCACCGATACTGCAGAACAATACGCTAGGTTGTATATCAAGGAGATAGTAAGGCTTCATGGCACTCCGCTTTCTATTATCTCGGATCGAGGGGCCCAGTTCACAGCTAATTTTTGGAAGAAATTTCAGCAAGGTTTGGGTATTCAGGTGAATCTCAGCACAGCTTTCCATCCACAGACTGATGGTCAAGCGGAGCGGACTATTCAGACGCTTGAAGATATGTTGCGGGCTTGTGTCTTGGATTTCAAAGGTAATTGGGATGATCACTTGCCACTTATAGAATTTGCTTACAATAACAGCTTTCATGCTAGCATTCGAATGGCCCCATTTGAGGCATTGTACGGAAGGAGGTGCAGGTCTCCGATCGGATGGTTTGAAGTGGGTGAAGCAGAATTAATAGGACCGGATCTTGTGCACCAGGCTGTGGAGAAAGTTAAAGTCATTCAGGAAAGGATGAAAACTGCTCAGAGTCGCCAGAAATCCTATGCGGACGTTCGTCGAAGAGAATTGGAATTTCAAGTTGATGATTGGGTGTTCTTGAGGGTATCTCCTATGAAGGGAGTCATGCGATTCGGGAAGAACAGTAAGTTGAATCCTAGGTACGTCGGGCCGTACCGGATCGTTTAAAGGGTAGGGCAGGTGGCCTATAGGTTGGAATTGCCTCTTGAGATGTCATTAGTGCACCCGGTGTTCCATGTATCTATGTTGAAGAAAGTAGTTGGAGATCCGTCCACTATCGTGCCAGTCGAGACTATCGAGGTTAATGAAGAGCTGTCGTATGAAGAAGTTCCGGTTGCCATTCTTGATAGACAAGTCCGTAAGTTGAGAAATAAGGAAGTTGCCTCAGTTAAGGTGTTGTGGCGAAGTCAACAAGTTAAGGAAGCTACATGGGAAGCGGAGAAGGAAATGAAAGAGAAATATCCCCATCTGTTTCATCAAGTCTAGAAGAAATTATGTGGCCTTTCTATTTCTAAAACAACTACCATTGTGTCCAAGTTGATTCCTTCCTAAATGCTAGTGAAGTCCCTCTAGTTGTGCAAGACTTATAGGTGTAGGGATTGTTTCAAGTCATGTGAACATTTCTTTGGTAAATGAAAGCCTTATAAAGACTCTTGTGTTATGTAATCAATTAATGGTTGTACAAGTTGGTAATGAATTACTTGTATGCTTGTAATGTGTTGAAATGGCTAAATTATGTGAAACTCATTGAAATTATTGATTCATAAGCAAAGCATATCAAGTGAACAAATGTGTGCAATTGTTAAGGTAGGAAATTGTATAACAGTTGTATGGATGGTTGTAATTCTGTTATGGTGTTTGGAATTGTGTTTCAGGGGCCCTCTGTCAGGTAGAGATGTCCAAATTACAAAGGAAACTCTGGCAAAATTTTTCTAAAAATTTGGGAAATAGTGAAAGGTGTAGGAATCTGCATAACATGTTTTCAAAACCAACTGATCTTTGAAATATTGAAAAGCTTGAAATAGGTCCTCATTCGGGGACGAATGATTTTAAGTGGGGGAGGATGTGAGGCCCCGTAAAATTTTTGGCTCAAAATTTTTGGCTCAAAACCTAGTATCTTGTGGTGTCGACACCGAATATGTGTTAGGAATGCGTAGAAGCCGCGGTTCGGACCCTTGGTATTGATCTAAGCTTGTAAAAAATCAAAAGAATCAATTTTTCCAGAAAATGCCATTCTGCGGCCCAGAATGCGATCGCAGACCTAGTATGTGGACCGCATTCCTACCGCAGAGTGAAACAGAAGAGTTGTCAAAATTAATGTTGAAAATGCGGTCTATTATGCGATCGCATAACGTACATGCGGACCACATAGTTGTCGCATGAGTTCCTCAAGATTTGGGAAGGTCAGTTCTGCGGTGCACAATGCGACCGCATAACAGGAATGCAGACTGCATTCGTGTCGCAGACCCAAACAGAATCATCAGAGTTTTGGGGGCAATTCTGCGGTCCAATCTGCGGACCGCATTTCAGTTCTGCGATCGCAGAATTCGACCGCAGATCTTGTTCGGGCTTCTATTTTTCTAAATTTTATACCCGACCCCATTTTTAATAAAACACCCGCAGCCCCTCATTTTTAACGACCTTCTGCACAAAATAAGAGAGAGGAAGAGAGAGTCTTGAGAGAGAAAGTCATCTTCTCCAAATTTGATTCTTCAAAACCATCCGGGTCGGGAAATTTCAAGCTTATATTCATCCCCCTTTTCTTGCAGGTAACATCCCTAACCCTTTTCACTGAATTTCTTGTTTAAACTGAGGGGGGGGGGGTCTCATGCATTGGTTGAACTCACACATGCATGTCATTATATAACCTAAAACCTAGTGAGAGTAATTGGGTAGGAGTAAAAGATGGTACAAAGATGGGTTGGTAAGCTAAATAAGTTTGAGTAGAAATTGTGAACTTCTTTTCTAAGTCATACGCGTTAACTTGTGCACTAGATTGACGTTGCTAGACCATTTGGTGAATTGGAAATAGAAGTTAAAAGGGAATTCGGCTCCAGGTATGTATGGCTAACTTTGAACTTGTAAAAGCGCCTTGTTTGGGTGTTTGAGTGCTTGGTATGTGATTTCTACGTGATTTGTTTGTGAAATTCCTGTGATTGGTATGGTTGAGTGATTGTGGTTGTGCCTTCGCTATATTGATGCAAGTAATCAGAAATAAACCAAGTTTGCGATTGTGAATGTGCTATGTGGTAACAACTGTGAAACAAGTAATGGAAGGAAATGGGAATTGATGTGCTCGGAATAACCGTGGTAGTAACATATGTGGTTTGTCGTGGGAAATTATCGTCGTGACCTATCAATGCATATGAGCAGTGGAATACATGGAAATGGTATTGATGGCTATGGAAGTTCATGTAAATTTGTTGTTGTTGTTTCTTGAGGATTATTGTTGTTGTTCTTTGTAAATTGTTGTTGTTGTTTCTTGAGGATTGTTGTTGTTGTTCTTTGTGAATTGTTGTTGTTGTTGTTGTGTTGTTTGTGAATTGTGATTGTTCGGTGGGATCGGGTTGCACGCCGCAACACGAAAAAATAAGGTGTGGGTTGTGGTAATAAGGGTGGCCGAGGTAATAAGGTTGTAAAGCGATCGAAATCGCTATTGAAATGAACTATGAACAAATTGTAAAATTAATGATGTGGAAATGTGGAAGGGGAAACAGGAGAGATTGTAAACTTGTTGGTTTGATTGCTCTTTCTTTGTGGATTTGATTGTTATTTCCATTATAATTACATGCTTGTTTATGGAGGAGAGATTTTATACCTGTTGGCTTAATTGTTCCCTCCTTGTGGATTTTATTGCCGCTTTTATTACTGCTACTTATTTGCTTATGGTTCGAGTTTACTTGGAGCAAAGTTTGATCATACATACAAGTACAATTCAAATGTTCTGACGTCCCTTTTGCCGGGTGCGCTTCATTCGTGTTTTGATTGTAGGTGGATCCATAGCAGGTACTCCAGTCCACCGATCGTAGCTCCCCTTCGTCCTCCATCAGCTTTTTGGTGAGCCCCTTTACTTTCGGGGCCCTGCGTGGCTCAGGCCACTTGTTTTCGGAGTTTTATTTTTGATTTTTGTGTAAGGTATAGCCGGAGCCTTGTTACCGGGAAATACTATATTATCCTGTTGTACTTTTAGAGGCTCCGTAGACAGTAGATGTGGGTTAGAAACTTGTGTAGATCCGCATTTTCATTGGTAACGAGTTGGTGATTTCATTACTATTATGTAAGTATGTATGTGTTTTGTAAATTAAAAAGTGTTCTTAATTAATTATTTGGCAAATTCTTGGAATAATTGAGTAAGGAAAACATGGGCTAACATGTGGGTTAGGAAAGGCATCCAGGTTCGCTTGGCTGGGGCTACCCGGTCGGGCGTCGGTCATGTCCCTCGAATTTGGGGTGTGAAAACTTGTGTATTGTTTGAGTTTGCTTAGGGAAAGGTTTGTTCATACATACCAGTACAATTCAAATGTACTGACGTCCCTTTTGTCGGGGGCGCTACATTCGTGTTATGATTGTAGGTGGATCCAGAGCAGGTACTCCAGTCCACCGACAGTAGCTCCCCTCCACTTCCGTCAGCTGTATTGGTGAGCCCCTTTCCTCTCGGGGCCCTGCGTGGCTCATGCCGCTTTTATTCCAGAGTCATGTTTTGGGTAATTGTGTAAGGTATAGCCGGAGCCTTGTTACCGGCAAGTATTGTATTATCCTTTGTATCCTTAGAGGCTCCGTAGACAGTAAATGTGGGTTACGAACTTATGTAAATATGTATTTTGTATGTTGGGCAATGTAAGTTGTAAACCTCATTAAGTAACCATGTATGTTTTGTAAAAAGGTGTTTTAATTATAAATGGCTAATTCCCTGATTAATGAGCAATGAAAATACGGGGTAACACGTGGGATAGGAAAGGCACCCATGTCCGCTTGACTGGGGCTACCCGGTCGAGTGCCAGTCATGTCCCTCGGTTTTGGGGCGTGACATAACATGCGATAACGGGAGGCAATTCATCGAGAGCAAGGTAACACAATTCCTTGAAGACCACAAAATAAAGATAATCCTGTCAACGCCTTACCACCCGTGTGCAAACGGCCAGGGCGAGTCCACAAACAAAACCATCATCCAGAACTTAAAAAAGAAACTGGAAAACGCCAAGGGAAAGTGGAGAGAAATGTTGCCTAAAGTACTGTAGGCATACCGAACAACTTCAAAATCGAGCACAGGTGAAACACCTTTCTCCCTGGTATACGGCGCCAAGGCTTTAATACCGGTGGAAGTCGGGGAGCCAAGCGCCAGATTCCGACAAACTACCGAGAGTTCGAACAACGAGGCCATGACAACGGCCCTCAAACTACAGGTGAAAAACGAGAAGCCTCGCTGGTCCGAATGGCCGCCCAAAAGCAAAGAATCGAAAGGTATTATAACAGCTGAACAAACCTCCGGTACTTCGGGTTGGGGACTTAGTCCTAAGAAAAGTCACTCTCAACACCCGAAACCCTAATGAAGGAAAGCTAGGCCAAAACTAGGAAGGACCGTACTGTGTCTTCGGAGTAGTCGGCAAAGGGTCTTATAAGCTCGGTACCATGAAGGGCGAGCAGCTTCCGAGCAACTGGAACATATCCATGCTAAAACAGTATTACTGCTAGGGCATCCAATTGAAAATTTCGTAAACACCCTCGAGCAGGCGTTACACTCTTTTCCTTTAACCGGATTTTGTCCCTAAAAGGGTTTTGCCGGCAAGGTTTTTAACGAAGTAATGACCACATGCTACCTAAAGAGGCTCCATATTCAAGATTCCTTTTTACAAGCAACCCCGAATATAGGGGGCATCCCCCCGGGGTCCCAATAGGAAAATAATGTACCGGGCCAAACGGTCGAACGAATCGTGTCCATATAGCCGGGCCCCCGACGGCGAAAAATGTATACTTGTGCCAAGTAATCAAAGAACACCTTTTATCAAAACATCTCACGCTCCAAGAGCAACTCAGCATTTTTCGCAAAAACGATTCCTCCAGCAAAAACGTCCCGAATACTCGGAGACTAGCGTCAACAATTCATGCACCTGAATGACCTCCGGATCGGAATTCCAAACTCATAGGCCCTCAACGACGCAACATGAAAATCATGAAGCATCTCCAAGGCCGAAAAGTGCCCCGAACACTCGGGGACTGGCGTTAAAAATCTCAAAAATCGCATGACCTCAGGGTCGGAATCTCCAAAATCATAAGCCTTCGATGAGGAAATACCTAGTTCACGAGTAACGGCTCCCGAGCCAGAACGACCTCGATGACTCGAAGACTGTCGCCAATCGCCATTCATTAAAAAACCCGAGGCCATAAGACCCCGAGCGGGCAGACTCGGTCTCGTAAGACCTACATAAGCAACAACAATATCTGTAAGACCTCAAGCAAGGCATGACCAATACTTGTACCAAGTATCCAAAACTGTAAGACCTTAAAGGCATGAAAAATTTGTAAGACCTTACTACAGGCATAAATTCGATCCCGATGTTCAGGCTATATATCGAACTTGTAAGACCCCTAGAAAGGCATACCCTCGATATAGACACCTAAACTACTTCACTCGGGACCAAAATGGCTCCGGCCAAGCACAAATGACTACGGTCATACGACTGTACCAGCCGAACTAACGCGACCCGGGGACGCCCAACCGTCGCTACAAAATCACAGGACTTCAATTACTTCGAATCTACTTCGGAAAGAACCGATTAAATAGGCTACACTCGACATAGGCAAAAGAGCTTCGACCACGTCAGCTCCACATCACTGGCTTCGAGATACTCAGCCTCCGAGCCAAACCTCCCGAGGTGCTCGATCATCGCTAAAATGACTCGAAATCGAGGTTTTTCCCGAACCGACGAAGGGTAAGGAAAAAACTACTTCAAAAAGTCCTTAACGAGGGGAAAAATAAAGCCAATAAAAGGTCGCTTCTACCCAAGGCGTAAGAGCCATTGTCGCCAGCCCACATAAAAGGTCGCTTCGACCCAAGGCGTAAGAGCCATTGTCGCCAGCCCGCATAAAAGGCCGCATCGGCCCAAAGCGTAAGAGCCATTGTCGCCAGCTCACACAAATCTGAAAACTTGAGGGTCGATTGAGCTCGAGCCGAAACCCGACTCGGAGACTGAACCCAAAATAGTTAAGTACATATGCCTAGAGGCAAAGCGTAAGAGCCATTGTCTCCAGCCTAATGAGCCTCAGGTCCACGCACATAAAAGATCTCTTCGATCTAGGGCGTAAGAGCCATTGTCACTAGCCCGCGCAAACATAAAAGCTTGAGGTTCAAATGGGCTCGAGTCGAAAACCCGACTCGGGGACTAAACCCAAAACAGTTGAGCAAAGGCATAAGAGCTCAAACGCCAGCTTATGCTGAAGGTCGCATCGACCGAGCGCGTAAGAGCCTACAGGCCAGCCTAACAAGCCCCAGGGCCATACCACAAATCAAAGGATTCTCACCAACTCCGAGACTAGTTCACCCGGCCAAATTCGAGACTAAAAGGGGTACAGAAGAAGTAAATCCACAAGGTTTTCTTTTATACACATACGCGAAAGAGCGCAATCTCCATTTACAGCATACCGTGAAAGTACTATATACGAAGAAGGAAACAAACAGAGTCCTAATCTGTCACCAAGCCTACATCCTTGATGGCTCCGCCAAGGGTTGCGTCCCAACAACTACGGGTCCTTCAATGGCTCCCTATTTGACGGCATCTTCCCCTCCCGGGGCTCCGCCCTCACTTTTATCATCGCCTGAGCCACCGCCCGGCACGCCTCAAAAAGCCCGCCTTCGAGACCCCAACCGAGAATGTTTCGCAGCTTGAGTTGATTTCGGACCGTCCTCCTCATATGCCCTCTTGGTGCGTGCACTTGTCGCAATGGCATCATCTCCGTGTAAAGATATGAGCGCCTCGGCTTCAGTTTTGATCCCGGATAGCGCAGCTACCAGATCAGAACGGAGACCTCTGTACTTGTCGCTATCCTCCTTCGCGTCGTCAAGTTGGCGCCCGACTAAGGTCACCTTCTCCTGAAGGGCATCCCTCTCGGAAGTTATCTCCCTCACATGCCGTTTAAGTTCAGAGACTTCGGAATCTCTGGACCGAAGCTCCTCCCCCAGCAAGGCACCTTCCTTCTCAAACTGCACGAATCAGATCCAAGATGTTAGAGCACTGGGATCTAGTAAGAATTCAGATAATAGCAAACAGGGACTGGGTAACGTGTTCAGTAAGGTAAGCTTTCTCGTGCTCGTGACGGGCCACCTCATCTTGATACCGGGTGAAAGTCTGGCTATAAAGCACCTTGGCCCGGAACCACGAAAAAAGATAAGTTAGAAAGACAATGATTAGAGCAGTCCAGTGCGGTAGAGATTCGTGAAAATTACTCGCTCACAATGCCTGCTCATCTTACCAAAGACGAGTGAAGCGTCGATCTCACGAATCCCCTCGAGAACGGTTGGAAGCCTCTCAAGCGCATCTCCGCCTTCGACTGGTATCCCTGTGTCGAAGGGCTCTTCATGCGGGGCATCTTGCACTCCCTTAGGAGGTAGGGTCGTTCCCTGAGGGGAATCGATCACAATCGCAGCACTAGCAGTACTAATCGGGGCCATCCCTTGTCCGTTCAGGGCCCCAGAGCTAGGCTTCTCCGAACCGACTATCAAAGGCACCTCAGCCCGAGGGGAACCCTGGCCACCAGCCAGCTCGGGGGCAGTACTCGATACTCCATCAGTTGTCTCTCCGCTACGAAGCTGGACCACAACGACCTCAAGCTCCGGCTCAGAAGCCACAACCTATACGGCCCAAGGATCGGCCGGGTTTATACATCCCTCGGGGGCTGTCGAGAAGCTATTTTCCCCCTCACCTTAAACTCGAGGATTTCCCGCCGTTTTTGGAGTCAGAACTGCTAGATCGGCCTTGGATTCTTCCACCTTAACCTTCTTGGATTCTGATGGTCCGCCCGATGAATCCCTTTTTCTTTTCTTCCCTTTGTCGGGTACTGAAGCACCCCCCTCACCAGGTAACGCTCCCTTCATCAAAGGGACCTCCCCTAGACCTACACAAATGCAAGGGTTAAACACAGGAAGCGAGAGCGCTGCTAACAGCGATATTAGATTGAAGAATGCGACTACAGTAGGGGTAAGGGCTCACCGTGGTCCTTGGCTTCCCACCGAGCTTGAGATAAATCACGCCACACCCGCTCAGTATACGGGCAAATCGAGTACAGACGACCGACCCAATTCTGGAGGTCCGAAACCACGCCAGGGTAAATTGCTGCGGCTGCGGTAACAGAAAAAATATTAAGTGCTTGAAAGAGCATAGTCGAAGAGAAGCAAATGAAGGCTAAATAACGCGTCTACTTATGCTCCACATTCCACCTCTCGGGGAATGACATCTTTTCCGCCGGGATCAGGTCAGAAGTCCTCACTCGGACAAATCGGCTTATCCATCCCCCATTCCCGAGCTCCTCGGTACAGCCAAAGAGGGACCTCGGGGCTCCACAGGGAAGCTTGATTAGACCCCCGCGAAAGAGACAAGGGCTATTCATCCTGACCAGATGATCGAGGGTGAAGGGCATCTCCTCGAACATGTTCGCGTAGTACCTGATCATATAAACAACGCGCCAGAATGAAGGGTGAATCTGGCCGAGGGTCACTTGATACCGTTGGCAGAAGTCGAGGATCACGGGATCGATCGGAGGCGAAGATGGTCCCACCAGCCCTAAGGTAAACGGATAAGTGTACACACTGAGAAAATCAGCTTTGTACGTCGTAATATCTTCCTCCCAATTAGGGACCACCACGAGCACAGCGTCCCCCCAGCAGCAATCGGCTTTTACTCTCCCGGCGTCTGTTATCGAGCTAATATACTGAGTCACGGTCTCTCGACGCTCCGGCTTTAAAAAAGGCCTCTCGACCTTGAAATTAGAAGCCATCGCAAAAAATCCTGGGATACATTCCTCGGCACGAGGAGGTATTGCCGTTTTACCTTAAGATAAAAGCGAAGAGGATGAGGCCACGGTCTTCTGAGAAGTAGAGGCGGAAGTTTTTGCCATTTCTAGATATTTTTTGAAGAAGAAGGAGAGTTGCATTCTTAAGAAAAAATGAAAGCAAAGGAAGAATCAACCTTTTCTGGGGTTTGGGAATACAATGAGTTATAGAAAACAAGAAGGGTAGTATTTATAGAAGCCCCGCGTGCGCATTGAAGAAGGCCAAGAGACAGCCAACTGCAATAGTCAATGCGAAGATCTTCAGGGGCTGCGTGCGCATCGTATCTTGGCACCTTGTGACTGACGTCGTTACAAGAGTATCGGAGGGGGAAGAAATTCAAGGTCGTTTCTTATGACTATCAATCTAAGAAACGCGGAGACTATCTGTGTACGGTAAAATTGGGGGGTCCAATTTCCCCGACGTTATGGTTCCCCGCGAACATGCTTCTCAAGGTTCGAGACCGAGGTCGAGGCACACCTTTGAGGGCTGTCGAGGCTCGACCTCGGGGTAGTGCCGAGCAACAGCTATATTAGAGAAGAGGGGTGTTCCCAAGGTACATGGCTAGGACTGACAAAGCTTGTCGGTTTACTCTAAACCCGAATCAGGGTGTCACATCTAGTTATCCCATCCCCATATCTTTATAGTTAATGTATTTTGTGCAATGTTAGGATTCCCCTCCTATATAAAGGGGATCTTTACCATTTTGTAAGGTCTGTTGCTCCAATTACTCCACACGAATATATGAAGAACGTTCTCTCTGCCTTCTAACACACTTCCTTGTTATTATTGCTTTCATTTATTATCTTCATACTTGTTCATCATTTATTGCTTATCATTGGCCATAAAGAGCCCTTATTAATTCCGACATAACTGTTAGCCCTACCCCGATCATCCCCGATAGCTCGTTATCGAGCTAGTATCGACCTCGAAGCCCTATATCGACAAGCTCGAGGCCTCGATTGTCAGCCTCTCGGTTCGATTACCATATCATCATTAGCTCTTATTTCGTCTCTAAACTTCATATACGTAGCATAATCTGCTTAACAACTAGCATACAAATAGATCACATTTTTTAGAGTCCCATCAACAAATTTAATTGTTTTTACCATTTTCACGGTAGACAGAACAATAAATGAACAATGAAAGAGTAAGAAATAAATGTGTAGAACAATTGTTTAAGCAAGAGCAGAGGATGTTGTATTGTAAATGAATGTATCGTTCCCTTACAAAATGACAAGGGTCTCCTTTATATAGGAGGGGCGAATCCCAACACAGTACATGTGTAATAAATGAAGAAGAAATGCCTCTAGTACAACTGTACAATGGCTCAGTACGGATTTGTACTATTCTTGCAGACTCTGTCAGTCCTCATCGCGTACCCTCGAGGGTTTCCCACCTTTCCATGACAATCACTGACCTGAGTTGCTCTAAGATTAGCCTTCGATATCCCCCTAGAGGGAAGCACCTCAGGGTCTGCCTTCAAATCCCACTTCGAGCTCCTTGAAGTCGGGCGTGGAGTGCCGTAGTAGCCCCAAAGTCGAACTCTCCGATTTTGGCCGTATACAGTTATTCTGTAGTTTCATTGTGTTACATTATTGGTTTAAGCTGTTTTACCGGTGTTTCATAGTATATTTCGATTGGTCTCGCTGTGTAGTAATAACGGAGTGAGGTTTCATAATTGTGTAGTCTTCTGTTTGACTTGGTTTCAGGTTTAAATATTGTGGAGGGTTTTTGAGCTAAACTGTGAAATTTCTATTCTTAGTGTGTGATTGGTACCGATATGGTGGTACCGAGTTGCATACCTCAACAGGAGGAATAAGGGTGAAATGTGATTGTTTGGTGAATCGGGTTGCGGGCCGCAACAAGGAGTAATAAAGGTAGACAGGTGGGATCGGGTTGCACGCCGCAACAGGACGAATAAGGGTGATATATTGAGGAGTAATAAGGGTGGACTGGTGGGATTGGGTTGCACGCCACAACAGGAGTAATAAGGGTGAATGCTCATATTGTTACTGATTATATGGTAGGATCAGGATGCACGCCGCATCATTTTGTTGTTTATATATTCTTCTTCTGCAGTGATTTTGTTCCTGTAGTATTGTAACTCTCTTAAGGATTGGTTATAGCTGAGTAATGGCAAGATATTTGGGTCCGTATTTATTTGGCTGCAAGTTGCTGTTCCACTTTGTTCCATATTTCCTTTTTGCCTTATTATATACTTTTGCAGGATATATTGTATATGCCCCACCGTAGCCTCGTCACTACCTCGTCGAGGTTAGGACCGGCACTTACCAGTACATGGGGTCGGTTGTATTGATACTACACTCTGCACTTTCTGTGCAGATTTTGGATCTGGTTGTGGCTGATCGAGAGGCCGGTTGAAGGCATTCATCTACGAGACCCAAGGTAGTGCTACAGGTATCCGCAGGCCCTGGCATCCCCTCCTATGTTCTATATTTCTGTTTTTTTTTCTTTCGAGACAGATGTACTTTTCTTTCAGACAAATACTTGTAGATATTCATAGAATGTTCGTGGGTTGTGACACCATTTTCTGGGTGGTAACTGTTCCGGTTTTGTTAATAGCATAAGGATAATCAGTTAATTATGTACTTCCGCTTTTATTTCTGTTGATTTAGTTTTGTTAAATTTTTAATTATGAAAATGTAATGGAAAAAGGTTATTATAATTCTAACGTTGGCTTGCCTAGCGAGTGTGATGTTAGGCGCCATCACGGTCCCGACGGTGGGAAATCCGGATCGTGACATCATCACAATTTCAATTGCCTAAACCATGTGAATGACGACATTGTTGAATTGCATGACCCCTCATTTAACTAAAATGACATATTTATTTAAAATGGTCCCTGTTTTCTTCCTTATTATCACATTACATTGAATAGTAAAATATTTACTTGGATTACACGGATGGCTTTTTTGATTGAATCATAATTCAGAACGATAAAAAAACTACTTAATTTAAAGACAAATTAATTCATTTCCATTCCCTTCAACCCACCATATAACTAATTACTTTCAAAAATAATCTAATGTTCACCTTGTAAAATTGTGCTGATATGTCTGACTTGTTACAAACGGTTAATATACAGGAACTCATGTTGGCAACAATTGATAATCCCTCAAATGCAGTTGAATAGACACTTGCAGAAATGTTTAACTAACTACAATTGATGCAAAGAGTCATAGAAGAACTCAACACTGTCGTTGGGAGCAATAGATTGGTTCAAGAATCAGACTTGGCACGGCTAAATTATATCAAAGCTTGCATAAAAGAGGTCGTTCGTCTCTACCCAATATCGCCTTTTAACGTTCCTTATGTATCTGTTTCTGATACTATTATTAGTGAAAAATACTTCATCCCCAAAGGGAGTGTAGTGCTATTCAGTCGTCTTTGACTTGGTCGGAATCCTAGAAATTGGGAGGAGCCGATGAAGTTTAAGCCTGAGCGCCATCTCAAGGAAAACAATGGTGAAGTAGTTCTCAATGATTCAGAGTTACGCTTGTTATCATTTAGTATTGGACGACGAGGGTGTCCTGATGTGAAACTTGGTTCTACCATTACTACCATGTTACTTGCTAGGTTTTTTCACGGGATTACTTGGAGTTTACCACCAAATTCACCACGCAATGACTTAATTGAGTCGTCTAAGAGTAATATTTTTTGTACATTGCCACTTCTTGCTCAAGCAAAACCAAGAGTAGCTGAGACAATGTATCCTTAACACAAAAAAATTAAATCTTATTCCTTTTGTTGTTTAGGGGGTAATCAAATTTGTTCAAACTAGTCTCTATTTCACATGCCTCGCACGTGGAGCCCTAATAATTATTGTAAAACTTATATTTAAATATAATAAAATTTTAATACAAGAAATAATTTAGCACATTTATGCTATATATTATACAAGCACTTGCAATTGTTTGGATGATATCTCTTTTTTATATCCTTGTTTATGATTTAAGCAATATGATAGAGATTGAATATTGTATACGGTAAAAATCAGAGGGTCCGATTTTATGATGCTTCATAAGCATGTCACCAAAGTCTCGAGGCGCGGCTCGAGGTTCGACCCCGAGGGTTTTCAATGTTCAACCTCGGGGCAGTACAAATCGGTAGTTATGATGGCAAAATAGAAAGTTCCCAAGGCACCTGATTAAAGCTGACCAAGTCTATTAGGCTAGTACAAGCTCGTACCGTGCCATTAAATAGCTGTATCAGCCGCATATCTTCGTACTAAATGCATCTGTACCATGTTGGGATTTTCCCTCATATATAAAGTGGGTCCTTGTCATTTTGTAAGGAACATAGCACACAACATTGAATACAAGAAGAAGATCATTCTCTGCTCTCTAACTTAAACATATTCTCCTTTGATCTTATTACTTACATTCATTGCTTACATTTATTGTGTTTCATTAATTGTTCTTCATTTATTACTCATTATTGATCATAAAGAGCCATCATCAAGGCCCTTAGAACAGTTAGTCCTCTGTCACTGTCCACAGCCTAACGTCTAGCTCAATCCCGAGGCCCTGTATAACCTAGCTCGAGGCCCCGATTCTTAGCCACTCGGTTTGCTTAATACACAGCCTTCAAGCTTTCCTCTTGTTTTCTAGTTTCACACTTAGAATCTACTGCCTAACAACTAGCATATAAATGAATCACATATTTTTAGAACCACAAAATCAAATCTAATTGTAATTACCATTTTCAAGGTAAACAGTTTGGCGCCCACCGTGGGGCTAAAAATAATAGTGATTGTTTTCTTGCTGGTTTACTACATAACGCAAGTTATCTTTCACGCTTTTTCTTGTCCAAGAATCTTTGATTTCAGGTCAAAATGTCAAACTCAGTGAATGCACATGAGAACAACGGTCCTGAGGACCATGGAGAGAATGGTGTAGCTGTTTCAGGTGTCGGTGTACCACCGCGAAACCCTGAGGACGCACCAGAACCAATTCCCGTGGACGTGGTCTCGCGCAACGCCCAACATGTCGATATAATCTCCCACACTGACAGGAGTATACGCCAAGAGAAACAACAAAAAGCTCAAAAAACCCCAGCTCGGGAGGAACGAGAGGTTAGCCTTCACGTCATTTTTGAGATGTTGCAGGCACAACAGCTGGCGATCGCTCAACTGTAGAGCCACCAAAAAACTCCGAGCACAGCAGAACCGGAAACGGCTCCTCGAGCCGAACAAGTACCAGAAAGATCAAGCAATAATGGGTCAGCAGCCGGTCCCGCTATCATAATGATGCTCGAGGACCTCACGAAGAGGATTGAATCGGGCGAAAAGAAGATAGAAGCCAATGACAAAGAGGTGGAGACCTACAATTCAAGGGTCGATCAGATTCCAGACGCACCCCGTTCCTAAAGGGTGTAGATTTAAAGAAATTTGTACAAAAGCCATTCCCGTCGAATGCCGCTCCAGAACACATTCCGAAGAAATTCAGAATAACTGATCTCCCGAAGTACAACGGAACCTCGTACCCCAACGAGCACATCACTGCTTACACTTGTGCAGTGAAGGGCAACGACCTGAAGGACGACGAGATTGAATCCGTCTTGCTAAAAAAGTTCTGAGAAACACTTTCCAAAGGGGCCATGATGTGGTATCACAACCTAGCCCCGAATTCGATAGACTCATTCGCCATGCTGGCAGATTCTTTCATTAAGGGACATGCCGGTGCCATCAAAGTGGCTACAAGGAAATCCGACGTCTTCAAAATCAAACAAAGAGAAAATGAGATGCTGCGGGAATTCGTATCTCGCTTTGAAATGGAGCGAATAGAATTACCACCAGTCTCCGATGACTGGGCAGTGCAGGCCTTCACCCAAGGTTTGAACGAACGAAACTCGGTAGCTTCAAAGCAACTAAAGTAGAACTTGGTAGAACATCCCGCCGTGACTTGGTCGGATGTCCACAACCGATATCTGTAAAAGATTAGGGTCGAGGACGACCAACTAGGAGCCCCCTCGGGCTCAGTATATCCTAGCAGGCTCTTGGCAAAGGAACTAAGGCAAAACAAGGAAAGGTATCAACCGTACATTGAAGATTGAAGAAACGTCCCAAGACGTAACATACCCAAAATGATCGAAGGACAGACCGAGGTTAGAATCCTCGGGGACTCGTGGGCAGAGTCAGATTCGACAGATATACAGGACCGACGGAGGCACCCCGATTGTCCGAATACAACTTCAACATTGATGTTTCAGACGTCGTCTCTTCAATCGGTAAAATCGGAGAAACCAGGTGGCCAAAATCCGTACAATCAGATCCGTACAAAGGAACCCCAACCTGGTGTGCGAGTTTTACAGCACACACAGTTGTAGGACCAAAGATTGTAGACAGCTCCGAGAAGAAGTAGCCCGACTGATCAGCAAAGGGCATCTCCCAGAGTTCCTCAGCGACCGAGCCAATAATCAAATCCGGGAAAGAGAGGCGAACAGGAAAAATGAAACAGAAGAACCACAACATGTCATCCACATGATTGTTGGGGAGTCGACATCCCACAGGAACCCATTGTCAAACGAACAAAAATATCCATAACTAGGGAAAAGCGAACTCGAGGTTACATACTCGAGGACGCTCTCACATTCAGCGACGAGGACATCTAGACCCTGTCTCAGCCTCATAACGACGCACTGGTAATCTTTTTTCTTGTGAATACATTTCAAATAAAACGTGTACTTGTGGATCCAGGCAGCTCGGCCAACATTATCAGGTCGAGCGTGGATGAGCAGCTCAGACTGCTCGACCAAATCGTGCCTCCTTCTCGAGCCCTCAACAGATTCAACATGGCGAGCGAGACGACGAAAGGGGAGATCACCCTCCCGGTCAACATGGCCAGCACAACCCAAAATGCCAAGTTTCATTTCATCGAAGGAGACATGAGATACAATGCCTTACTCGGAAGGCCATGGATACACTGCATTAGAGCAGTACCGTCAACCCTTCGTCAAATGATGTGGTTTCCAAAAAAGGACGAAATAAAAACCATAATACGGGGAGTAGCATGCAGCGAGAGAGATGTTTGCGATGCACGATGTGGCACCGGCATCGACACCTTCGACTTCGAAGGAGACAAAGGATGAGCAAACAGCAAAGTAGCGATCACGAGCTGCGTTCTCGGCTGTACCCGAGTCAATTAGCAAAGGACCGTACCGCATCCTCAGAACAAATATTTAAGGAGTATCGAGGCTCGAAGCGCCATCACTACTAAGGTATAACCATCTCCCTTTTTATTTACGTTTTATATTAACCTATGTGTAGGAGTCCGGTTAGAACGATCGAAGCACCCCCTAGCTTGAAGACCTTAGGTTTTAAAACATGCGTTGCACTCTTTTCGTTCGACCGGATTTTATCCCAAGAAGGGTTTTACCGGCAAGGTTTTTAACGAGGCAACATCTATATGCTACCTAAGGAGAACTTAACAAGTATTCAAGGCTTCTCTTCAATCAACCTCGAATACTGGGTGGCATCCCCCCGGGAGATCACCCCCTTGAAGAAGCCAAGATGAGCCAAAAAGGGTCTCAATAGAAAAATGATGTATCGGGCCAAACGGTCAAATGAACCGTGTCCGCATAGAATAATTGAACCCTTGACAATGAAAACATGTATACTTGTGCCAAGTAATCAAGGAATATATTTCCATCAAAACACTTTGCGCTTCAAAGAATTCTGCTATTTTTTCAAGAAACGGCTCCAAAGCCAGAAATATCCCGAACACTCGGGGACTGACGCCAAAAGCTCGAAGCCATATGACATCCGGGTCGGAAACTTTGAACTCGTAATCCCTCAATGAGGCAACTCCAAGTTTACACAAAACGGCTCCAGAGCCAAAAAAATTTCAATGTCTCGGGGACTATCGCCGACTGTCACCCATCGATTTGTCAAACTCGAGGCTATAAGACCCCATGCGGGCAACCTAGAGCTCATAAGACCTTCATAAGGCAATACTAAACCAATAAGACCTCAAGCAAGGCATGAATTATACTTGTACCAAGTAACCAAATCTATAAGACCTCAAGTAAGGCATGTTCCAATTTATAAGACCTTACGAAAGGCATAACCCCGATCTTAAAAGTTAAGGTAAGACCCCTAATACAGCATACCCTCGATATAGACACCGAAGCTACTTCACCCGGGGACTAAAAGGCTACGGCCAAATACGATGACTACGGTCACAAAGGTGTACCAGCCAAACTAACGCGACTCGGGGACGCCCGACCGTCGCCATAAAACTCACAGGCCTTCAAATCACTTTGAAAATACTTCGAAAAGAACCAGTTAATCAGGCTACCCTCGGCAAAAGCAAAAGAGCTTCGACCATGTCAGCTCCAAACAACAGGCTTCGAAACATTCAGCCCTCGAGCCAAACCCTCCGAGGTGCTCGTCTATCGTCACATAACGGCTCGCAATCGAGGTTCTTACCGAACCGTCGAAGAGTCGGACGAACACAAAAACTTCAAAAAAGTCATTAACGAGGGAAAAATAAGCTTATACTAAAGGTCATACCGACCTAATGCGTAAGAGCCACTGTCGCCAGCTTACATTAATGGTCGTACGGACCCAACGCGTAAGAGCCACTGTCGCCAGCTTAAATCAAAAGGTCGTACCGACCTAATGCATAAGAGCCACTGTCGCCAGCTTAGATTAATGGTTGTACTGACCCAACGCGTAAGAGCTGCAGTCACCAGCCTGTATTAGAGGTCGTACCGACCCAACACGTAAGAGCCCAGATGCCATCTTAAAATTCGAAAACTTTAGGGTTAATGAGCTCGAGTCGAGATCCGACTCGAAGAGTGAGCCCGAACAGTTAACTAAAAAACACCTAAGGGCAAAATCGTAAGAGCTTACGAGCCAGCCCAACAAGCCTCAGGGCCGACTTTCGAACCTAAGGGTTTTTTCCTCGAAGTCCAGTACACCTAGCCAAACATCGACAGACGTATGAATTCAAAACAAATAGACGTACACAAGCAAAGGGAAATGCATGAAAGATGAAACCAAAAGGCTTCCTCTTATACGTATATACAAAGCTCCATTTACAAAGTTTTCTAAGAACACTGTACAAAGAATCAAAAAGAAAAAAGCCTAGTCTATTTTCCCCTCGGGGACTGCGGCCCCATCGGCCTCTTCTCCATTATCTTCGGCATCGGATACAAGGAACTTGACGTCGTATTCATCCGCCTTCGCCCGCGCTATCTCCTCCGAGAGATCGAAGCCCCTAGCATGGATCTCTTCGAGAGTTTCCCTCCGAGATTTGCACCGAGCATACTCGTTGCTTCTGCTCTCCCGATCAGAAGCCCCTCTCAGCTCAGCCCGAGCATCGGCAACGTCTTTTGAATAGAAGACCACTTTCTTCTCAGCCTTAGCTCAAATCTCTTCAGCTTCAGCTCGGGCGTCCACAACCTCGGCCTTCAGCTTCAAAAGCTCAGATTCGAGCCTTGCAATCAAGCTCGTTTGGACCGAGCTATTTTCACGAGCATTCCGGAGTTGCACCTCGAGGGCAGAAGCCTTGGCCAAAGCATTCTTCTTGGCCGCAACTTGGGCATCTTCCTGAGTCTTTAGCTCAGTACACTCATGCTTGGCCTGACCAACTTCACCCCAAAGGCGTTCCAGGCCCTCCGTGTTTCTCTGCAACTGACGTGTCAAAATATTAATCTTAGAAGGTAGAAGAAGAAACATGCACTCCCTTGAAAACAGAGGTTAACTGTCCCTCGAGGTAGCTCTCGTATTTCCGGCTCCGACTCGCCTCGTACCGCAGGTATACCAACTCCTCTGCCCTTTTGTCACAAAGGTGCCTGAGGGATTTCTCCCCGTCCATGGCTTTTTACAACCTGGCTTCACGACGAAGCAGCTCGGACTTAAGCTTGTCAAAGGCCTATGAAAAAAGAGCTCAATAAGAAGATGGAAGTGCAAAACTTAAAAATCGATACAGTCGACAAAAAACTCACCATAGAACAGAGTCGCTGAGCCTCCTTAAAGGTCGAGCGCACATCTACTGGCCTGGTCTCATCGGCCCCAGTAGAACCACTCCCGATGGGAATACGATCGTTCAAGACCTCGCTTGAGACAGGCGGCCCCTGGCCTCTAACATCCCTCGAAGTACCTTTGACTGGAGAAGAAAATGGCGCCATAAAATCCTCGTCCCTCGAAGTACTTTCGGCGGGAAAAGAAGACGGCAGAAAAGGAGAACCATTTTGGCAAGGCCAGAAGCCTCGAGTGGTGCGGGCTCAGCTGATACATCTTCTCTGAGCCTCCGGGCAGGACTTGCCTCGCTATGAGCACTTTTACCCTTTGAGGGTTCCTTCTGTTTGTTATTATTCCTCGGTCCCGAAGCCGACGATCCTTCATCCTCTCCGAGGGGCCACAGTCTATTCTCAAAAAATTCCCCAATGCCTACGATGACGGAGTTAGCACACGTAAAGAAAGTACCTCTCAAAGAAAACAAACCACACAGCACGTACCGTGGTGTTTTGCCTCCCATCTATCCTTGGATAGGTCTCGCCACTTACGCACATCATAGGTCGAGCGGGCTGCCAACTTCCAAGCCCAATCCGTCAGGTCGAGGACCTCGTAAGGCATCCATGGGATTGCTGCAAAAAAGAAAAAGAAAGCGTCTTTACAAAATCCGCCTTCACCATGAGCAAAAACGGTAAAAAACACAAGTGTACCACTTACGTGTGAAATTCCATTTCTCAGGAGATGGCAGGAACTCCACGGGGATAATATCAACAGTTCGTACTCGGACGAATCGACTCATCCACCCTCGGTCCCCATCTTCTTCATCGTGGACAACAAAGGTCCTGGCGGATCGACATTGCAAAGTCATCAGACCTCGGTGATAAAAGGGCCGGTACAGCCTATTGAGATGGCTAAGGGTGAACTCAAGCCCAGCTTCCTCTGCAAAAAACCTCATCATCAATACCACCCTCCAGAACGACAGGTGAACCTATGCCAGGGTAGCCCGATATCTTCGACAGAAGTCGAGCACGACTCTATCAAGAGGGCCCAATGTAAAGAGGTACGTATGTACGTTCAGAAGCCCCTCTACATGAGCCATGATGCTCTCTCCCAGGAAAAGTACCTGAAACACCACCTTTTCTCCCTATCCGCAGTCTCTCCTCACGGCCTCGAGGTGTCCTCTCCTATTGATGAAATGAACCTCAAAGCATACTCCTAATGGCCCTGAACAATGGGAGGACTTTCTAACGTAAGGTCCCTCCTCGAGACAAAACCTCTCGGGGCTAGCTCACCGGACGCCGGCGGTGTACCACCAACCGAGCGGGAAGCAGAGGCCAAACTCTCCTCTTCTTGGTGAACAGGTTTGGGCGTGGCAGCCATAACTGTGGTGAAGCAAGAGAAGGAAAACGAGAACTTAAGAGAAATCTTCGAATTAAAATAGTGAATGAGCTGACGCAAGAAAGAAGAACTCTATGAAAAAGGATAGCTGCTCAAAATGGCGGAATCTTCAAAAAAGAGGGGAACAAACTCATATATAGAGCAGGCGGCAACAGTCCGCCTACCCTAAAGGCCAATTAATGCTGGCTAGGCCATTGTCACTTTCGGGGAGGTGTACCAGTGGAATCACCTTGATCGTTTCATGACCGTGTCATACGATTGACGCTGTCGTACAACATTGGAGGGGTCAATGACCCCCGTATCAACCTAGCCTCGAGATGGTACCCGATCTAGAGGATCTTTGCTGCTATAACGATGGGCTTTAAGGAGCTACCCACATAGACCTAGCCTCGAGATGGTGCCCGATCTAGAGGATCAGTTCCCACTCAAGGGTTATTAATAAAGCCTCGGGGCTATTTTTGCCTTCAGTTCAACTTAAACGCCCCCTCGGCTACTTTAGCGCAGGGGCCATCCGAGTTCGAGCGTATCCTCACTTAGGGTCTATCTATAACGCCTTAGTACTATCTTCATTTTAAGTTCAAAGCATGCTTTCGAGGTCGCCCGGGTTCAAGTCAACTCTCACTCGGGGACTATTTGGAATGACCTGGGGGCTATCTTTATTTTCAGGTGATCGAGCAAATTTATCTCTCGAGGACTACCAACGGGGCCTAAAAAGGCTAAGTCGTGGTCTAAAATTCGAGGCCCCACTCTCACTCAATTCGAAGTCAGATGTCCCGGTGGCCTAAGTTTGTATCAGGTCAATCAGGACTTAGTCCGAGGGATGTCAAAGGGTTTTCAGGAAATATCGTATTAACCAATCAAAAACCAAGGGAACGCCCACATCCGGGTCCAGTATTCGGACCGATCGATAAAGTCACATTCTCGGATTCTTTACAAACGCAGGCAAAGGGAAATCCAACACAAGTCAAAGACAAATGGAAGAAACATTTTTTGTATTAATAAACGACAATTACAAAAGCCCACGAGGGATCCTTACACAGAAACAAAGAAACAAAAACAACTGCTAGAAGTCTACTCTACTCTCGAAGGTACATCCCCGGGAGCGACATCTACGAGAACAATTTCCTCGGGGATCCCATTTCGGTCTTCAGAGCGACGTCTTCGAGAATCCCTTCCGAAGCAGCAATAGATGAAAGATGGGCTATAGCCCGTCAAAGAGCAAAAGCTTTTAAAGCTAGGAAAATTGTGGCTTGGTGAAAAATTTGGCGAGTATGGATCTCGCCAGCACTACTATTGTGAAGACACTTCCTAAGACATTGCACCGGTGTGGGATGAAACAATTAGTAGATGACGCCACCTCACTCTGGGGAAAGAAAAGGGAGTGAAGCGCCACACCAGGTTGAAGTTAAGAGAGATGAGCAGCAGTTCATGGTCCACATATCCTCTGATGCGGGAGTAATTTGAAGTCCCTCTCTCATCATTTCGGGCCAACAACAACAACAACAACAACAAACCAGTAGGATCCCACTCAATAGGGAAGAGCTCTGAAAGAGAGCCATGGCATAACTGGCAAAATCGCTGTCGTATGACCTTACGGTCACGGGCTTCAACTATGGAAAATAGAGTTTGGATGAGGAAGAAGAGAAGAAAAGGGTTAAAGATTGTTGAAGAATGACTGGATTGATTTTGGGTTCAAGAAACCTCCCATTTATAGAAAGGCAGTAGTGTAACCGACGGCGCAATCAATACCTTTGGGAAACGTATCGACAGGCGCAATCAATGCTTTTTGGGAAACGAATTGGCAACGATATCACCACTTTTGGGAGAATGAACTGGCAGTGTATTGAATGCTTCTGAAGATGGATTGATGGGATGTTTTTCAGTCACTTGGAACACTGACGTCACAAGCATGACGTCATCGTAAGATGTTCAACAAAGTCAAGAGTTCAAGACCGTTTCTTATCATTTTCATCCTAAGAAGCGCGGGGACTATCTGTATACGATAAAACTCAGAGGGTCCGATTTTGTGACGCTTCATAAGCATGTCACCAAAGGATCGAGGCGCGGCTCGAGGTTCGACCCCGAGGTTTCTCAATGTTCGACCTCGGGGCAGTACAAATCTGCGGTTATGATGGCAAAACGGGAAGTTCCCAAGGCACCTGATTAAAGCTGACCAAGTCTATTAGGCTAGTACAAGCCCGTACCGTGGCATTAAATGGCTGTATCAACTGCATATCTTTGTGATAAATGCATCTGTACCATGTTGGGATTTCCCCTCATATATAAAGGGGGTCCTTGTCATTTTGTAAGGGACATGGCACACAACATTGAATACAAGAATAAGAACATTCTCTAATCTCTAACTTAAACATATTCTCCTTTGATCTTATTACTTGCGTTTATTGCTTACATTTATTGTGTTTCATTAATTGTTCTTCATTTATTACTCATTATTGATCATAAAGAGCCCTCATCAAGGCCCTTAGAACTGTTAGTCCTCCATCGACTGTCCACAGCCTAACGTCTAGCTCAACCCCGAGGCCCCGTATAACCTAGCTCGAGGCACCGATTCTCAGCCACTCGGTTTGCTTAATACACAGCCTTCAAGATTTCCTCTTGTTTTCTAGTTTCACACTTAGCATCTACTGCTTAACAACTAGCATAAAAACGAATCACGTATTTTTAGAACCATAAAATCAAATCTAATTGTAATTACCATTTTCAAGGTAAACAAATATAGAAAATAAAAGTTTGAATATTTTTCTTTTGGAAAGACGGTAAATCTGAATGAAGAAATGACGTAAAAAGGGAGGGGCCTCCAAACCAAACATCGACACAAGTCTAATAAGTATAACACGAACTCACTCGCAAAATCAAATCATCAAAATAACATCCGAAATCACGAATCGGACCTCTAAACACATGAATATCAACATGAAACTCAAGAACTTCTAAAAACAAAACCGCGCGTCGGATTCCTATCAAATCAACTCGGAATGACGCCAAACTTTGCGGAAAAGTTCCAAATGACATAACGGACTTATTCCAAGTCCCAAAACAGAAATCCAAACGCGATAGCTATGAAGTCAACCTACGGTCAAATTTATAAAAATTGTCAAACTTATAAAAATTCTAAGCCTTTAGATTGCCAACTTTCGGCAAATTAACACAAATCAACCTACGAACCTCCAAGATCGATTCCGGGCATACGCCTAAGTCCAAAATCACGATGCGAAGCTATCGCAGCCATCACAACACCGCTACGGGGTTGTTTTCACAAAATTTAAACCTCGGTCAATGGTTTCAACATAAGTTTCTAAAGTTAGAATCACTCATCCAAATTCATCCCGAAACATGCAAAAATCTAATCCGACCATGCATGCAAGTCATAATACACAATATGAAGCCACCCAAGACCCTGAACTGCTGAACCGAACCTTAAAGCTCAAAATGACCAGTCGGGTCTGTCACAACCCAAAATTCGCTAAAGGTCATGATGGCGCCTAATACTGTCGCCAGGCAAGCTTGTGGTAAATGATCAGCTTAATTACTCATTTTAGTATTTTGAAATCATAATTTTCCTTAATTAAATGCTTTGAAATAGATTTTACAGGGCAAATGATAATATTTCCACAACTGTAATAACGAACAACCTGTAAGAACCCCCAAAACCCGGTGTCACAAGTACATAAGATAGCTATCGATGGACTGCGATGCGTAACCTAAATACAATATCTGTCCAGAATGTAAATAAGATAGGATAAAATAAGTAGTACAATGGGGAGTCGGTGGACTGCGATGCGTAACCTGAATTGTAGCTCACATAGAGTCTCCTCAATAGATGCGCCTACGCGCCAAGATGATCACCAAATGACCTGTCAGATTCTGCACATTTAGTGCAAAAGTGCAGCATGGGTACGTAAATCAACGCGTACCCAGTAAGTATCTAGCCTAACCCCGGAGAAGTAGTGACGAGGGATCGACATCCACAGTTACTAGAGGTCCAAATAAATAAATGATAATTCATAACAGGTGTGAAGTGCACAACAATAGTGAAGTAAATCTGTAATATCATAATATTCCAATTATTCCTTTTAAAGCATAAATTTATAGATCCTGTATTCCACCTTAATATCTCAGGAAATGCCAAGTATCAATAAAAATAAATATGAAATACCATAAAATGCCGGGCATCAGTGGAAGGTTCATCTTATTATTATTCGAACTATTAGAGACAATGCACGATTATGTCGAGGTCGTTCGGCCCGATACAGAATAACGTGTACACTGTCGAGGGACGTGCGGCACGATCCATAGATGCATCTATATACTGCCGAGGCGCTCGGCCCGCTCCACTAGAAAACAAAGGAAGTTACCGAATTACGAGACACGTGCTCACAATACAATACATGAGCAGAATATGATTATAATCTTTATCATTTCTCAAATAACTCGCCCACAACTCAAAGTGATAAGGCTCGGTCTATTATACATTTATTACATATCCAATTTTAGTTATAACTTCAATTAATAAAGCCGGCAGAATGAGTTCAGATAATTTAAATATTGCATGACAAGAACCTATGTCTACCCGGACATAAACATAATTTAGCTACATACGGACTCTCGTCACCTCGTGCGTACGTAGCACCCACAACTAAGAGCACATAGCAATTACATCACCTAGGGGGTAGTTTCCCCCTCAGAGAGTTAGAGAGGAGACTTACCTCGCTCCGAAATTCCATAAGCTGCTCCAACGACACTCTAACACCTTAAACCGATGACCGTCGCTCCAACACTAGTCAAACTATGTGTAAACCAATGAAAATACACTCTAATACTCATAATAAATCAATTCATAATAATTCCCAACTCCGCTCGAAAAGTTAATAAAGTCAACCCTCGGACCCACGTGCCCGGATTCCGAAATTTTTTGAAGATAAACTTTACCCATAACACCGCGAACTCAAATATATAATTTATTCCAAATTCCATGTCCAATTTCGTGGCCAATGTCCAAAATATCAATTTCTATGTTTTTCTTCAAAATCCAAAATATCTACTAATTTCCATGTACAAATCCATATACAAATAATGTATTTAACTCACAATGTGCGGGAATTACTTACCTCATAATAGATGATGAAATCTCCTCTTCAAAAGCTCCAAAAACTGCCCCACTAAGTAAAAAATGAGAGAGAATGAGCCAAATCCCGTAATATAAAACTCACTGCCATGTTCCATCCTCTTCGCGATCGCGAAATACCCCTCGCGATCGCGAAGGCCAAACAGCCCTGCCCCAAAATCTCCTTTTCGCGTTCGCGGTGGCCTTCCCATGTTTGCGATGCCTCCATGTCTCACGCCTTTGCGTTCACGATCCTTGAGCCACGTTCACGATGGCCTAGCGCCTCCAGGCCTAGCTCCCCCTTTCGTTCTACGCGTTCGCGACCGCCCCCCTCGTGTAGCTTACTCAGGCTCTTCTTCGCGTTCTTGACCTCTGTGTCGCATTCGCGATGAGCTACTCCACCTGCCCAAAAATCCCTCTTCGGGAACGCGATAGCCTCCACGCGCTCACGATGAAGGACACTAGAACCAGCATCAGCAACAACAAAACTGTCACGATCCCCAAAACCAACCCGGTCGTGATGGCGCCTATCATGAAACTAGGCCAGCCAACACAATCCCAAATCAAACCAACATTTCATAAAAAGACATTTTAAGTTATTAATTAAATAAAATCCTATAACATGAGTCTAAATAACAAGTGCGGAAGAAACATAAGCCCGACATCAAGGTCTCACAAGTCACGAGCATCTACTAAGGACTGTCTGAATACAACAAAGACTATCACAGTCTGGAAAATACTAAAACAGACCATGGAAGATAAGAGGGAGAAGAGCAAGGGTTCGATCGCCATGCAGCTACCTTGCCGACTCCGGGTATCCGTGAAGGATGATGGACCAGCGCTCGCTATCACGACTCGGAACTCCTAGATCTGCACAGAAGGTGCAGGGAGTAATGTGAGTACGCCAAATCAGTAACTAATAAAAGTAAATAAAGACTGAGCAGTAGGAAAACACATAATCCACGTCATAATATCACAGTAAGTACAGTATGTTTCCAAAACAGTATATAAATCAAATCATCTCGTTAAAATCCAATTTCAGTAAAAATCCTTTAAAAAATGTCTTTCTAACAATTTTAACAGAGATTCAATGAAGTTTAGAGTAAAACTGATAAAAATCATAGATAGCCCCTCGGGCAAGACATGTATCATAAACCGCCCCTCGGGCATAATATCAATAAGAACCAGCCCCTCGCGCAACCTCACAATCACTCGTAATTAGCCCCTATGGCATAACATGAATCAAGAACAGCCCCTCGGGCAACATCGTATCACTCACTTAGGGTACCCGCGCTCACTGGGGGTGTACAGACTCCAGAGGAGCTCCTACAGCCCAAGCGCTATAACAAGCCATCTCATGGCATAATAAATCAGGCCTTTGGCCTCTCATATATCATAAATAAGTACAACATGCTGTTGCGCGCAGCCCGATCCCATGATATCCTCACAACAAAGGCCCTTGGCCTCACTCAGTCAGAAACCTCTCAAGCCACTCGGGCTAACAGTAAAACAGGGTGCTCAGCCCAAAATATCATTTTATACTTCAAACGGAGTAAATAAAACTGAGTTATGAAATCAGTAAAACATAGCATGACTGAGTAGAGATATTAAATCAAAACAGTGAGGAATAGTAGTACAAAGCCCCTAAGGGTCCAAACAGCTTGGCACGAGGCCCAAATATGGCATTCAGCCCACAACATAGTAATACCTTCTGATATACATAAGTATCAAATAGTTTCATGCCAGATATGCAACTTAATAGTTGCTATGGGACGGACCAAGTCACAATCCCCTACAGTGCATGCCCTCTCGCTCGTCATCTAGCGTGTGCGTCACCTCAAAGTAGTGAAACGATGTGAAATTCGGGGTTTCATACCCTGAGGACAAGATTTACAGTCATTACTTACCTCAAACTGGACCAAACTCTAACTCGCGATGCCCTTGCCTCTCGACTCGGCCTCTAAATGCTCTGAATCTAACCAAAATTAGTATATTATCATCAATATACGCTAGACGAATGAATTCCACACAAAAATAATCAAATTAGACCAAAAATCCCGAATTGGACTCAAACCCGACCCCCGGGCCCACGTCTCGGAATCCAACAAAATTTACAAAACTAGAAACTCCTTTCACCCTCGAGTCTATACATATCAAAACCATCAAAATCGGACATCAAATGGCCCCTCAAATCCCCAATCAAAGCTCTCCAAAACTCAAGCCCTAACCTTCAACTTCACCCCAAATTCCCCACTAATTTCATGATTAGGTTGTGGAAAAATCATCACAAACACAAGATAGAAAGCCCAAGTAGCTTACCTCACTGAAATCCCTCGATTCCCTCTTGAAATCACGGCTTGGAGCTCCAAAATCGTCCAAAAATGGTTGAAAAATGACTGAAATTCGCGAAGGGGAACTTATGTACTTTTCTGCCCAGAGCTTCCGCATTTGCGGTCCAAATCTCGCACCCGCACAACCGCTTCTGCGGTCCAACCAACCGCACCTGCGGTTTCCACTTAAAAGACCAGGACCGCATCTGCGCCCCAGTCACCGCACCTGCGGTGCCGGAGATGCGTCCAACCAACCGCATCTGCAGTTCTTCTCCTGATGGCCAAAACTCCGCATCTGTGATCTCCTTGTCGCATCTGCGACCTCGCACCTGCGGTCCCCAATCCGCAGGTGTTGAAATGACCGAAGCAGCAAAATCAGCAGCATCAACACAATGCCAAACTTTCCGTCAACCACCCAAATTCATCCCGAGGCACTCGGGACCTCAACCAAACATGCCAACAAGTCACATATCACGATTAAAACTTATTCCAACCTTCGGAACACTCAAAAAAACATCAAAACACCAAATCACCCTCGGATTCAAGCCTTAGGATTTCCAAACTTCGGAATTCCGCAAACGATGCCAAAACCTATCAAACCTCATCCGAATGACTTGAAATTTTGCACACACGTCACAAATGACACAACGAACCTACTCCAATTTCTGGAATTCCATTCCAATCCCCAATATCAAGATTTCCACTGTAGACCGGAAAATGCCAAATTTCCAATTTCGCCAATTCAAGCCTAAATCTACCACGGACCTCCGAATTACATTCCGAACATGCTCCTAAGTCCAAAATCACCTAACGAAGCTATCTGAACTATCAGAATCCACATTCGAGATTCTCTACACATAAGTCAACATCCGATTGACTTTTCCAACTTATGCTTCCCAATAAGAGACTAAGTGTCTCATTCCACTCCATGACCACTCCGAACACAGAACAACCAACACGATATGATGAAATGTAGCTGAGCAACACATAAAGAAGCAGAAATGGGGGAATGTGGGGCTGTTACTCATGAAACGACTGGCCGGGTCGTTACATCCTCCCCCTCTTAAACAAACGTTCGTCCTCGAACGTGTCAAGAAACATACCTGAAGCCTCAAATAGGTGTGGATATCTGCTCCGCATCTCCCGCTCGATCTCCCAAGTAGCCTCCTCCACGGGCGGACCTCTCCATTGCACTTTCACTTAAGCTATATCCTTTGACCTCAACTTTCGGACCTGCTGCTCCAAAATAGCCACTGGCTCTATCTCATAAGTCAAATCACCGTCAAACAGAACCGTGCTAAAATCTAAAACATGAGACGGATCGCCAATATACTTCTTAGGGCATAGAAACATGAAATACCGAATGCACACTCGACAAGCTAGATGGCAAGGCCAACTCATATGCCACCTCCCCAATCCTCCGAAGCACCTCAAAAGGCCCAATGAACAGAGGACTCAATTTACTCTTCTTCCCAAATCTCATAACACCCTTCATGGGTTAAACCTTCAGTAGAACCTTCTCCCCAACCACGTAAGACACATCACGAACCTCCCTTTCAGCATAACTCTTTTGCCTCGACTGCGCTGTACGAAGCCGCTCCTGAATAACTTTCACCTTGTCCAAAGCATCCTGCACCAAGTCTGTACCCAAAAGCCTAGCCTCACCTGGCTCAAACCAATCTACATGAGATCTACACTGTCTCCGATATAAAGGCTCATATGGAGCCATCTGAATACTCGACTGATGACTATTGTTATATGCATACTCTGCGAGCGGTAGAAACGGATCCCATGAACCCCCAAAATCAATGACACAAGCGCGCAACATGTCCTCCAATATCTGAATAGTGCGCTCAGACTGTCCGTCCGTCTGAGGGTGAAAAGTCGTGCTCAACTCAACCTGAGTACCCAACTCTCGCTGCATGGCTCTCCAAAACTACGAAGTAAACTGAGTACCTCTATCTGAAATGATGGAAACTGGGACACCATGCCGGCGAACAATCTGTCGGATGTAAATCTCAGCTAACCGCTCTGAAGAATAGGTAGTACACACAGGAATAAAGTGCGCAGACTTGGTCAGCCGATCCACAATCACCCAAATAGCATCGAACTTCCTCAAAGTCTGTGGGAGTCCTACTACGAAATCCATGGTGATCCGCTCCCACTTCCACTCTGGAATATCCATCTGCTGAAGCAAGCCACACGGTCTCTGATGCTCGTATTTCACCTACTGACAATTGAGACACCGAGCTACAAATCCCACTATATCTTTCTTCATTCTTCTCCACCGGTAGTGCTGTCTCAAATCCTGATACATCTTCGCGGCACCCGGATGGATGGAATACCGCGAGCTATGGGCCTCTTCCAGAATCAACTCCCGAAGCCCATCTACATTGGGCACACATATCCGGCCCTGCATCCTCAATACCCCATCATACTGAACTCTGTCCTTAAGGACAAGCAAATGAGGATCATCATACTGGCGCTCTCTGATGCGATCAAACAAGGAAGACCGAGAAACTACACAAGCTAAGATCCGACTGGGCTCCGAAATATACAACCTCACAAACCGATTGGCTAAGGCCTGAACATCAACTGCAAGAGGTCTCTCCCCAACAAGAATATACGCGAAACTGCCCATACTCACTGCCTTCCTACTCAAGGCATCGGCCACTACATTGGCCTTCCCCGGATGGTACAAGATAGTAATATCATAGTCCTTTAGTAGCTCCAACCATTTCCGCTGCCTCAAATTGAGATCCTTCTGCTTGAACAAGTGCTGGAGGCTACGATGATCAGTAAACACCTCATAAGACACGCCATAGAGATAATGCCTCCAAATCTTCAACGGGTGGACAATGGCAGCCAACTCCAAATCGTGAACAGGGTTGTTCTTCTCATGGGGCTTCAACTGACGAGAAGCATAAGTAATCACTCTACCCTCCTACATCAACACACACCCAATACCAACTCGAGAAGCATCACAATATACCGTATAAGAACCTGAAGCTGATAGCAAAACTAACACTGGAGTTGTGGTCAAGGCAGTCTTGAGCTTCTGAAAGCTCGCCTCACACACATCCGACCACCTGAAAGGAGCAACCTTTCGAGCAAATTTGGTCAAGGGTGATGCAATAGATGAATATCCCTGAACGAACCGACGGTAATAACCTTCCAACCCAAGAAAGTTGCGAATCTCTATGGCTGAGGACGGTCTGAGCCTACTCTGAACCGCCTCTATCTTCTTCGGATCAACCTGAATACCCTCACTGGACACCACGTGCCCCAAGAAAGCCACTGAACTGAGCCAAAACTCACACTTCGAGAACTTTGCATAAAGCATCTCCTCCCTCAACCGCTGCAATACAACTCTCAAATGATCAGCGTGCTCCTCCTCTTCGTGCCATCCTTCTTTTTCACAAATAGAACAAGCGCACCCCAAGGCGACACACTAGGCCGAATAAACCCCTTATTAAGGAGTTCCTGAAGCTGCTCCTTCAACTCCTTCAACTCTGTCGGTGCCATACAATACGGTGGAATAGAAATGGGCTGAGTGCCCGGCACCAAATCAATACCAAAGTCAATATCCCTGTCTAGTGGCATGCCCGGCAGGTCTGCAGGAAACACTTCTGGAAAATCCCTCACTGCCAGGACTGAATCAATGGTAGGAGCCTCTGCACTGACATCCCTCACGAAGGCCAAGTAAGAAAGACAACCCTTCCTAACCATCTGCTGGGCCTTCAAAAATGAAATCACCCCACTGGGAACATAATCCGTCGAACCTCGCCACTCAATCTGTGGCACACCCGGCATGGCCAACGTCACTGTATTGGCATGACAGTGCAAAATAGCACGACACGGAGATAACCAATCCATGCCCAATATCACATCAAAATCCACCATCCAAAGCAACAGAAGGTCCACTCGGGTCTCCAAACCCCCAATAGTCACCACACACGACCGATATAAGTGGTCCACAATAATATTATTGCCCACCAGAGTAGATACACAAACAGATGAAACAAGAGACTCGCGAGGCGTATCCAAATAACGAGCAAAATATGATGACACGTATGAAAAAGTGGAACCAGGGTCAAATAACACAGAGGCATCTCTGTGGCAGACTGAGACAATACCTATAATCACAGCATCTGAAGCAATGGCATCTGGTCTGGCCGGGAGTGCATAGAAACGGGCCTGACCACCACCTGATGGACCTCCCCCTCTAGGGCGACCCCTAGCTGACTGACCTCCACCCCTAGCTAACTGGGTGGGTGGTGAAGTAACTGGTGCTGAAGTCGATGGCTGACTTCTCTGCTGAGGAAGACCCCCATGACGACGAGGACACTGCCTCAACATATGCTCCAACTATCCACACTCATAACAATCCCCTGGTGCTGGAGACGGGGACTGAAGGGAACCCCTAGCACCGGAATGACTAGCAGATGAACCTGGCATAGAAAAGCCCTGAACTGATGGATCACGGGACGAACTCTAGGCTGGAAGGGCACTATGTGATGAATGGCCCTAATGAGGACCGTGAGAACCATAGCCCGATGATGCCCCATGATGAACTGGGCGAGTTGACAGAGCATGCCTGAATGGACGGCCCCTGCCATGCTAAAATTGACCCCCATGAAGAGCACCACTGAATCCACCCTGACCTCAGGGCCTCTTAGCCTCCCTCTCAACCCTCTCCTGACCACAAACCACCTCAATCTGGCGAGCTATGTCAACAACATCATCAAAGGTAGCACCAGATACTCTCTCTCTGGCCATAAGCAACCGAAGCTGATAACCGAGGCCATCTATAAACCTCCTGATCCTCTATCGGTCTGTGGGAACCAACCAGACCGCATGACGAGCCAACTTGGAGAACCGCATCTCATACTGAGTAACAGACCTATCACCCTGACGAAGTTGCTCGAACTTCCTGCACAGCTCCTCTCGGCGAGATTCAGGTACAAACTTCTCCAGAAAGAGAACGGAGAACTGCTGCCAAGAAAGAGGCGCTGCGCCAACCGGCCTACGCCTCTCGTAAACCTGCCACCGACTAAGTGCATCCCCGGAGAACTGGAAAGTAGTCAATGAGACCCCACTGGTCTCCAGAATACCTGCGGTCCGAAGCTTCCTCTGACACTTATCCAAGAAACCATGTGCATCCTCACCCTCAACACCACTAAATGACGGAGGCTGGAGCCTACCAAACCTCACCAATCTATGTTGCTCGTCCTCTGGCATAACAGGAGCTACATAGTCCTGAGCAGCTGCAGTCGGCTGGGCTGGAGGTATCCCCGGTGTCTGAAGTCCCTGTACAACCTGCTCAGGTGTGCGAGCGGTGGGAGTCTGAGAGCCTATCCCGGCCTGAGAAGTAGTTGTGGCCGTAGTAGCTGAGACCGCCTGAGCCATGCCAGTGCACACTGATAGAATCTGGGCTAGGGCCTCCTGAAGGCCTGGGATAACAATAGGCACAGCCGGTGCCTAAGCTAGTCCTGCTGGAGCGTCCACAACTGCGACCTGATCATGAACTGGGGTGGCTGGTGGATCTGCGGGTGCTGCCCTAACCGCTGTGCGGGCTACACCCCTGCCCCTACCACGGCCTCGACCGCGACCTCGGCCTCTAGTGGCCCCAACTTGTGGTACTGGTGGTCGTCCGTCCTGACCGGTAGCACGTGTCCTCATCATTATTGAGAGAATAGAATAACAGAAGTTTAGTTACCAGAATCAACAGATTCACACGACAAGAATTCAAGAATGTGAAGTTTTTTCTAAAGGTTCTGTAGCCTCTCGAAGATAAGCACAGACGTCTCCGTACCGATCCGCAAGACTCTACTAAACCCGCTCACCACTCGTGAGACCTATGTAACCTAGGCTCTGATACCAACTTGTTACGACCCCAAAACCAACCCGTTCGTGATGGCGCCTATCATGAAACTAGGCCAGCCGACACAATCTCAAATCAAACCAATATTTCATAAAAAGACGTTTTAAGCTATTAATTAAATAAAATCCCATAATATGAGTCTAAATAACAAGTGTGGAAGAAACATAAGCCCAACATCGGGGTGTCACAAGTCACGAGCATCTACTAAGGACTGTCCGAATACAACAAAGGCTATCACAGTCTGGAAAATACTAAAACATACTAAGGAAGATAAGAGGGAGAAGAGCAAGGTTGCGATCGCCATGCAGCTACCTTGCCAACTCCGGGTATCCGCGACTGATGATGGATCAGCGCTCGCTATCACGACCCGCAACTCTTGGATCTGCACAGAATGTGCAGGGAGTAATGTGAGTACGCCAACTCAGTAAGTTATAAAAGTAAATAAAGACTGAGCAGTAGGAAAACACATAATCCACGTCATAACATCACAGTAAGTACAGTATGTTTCCAAAACAGTATATAAATCAAATTATCTCATTGAAATCCAATTTCAGTAAAAAATCCCTTGAAAAAAATGTCTTTCTAACAGTTTTAACAGAGATTCAATGTAGTTTAGAGTAAAAATGATGAAAATCATAGATAGCCCCTTGGGCAAGACATGTATCATAGAGCGCCCCTCGGGCATAATATCAATCAGAACCAGCCCCTCGGGCAACCTCACAATCACTCGTAATCAGCCCCTCGGGTACAACATGAATCAAGAACAGCCCCTTGGACAACATCATATCACTCACTCAGGGTACCCGCGCTCACTGGGGATGTACAGACTCCGGAGGGGCTCCTACAGCCCAAGCGCTATAACAAGCTATCTCGTGGCATAATAAAACAAGCCCTCGGTCTCTCATATTTCTTAAATCAGTACAACATGCTGCGGCGCGTAGCCCAATCCCATGATATCCTCACAACAGAGGCCCTCGGCCTCACTCAGTCAGAAACCTCTCAAGCCACTCGGGCTAACATTGAAACAGGGTGCTCAGCCCAAAATAACATTTCATACTTCAAACGGAGTAAATAAAACTAAGTTATGAAATCAGTAAAACATAACATGATTGAGTACAGATATTAAATCAAAACAGTGAGGAATAGTAGTGAAAAGCCCCTAAGGGTCCAAACAGCTTGGCATGAGGCCCAAATATGGCATGAGGCCCACAACATAGTAATACCTTCTAAAATACATAAGTATTAAATAGTTTCAAGTCAGATATGCAACTTAATAGTTGCTGCGTGACGGACCAAGTCACAATCCCCAACGGTGCATGCCCTCACGCTCGTCATCTAGCGTGTGCATCACCTCAAAGTAGTGAAATGATGTGAAATCCGGGGTTTCATACCCTCAGGACAAGATTTACAGTCATTACTTACCTCAAACCGGACCAAACTCTAACCCGCGATGCCCTTGCCTCTTGACTCGGCCTCTAAATACTCCAAATCTAACCAAAATCAGTATATTATCATCAATATACGCTAGAGGAATGAATTCCAACGAAATTAATCAAATTAGACCAAAAATCCTGAATCGGACTCAAACCCGGCCCCCGAGCCCACATCTCGGAATCCAACAAAATTTACAAAACTAGAAACTCCATTCACCCCCGAGTCTATACATATCAAAACCATCAAAATCGGACCCCACATGGCCCCTCAAATCCCCAATCAAAGCTCTCAAAACTCAAGCCCTAACCTTCAACTTCACTGCAAATTCCCCACTAATTTCATGATTAGGTAGTGAAAAAATCATCACAAACACAAGATACAAAGCCCAAGTAGCTTACCTCACTTAAATCCCTCAATTCCCTCTTGAAATCACGGCTTAGAGCTCCAAAATCGTCCAAAAATGGTGGAAAAATGACTGAAATTCGCGAAGGGGAACTTATGTACTTTTCTGCCAAGAACATCCGCATCTGCGGTCCAAATCTCGCACCTGCGCAACCGCTTCTGCGGTCCAACCAACCGCACCTGCGGTTTCCACTTAAAAGACCAGGACCGCATCTGTGCTCCAGTCACCGCACCTGCGGTGCCGCAGATGCGTCCAACCAACCGCATCTGCGGTTCTTCTCCTGATGGCCAAAACTCCGTATCTGCGATCTCCTTGTCGCATCTGCGACCTCACACCTACGGTCCCCAATCCGCAGGTGCGGAAATGACAGAAGCAGCAAATTCAGCAGCATCAACAATTGCCAAACATTCCGTCAACCACCCAAATTAATCCCGAAGCCCTCAGGACCTCAACCAAACATGCCAACAAGTCACATATCACCATTCAAACTTATTCCAACCTTCAAAACACTCAAAAAAATTTCAAAACACCAAATCACCATCGGAATCAAGCCTAAGAATTTCCAAACTTCCGAATTCCGCAAACGGTGTCAAAACCTATCAAACCTCATCCGAATGACCTGAAATTTTGCAACATGTCACAAATGACACAACGAACCTACTCTAATTTCCGGAATTCCGACCCCAATATCAAGATTTCCACTGCCGACCGAAAAACGCCAAATTTCCAATTTCGCCAATTCAAGGCTAAATCTACCACGGACCTCCGAATTACATTCCGAACATGCTCCTATGTCAAAAATCGCCTAACGAAGCTATCCGAACCATCAGAATTCACATCCGAGATCTTCTACACATACGTCAACATCCGGTTGACTTTTCCAACTTAAGCTTCCGAATAAGAGACTAAGTGTCTCATTCCACTCCAAGACCACTCCGAACATAGAACAACCAACACGATATGATGAAATATAGCTGAGCAACACATAAAGGAGCAGAAATGGGGGAAAGCGGGGCTGTAACTCATGAAACGACCGGCCGGGTCGTTACAAAAACATGGGAAAATGACCGAAACCATCCCGAAACACACCCGAGGCCCCCGAGACCCCGCCCCATCGTACCAACCAGTACCATAACATAACACGGACCTTGACGAACCCTCAAATAACATCAAACAACGTCCAAATTATGAATCGATGATCAAATTCCTTCTTTAAACTTTCAAACTTTCAATCTTCGACGAACGCGTCCGAATCATATCAAAACATTCCGGAATGACGCTAAACTTTACGCACTAGTCACAAATAACGATATGAACCTATTCCAGGGCTCGAAACTCCAAGCGAACATCAAAAACACCAAAATCCACTTCAACTCAAACTTGTGAAATTCTAGAACTTCCAAAATGCCAAGTTTCTACAATAAGCGCCGAAATGCTACCGGACCAACCGATACTCAATCCGAACATATGCCCAAGTCCGAAATAATCATACGAACCTATTAAAACCTTCAAATCCCGATTCTGAGGTCGTTTACTCAGAAGTAAACCTTAGTCAATTCTTCCAACTTAATGCTTCTGAAATTAGATTTTCTTTCCAAATCAACTTCGATCTTTCCGAAATTCAATTCTGACCACACGTGCAAGTAGTAATACCTGAAGTGAAGCTACTCAAGTCTTCAAACCACTGAGCAACGTGCCAGGGCTCAAAAACGACTGGTTGGGTCGTTACAAAAAATGATCCCTAGACTATCCGAAACTCACCCGAGCCCCATGGGCTTCAAACCAACACATGCACACAAGTGTACTAACATCATACGAACTCGCTCGCGCGGTCAAAACACCATAATAACACTTAGAACTACAAATCGGACATCAAAATGCATGAAATTTTCTAAGAAACTCAAGAACATTCACATTCATATTTTCTTCAGTTTTTCCCATGAAATATTGACCGTAGTCAATTCAAATTATTTTTAAGGCTAAAACTCATATTTTCTTCAATTTTTCACATAAAAACAATCCGAAAAAGGCACGGACTACGCACGCAAATCAAGAATCACTAAGCGGAGCTAATCGAGCTGTAGGAACATTAAATAAAGGCTAAAACTCAAATGACCTATCGGGTCATCGCACTATCACAACACATTTGATTATTGGATTCGAAATCTATTACTTATTTATACTTTTTAGGGAATTTTGAACACACGTACACTGTTCGAGCTAAAGCTACGGATTCTTCCAAACCCACAAGTAATGGGCTAAATCTGCCCCTTTAGACAACTATAAGAAATAACGTTAATCATAATCAACAGCTGTGGATCTAACTGATCAGATAATTAATTTTTGCAGAAACACAAGTGATTGAACACCGTTTAATGACCATTAATTTCTTGCGGATCTAACTGTTCGAAAAATTAATAATCACTATCACTATCATATATGAAAAAATAAGATACACTAGCTAATTTTGGTTCCAAATTCTTTCTCGTAACATTTTTATTTGGTTTTTTTTTTGGGGAAAATCTTGATATTTGCTTACCAAACCCGTTGAATATCTTTTGTCTTCCAGCTGCTTAAAATTAATAGAATAGAATTAGTTAAAGATCATTTTTCCTTAACTAATTTGTTCTTTTGCAGGCAAATTAAGGAAATTAAGCTGCTTGACCTCCACCTTAGCAAATTCGTTTTGGAGATTTTTATACTATATAGAAGTCTACTCAAACAGATAGATGGTAATGCAAATAACTTCCCTTCGGCTATTAAAAAGTTATAGATATTTGGTATCCACAACTCAGAATTTGTGCTTCTAATTCGAATTTGCCTCGTGTAGGCCCACTAAAGGTCGATTACTCCCTATATTGAGACATGTAACCCCTTAGTAGGTTAATATCTTTATTCTATCACCTAACAAATACAATCACATACCTAAATAACTCTGGCAAATCTGTACTTGAGAAAATATTTTTAGAGGAATCCTAATTCTTATGGAGAAAAATTAACTTGAAATATCTTGACGATAATATTAATAATAAACTAATATTCAGGTAGTAGAATAGTCCTTAAAGTTTAAATCTCCTGCTAAGGGTACTGAACAGAGGAAGATTTAGAATTTAAATTCTATTTGTTCAATATTTAAGGTTGTTAGCATTGAACTCTTTATATTTTTAAAATTATGAGTTCATACCTTCTCTTTTTTATAATTTTCATAAATCTTTACACAAAATTTTTACTCTGCTTTAAAATATATGGGTTAAAATTGAACCTGTAGCTATAATGGTTCATCTACGTATTGAATGGGCCACGAATACGAATACGAATACGAATACGAATACTATTATTCTTTGTGTTTGGTTTTCCATATATAAGAAAGTTAAGAGGGGAAAATATGAAGGTATTGAAGCTTTAAAGCGTATACACTCAAACCTCTTATAACAATATCATTTTTTTCGATACCAAGAAGGACTATTAAGGACTTCCAAAAAGTGAATATAATAAATTTACAAAGTGTAGAACACCCAACAAACACATAGTTTTGAAACTTCTGATATTATTAGATGAGGTGCTTGATTACATGTTCGTCATTGGTGTTGGAGCAGTAAAATAACATGAGTAAAACTTTTCTATTTTTGTATCTCAAATTGTAGTATTTATATAACCATAAAGCACTAAACATGCAAAAATTGGGAAGGCATATGGAATCTTTGGTAATTACTAGTAATTCAGTCTAATGCTGAACAATTATTTAGGAGAATAATTGAAGAGTTAGTGGATGAGAACAGAACTAGCCACAAGGTTAGCTAGAATTTGAAAAGGAAGAAGAGAAAAAATTGAAGTATCTTGTACCCAGGAAAATAAAATTTTGCTGCAAGTTAAAGGGGAATTATTTTGCAAAAAGTTTAAGTTCTTTGTGTACTGACGACGTAAAATATTGGTATACTATCAGGTTATGTTTATTGCCGCAACAAGTATCCAAGGGTGTGGACTTTATGCCCAGTAATCAATGAAATTGGTGTAAACCTTGGAGACTACGGTTCAAATCTCAGAGATAAACTTTTGGTGATTTCTTCCCATATACCTAAGTTATAGTGGGGCAGAATTACTCGGTACCTGTGCTGCTAGGAATCCTTTATGTTGTCACTGTATATATATAACTTAAACCCTTTATAAACGAACATTATAGTGAAGAGAAAATAATTAAGACTTGTTATAATCTAGAGAGCATATCAACATGATATCTTTAGTATTGGTTAAGAATGTGAACTCAAAGAAAATATCAAAAACATACACATAGAAATAGTGTTTTTGTATGAAGAGTAATAGTCTAAACTCGGGGTCGTTTGGTAGGGTGTATAAGAATAGTGGTGAATTGTCACGATCCAAGTTCTCCCTCCATGAACCGCCGTGTCGGCACCTAGTCTCTACAACTAGGTAAGCCTAACATTTGCGGAATAATAAAAATTTTTACCGTAAAAATGGTAATAACAAATAAATTTGTTGATGGGACTCTAAAAATACGTGATCTATTTTTATGCTAGTTGTTTAAGCAGATGATTCTATATTTAGAGACGAAATGCGAGCTAAAATAGAGTTATAATCAAACCGATGGGCTAGCCAATCGGGGCCTCGGACTGACCGATACGGGGCCTCGAGGTAGATTCTTGGGCTCGGGCTCGAGCTATTAAGGGTAATCGGGGAAGGGCTAACAATTATAAAACAATCAGTGAAGGCTCTTTATGGCCAATGATAAGCAATAAATGAAGAACAAGTATGAAGATAATAAACACGAGCAACAATATCAAGATAGTATGTTAGAGAGAAAAGAGAATGTTCTTCTATATTTCGTGTGGAGTAGTTGGAGCATCCAATCTTACATAATGACAGGGATCCCCTTTATATCGGAGGGAAATCCCCGTATAGTGCAAAATACATTAATTACATAGATACGGGGATGAGACGACAGACTGACGCCCTAATTTGGGTTCAGAGTAGCCTGTCAGGCCGTGTCAGCCCTAACCGTGTGCCTTGGAAACTCCCCATCTTCATCATAGTCGCGGCTTGCATCGTCCTGGGGTCGGGTGTCAACGAACCTCGAGGGAGGAGACTCGGCCATAGCTTTGTAGCCTCGAGGCCTCGAGGTGATCTTCTGAACTGCCTTAAGTGACGAGAAGTTGGACCCTCCGATTTTGCTGTATTCAGATTGTCCCCGCGTTTCTTAGAGAGGAACGATGAGAAACAACCTTGACATCCGATTCTTCGAACTTCCCGCGATGACATCATATTGACGACATCATACTTATGACGCCAACCTTCACGATGACCAGGGCACCCCCATGGACTTGTCTTTGATGCTTGCTATATTCTTTTACATTTGTGGAGACTCTGAATGTATAACTCTGTTGACTATTGTCGATATCTAACCCGGGTGCGAGTATTCTTTCTGGCCTTCAGTAGATAAAAATGGCACCTCTCGGAACCCTTTGTCTTTCCTCGGACCAAGCTTGAATTGGTCCGATAGACTCGGGCCGTCGGGACCTTTACCTTGGGTCATATGAAAATAATACCTCGAGCCTTGAAATCTTCGAGAGCGGTCTCTGAGTGAGGGTTATCTTTGGGCACCTGTAAACTTTCTTTGAGCTTGATGTAGATAACCTTTAAGGAGTTATAGATAGGTCCCAGATGAGGGGTCGCCAGACTTAGGCGATATCCTGAGGTCGAACCCTTATGGACGGAGCTCGAAGTGCTTGTTTTTCTTCTTGAGAGGAGCCTTAGGGACCGGGTACCATCTCGAATCCTGCAATGGTGCTAAACGCTTCCTGGAGTCTAACTTCCTTTCTTGAAGGAGGTCCTCGAGATCGGGTACCATTCTCGGGACCGGAGATGATGCCATTGGCTTCTTAAAGCCTAGCTTCTTTTTTATGGAAATCCTCGAGGTCGGGTACCACCATGGGACTGGAGATGACGCTGTTGGCTTCTTAAAACCTAACTTCTTTTTGATGGAGATCCTCGAGGTCGGGTACCACCTCGGGACTGGAGATGATGTCGTTGGCTTCTTAAAGCCTGGCTTTTTTTTGATGGAGGTCCTCGAGGTCGGGTGCCACCTCGGGATTGGTGACGATGCTGTTAGCTTCTTAGAGCTATCTTCTTTTAGATGGAAGTCCTCAAGGTCGGGTACCACCTCGGGATTGGCAACGACGCTGTTAGCTTCTTGAAGCTATCTTTTTTTAGATGGAGGTCCTCGAGGTCGGGTACCACCTCGGGATTAGTGACGACGATGTTAGCTTCTTGGAGCTATCTTTTTTTAGATGGAGATCCTCGAGGTTGGGTAACACCTCGGGATTGGCGACGATGTTGTTAGCTTATTGGGCAGGCGGGTCGCTGCCGTTTCTTTCCATATATAGGGCCGCTTCTGCTCCTTTAGGAATCTCAACATTTTAGATGGTTATCCTCCCGTTTTGGCGTTGAGATCTTCATTACCTCAGTGCTGAAGCATTTGCACAGGTTCCTGCTTCAATTCTTCTAGTCTTGCCATAGACATGAGTGCTACATTGGGGCCTGCTCGGCAGAGAGGGGAGAGTTCCGCTCCCGATGCTCAGGATCAAAGAGAGTTTACCTTGAAGATTATTTCTTCGATAGGAGAGGAGCACCTTGAGTTAGTGAAGAGAGACTGCAGATAGGGGGGAGAGAGTAGTGTTACAGACACTTTCCCCGGATGAGGGCATCTCGAATCGTGTTGATGGATTCCTGTATGTGTACACGTATCCTTTCAAACTGGGCCCCCTCGATAAGGTTGTGCTCGACTTCTGTTTAAGGTATCGGGTTACCTTGGCGCAGATACATCCGTCGTTTCGGGGAGTAGTGTTGACAATGAGGTTCTTTGCGGAGAAGGGGGGGCTTGAATTCACGCTCAGTCATCTTATTAGGCTGTACCGGCCTTTTCACCATCGAGGTCTGCTAACCTTGCGGTGCCGGTCGACCACGCCCTTCGTCGTTGACGATGAGGAAGATGGAGATCGAGAGTGGATGAGTCGGTTCGTCCGGGTCCGGACTGCTAACGTTATCCCTGTGGGACTTATGCCATTCCCCGAGGAATGGAACTATACACGTAAGTGGTACATCCCGCGCCTTCTCAGATTCGATTATGGCAAAGGCTAGTTTTGTAACCGTGTTTGTTTCCTTTTCTGTAGCGGTTTCATGGGCATCGGGCGACGTTCCTGATCTGCCTGGTTGGGTCCAGAAGTTGGCGACCCACTCGAATTGTGACGATCGTAGGTGGCGGGTTGTGTCCCAGGGCAGATGGGAAGCAAAACATCACGGTGTGTGTTTGTACTACTTTTTCCTTACACTTTGTACATTTGGTGAGGCATTTTCCCTTTCCGCGTATTAATCTTGCTGTCGTAGGTATTAGAGAGTCTTCTGAGGCGAGGCCGTGCTCCTCCGGAGAGGGGGAGGGGTTGCCAGCTTCCGGGCTAAAGAATGACCGAAATAAGCGGGATATGCATTCGCAGGGCGATGGCGCTCAGAGTAAGGCGAAATGGGCCCGGAGCTTCGAGATGGAAACGACACTGAACCTGCCGTGCCCGAAGTTCCTGGTTCTGGAAAGGCGGTTTCTCCGAGCGACCAAGCCTCGACCGGAGTCGCTTCTTCCAGGGCTGAGGGGACTAGATTAACAGATTTGCCCTCGGCCTTCGAGGAAGTCCGTCAGCTTCACTTCGCAGTGAGTTTCGACATAGGCCTTTTGAATCCCGCGTCTTTCTTTCCTTGTCGAGTTTTCTTCTGTAGGCCATTGACTGGCTTAGGTATGAGCTTCTCCATCATGGAGCTAGGCTCCGGAAAGCTCTGGATGAGGATAGATACCTTAGGATCCTTTGCGAGGAAAAGGAAGTCGAGCTGGCACACTTGCGATACGAGGCGTGCCGGAGCTCGAATTGCGAGAGCTACTTGATGGAGCAGGTAATTTTCCGTCCCGGGTACGTATGCGTTCTGCCTTTTAGCTTCTGAGGCTAACACATCGTTTATCCCAGTTGTAGAAAAAGATGGAGGCCCTGGAACGTCTTCGAGATGAAGCTGACCGAGTCAAGAATGACTGTGACGAGCTAACAGCTCGAGCGGAGGTTCAGGCTTCAGAGGAGAAGGATGCCATCGCTAAAGTTCTTGCCTTCGAGGTTCAACTCCGCTTAGCTCGTAATAATGCTTTAGTTCAAGCGGATATGATCACGAAGCTCGAATCCGAGCTTTCGAAGGTTAGGGCTGAGATCGTTGATGCTCGGACCGGAGCGACTCTGAGCCAAACTAAGGCTGATCAGGAGATGGCGATTAATTTAAAGGACGCTACTGATGTTCAAGCCAAGTTGAGGAGGATCCTCGATCGCGAAAAGAGCATAAAAAATATGCTTGTTGCAAATCTCAAAGAAAGATTCTCGAGGAGATCCGCGCTAGGGGTTTTGTCCTCTCGGAAGAGTTGGCGCGAGCGAGGGCGGACGAGCGTGATGCTTGTTTACTTCTATCTGACACCGAGGAGAGTAAAGACGAGGCCGGTAGGCTGTAGCTCGCAGGGGTAGGGCGTAGGTTTTGCCATTTTGTATGTAGCATTTTCAGAACATGTTTGTAGATGGAGAATGTGTTTTTTCGCGTATGTGTATAAAAGACAACCTTGTGGCTTTACTTCTTCTGTACCCCTTTCTGTCTCGAATTTGGCCAGGTGAACTGGTCTCACAGTCGATGAGAATCCATACATTTATGATATGGCTCTGGGGCTCATTAGGCTGGCCCGGGGGCTCTTACGCGCTCGGTCGATGCGACCTTTAGTATAAGCCGGCATTTGAGCTCTTATGCTTTTGCTCAACTGTTTTGGGTTTGGTCCCTGAGTCGGATTCCGACTCGAGCCCATTTGACCCTCAAGCATTTATGTTTACGAGGGCTGGCGACAATGGCTCTTACGCCCTTTATCGTTCTTTTGTTTGTACGGCCCTAAGGATCATTAGGCTGGCGACAATGGCTATTACGCTTTGCCCTGAGGCATATGTAATTAACTATTTTGGGTTCAGTCTCCGAGTCGGGTTTTGACTCGAGCTCAATCGACCCTCAAGTTTTCATGTTTGTGTGAGTTGGCGACAATGGCTCTTACTCTTTGGGCCGATGTGGCCTTTTAAAGTAAGCTGGCGACAATGACTCTTACGCTTTGCCCTGAGGCATATGTAGTTAACTATTTTTGGTTCAGTCTCCGAATCGGGTTTCGACTCGAGCTCAATCGACCCTCGAGTTTTCATGTTTGTGTGAGCTGGCGACAATGGCTCTTACGCTTTGGACCGATGCGGCCTTTTAATGTAAGCTGGCAATAATGGCTCTTACACTTTGGGCCGATGCGTCCTTTTAATGTAGGCTGGCGACAATGGCTCTTACGCTTTGGGACGATATGGCCTTTTAATGCAAGCTGGCGACAATGGCTCTTACGCTTTGGGTCGAAGCGACCTTTCATTGGCTTTATTTTTCTCTCGTTAAGGACTTTTGAAACGATTTTGCCTGACCTGTCGTCGGTTCGGGACGAACCTCGATTTCAAGTCGTTTGCAGCGATGTTCGAGCACCTCAGAAGGTTTGGCTCGGAGGCTGAGTAGCTCGAAGCGTGTGATTTGGAGCTGACGTGGTCGAAGCTCTTTTGCCTATGTCGAGGGTAGCCTGTTTAACCGGTTCTTTTCGAAGTAGATTCGAAGTAATGGCTTGTGATTTTGTAGCGACGGTCGGGCGTCCCCGAGTCGCGTTAGTTCGGCTGGTACAACTGTATGACCGTAGTCATTTGTGCTTAGCCGGAGCCATTTTTTGTCCCGAGTGAAGTAGTTTAGGGGTTTATATCGAAGGTATGCCTTTTTAGGGGTCTTACAAGTTCGATATATAGCCTAAACTTCGGGATCGAGTTTATGCGTGTAATAAGGTCTTACAAGTTTTTCGTGCCTTTGAGGTCTTACAGTTTTGGATACTTGGTACAAGTATTATTCATGCCTTGCTTGAGGTCTTACAGATATTGTTGTTGCCTTATGTAGATCTTACGAGACCGAGTCTTCCCACTAGGGGTCTTATGGCCTCGGGTTTTTTAATGAACAGCAATTGGCGACAGTCCCCGAGTCATCGGGGGTACTTTGGCTCGGAAGCCGTCACTTGTAGATTTTGTATTGCCTCGATGAGGCCTTACAATTTTGGAGATCCCGACCCTGAGGTCGTGCGTTTTTTAGATTTTGACGCCAGTCCCCGAGTATTCGGGGCACTTTCGGCCTTGGAGATGTTTCGTGATTTTCATGTTGCCTCGTTGAGGGCTTATGAGTTTGGAGTCCTGACCCGGAGGTCGCTCAGGTGCTGAATTGTTGATGCTAGAGGAATTGTTTTTGCAAAAATGCTGAGTTTCCTTTGGAGTATGAGATGCTTCGATAAAGGTATTCTTTGTTTACTTGACACAAGTACATATGTCTCCGCCATCGGGGGCCTGGCTACACGGACACGGCTCGTTCGACCGTTTGGCCCGTTACATCATTTTCCTATTGAGGCCCCATTTGGCATTTTTTGGCTTTTTCGAGGGGATGATCTTCCGGGGGGATGCCCTCCAGTGTTCGAGGTTGATTGCAAAAGAAGCCTCGGACCTTTTTTTGGATCTTCCTTAGGTAGCATATAGACGTTGCCTCGTTAAAAACCTTGATGGTAAAACCCTTCTCAGGATGAAACCCGGCCGAAGGAGAAGAGTACAACGCGTGCTTTCGAAACCTAAGGCCTTCGAGTTGGGAAGAGCTTTGGTTGTTTCGATCGGGTGCCTGCATGAGGGTTAGTATGAAATATAAAGTGAAACGGGAGATAAGTATACCTTAGCATGGGATGCGCCAGCGACTTTCCAAGGTCTGATATGTCCCTATCGCTTGTAATGAGGACGCGGTACTGTCCTTTACTATGTTTAATCGGGCTTAGCTGATGGTGTAGTTTGCTTGCCCTTTGGTTCTTTCGAGAGTGGAGATATTGGTGTCGGTGCCACGTTGTGCACCGCGAACATTTCTCTTGCTGCGTGCTGTTCCCCGTTGATGGTTTTAATCCCGTCCTTTGTAGGGAATTTCATCATTTGGTGGAGGGTGGATGGGACTGCACTTATGTCGTGTATCCACGGTCGTCCGAACAAGGCGTTGTACCTCATGCCCCCTTCGATGACATGAAATTTGACATTTTGGGTCGTGCCGGCCACGCTGACTGAGAAGGTGATTTCTCCTTTCGTTGTCTCACTTGCCATGCTGAATCCATTGAGGACTCGAGTGGCGGGCATGATTTGGTCTAGCAGTCCAAACTGCTCTATTATCCTCGACCTGATAATGTTGGCCGAGCTACCTGGATCTACGAGTACACGTTTTATTTGAAATGTATTCACGAAGAAAGAGATTACCAGTGCGTCATTATGAGGTTGAGACAAGGTCTCGGAGTCCTCTTCGCTGAACATGAGGGCATCCTCGGGTATGTACCCCCGAGTTTGCTTTTCTCTAGTGATGGATATTTTTTTCTTTCTCATCACGGGCTCCTGGGGAGCGTCGACGCCTCCCAAGATCATGTGGATAACGTGTTGTGGCTCGTTTGCTTCGTTCCTTTTGGCCGCCTCTCTTTCCCTGAACTGATTTTCGACCCGGCCGCTTAGGAATTCTCAGAGGCGACCTTTGTTGAGTAGCCTGGCTACTTTCTCTCGGAGTTGGTGGCAATCTTCGGTGCTATGGCCGTGTGTGTTATGAAATTCGCATACTAAGTTGTGATTTCTTTGGGAAGGATCCGACTGTATAGGCCTGGGCCACCCGGTGTCTCTGATTTTGCTGATGGCGAACACGATATCCGACACATCGACGTTGAAGTTGTATTCTGATAAGCGCGGTGCCGATGTTGGCCCCGTGTTTCCATTGAATCCGGATCAATTAATGAGTCCCTGAGGATTCTATCTTCGGTTGATCAATCGATCGTTACGAGGTGGGTTGTGCCTCGGGGCGTTCCTCCTATCTTCGGTGTATGGCTAATATCTTTCTTTATTTGGCTTTGGCTCCTTCGTCAGAAGCCTACTCGGGTACACTGAGCCCGAGGGGGCTCCTAGTTGATCATCTTCGACCCTGATCTTTGACTGGTATCGGTTGTGGACGTCCGACCAGGTCACGGCGGGATACTTGATCAGATTCTTTTTCAGCTGCCTTGAGGTCACTGAGCTCCGCTCATTCAGGCCTTGAGTGAAGGCCTGCACTGCCCAGTCATCGGAGACCGGAGGCAGTTCTATTCGTTCCGTTTGGAAGCGAGACACAAATTCTCGCAACAACTCGTTCTCCCTTTGCTTGATTTTGAACACTTCAGATTTCCTCGTTGCTATTTTGATGGCACCGGCATGTGCCTTTATGAAGGAGTCTGCCAGCATGGCAAATGAGTCTATGGAGTTGGGAGCTAGGTTGTGATACCACATCATGGCCCCCTTAGAGAGCGTTTCCCCGAACATCTTCAGTAAGACAGACTCGATCTCGTCATCTTTTATGTCGTTGCCCTTTACTGTGCACGTGTAGGAAGTAACATGCTCGTTGGGGTCTGAGGTCCCGTTGTATTTTGGGAGTTCTGACATTCTGAACTTCTTTGGAATGGGTTTCGGAGCCGCTTCCTCAGGGAACGGCCTTTGCACGAACTTCTTCGAATCCATACCTTTCAGGACCGGGGGTGCGCCCGGGATTTGGTTGACTTTGGAGTTGTAGGTCTCGACCTTCTTGTCGTTGGCTGCTATCATTTTCTCGCCCGATTCGATTCTTTTGGTGAGGTCCTCGAGCATTTTTATGATGGCGGGATCGGCTATCGACCCATTATTGCTTGACCTATAGCCAGCTGTTGTGCCTGTAACATTTCAAAAATAATATGAAGGCTAACTTCCCGTTCTTCCCGAGCTGGGGTTTTTTGGGCTTCCTATTGGTCGCCTTGGTGTATTCTCCTGTTAGTGTGGGAGCTTATTTCGACGTGTCGAGCGTCGCGTGAGATTCCGTCCGTAGGAATCGGTCCTGGCGTGTTCTCAAGATTTTGTGGTGGCTCACCAACACCTGGAACAGCCACACCATTTTCTCTGTGGTTCTCAATATTATTGTTTACTGAATCAGACATTTTAACCTGAAACCGAAGATCTTGGACAAGAAAAAGTGTGAAAGATAACTTGCGTTATGCGATGAAACCAGCAAGAAAATTGTCACTATTATTTTTAGTCCCACGATGGGCGCCAAACTGTTTACCGTGAAAATGGTAATAACAATTAAATTTGTTGATGGGACTCTAAAAATACGTGATATATTTTTATGCTAGTTGTTTAAGCGGATGATGCTATATGTATGAAGTTCAGAGACGAAATGCGAGCTAAAATAGAGTTATAATCAAACCGATGGACTAGCCAATCGGGTCCTCGAGGTCGATTCTTGGGCTCGGGCTCGAGCTATTAAGGGTAATCGGGGAAGGGCTAACAGTTATAAAACAATAAGCGAAGGCTCTTTATGGCCAATGATAAGAAACAAATGAAGAACAAGTATGAAGATAATAAACAAGAGCAACAATATCGAGATAGTATGTTAGAGAGAAAAGAGAATATTCTTCTATATTTCGCATGGAGTAATTGGAGCAACCCACATTACATAATGACAGGGATCCCCTTAATATAGGAGGGAAATCCCCGTGTAGTGCAAAATACATTATTTACAGAGATATGGGGATGGGACGGCTGACTGACGCCCTGATTTGGGTTCAGAGTAGCCTGCCAGGCCGTGTCAGCCCTAACTGTGCGCCTTGGAAACTCCCCATCTTCATCATAGTCGCGACTTGCATCGTCCTGGGGTCGGGTGTCGACGACCCTCGAGGGAGGAGACTCGGCCATAGCTTTGTCGCCTCGAGGCCTCGAAGTGATCTTCTGAACTGCCTTAAGTGACGAGAAATTGGACCCTCCGATTTCGCCGTATACAAAAATGATAACATAATTTTAACAACCAACTGTAACAGAACAACATAACTGAATACCATGCCGCTTGGCATGTACAATAACCAATTACTGAGAAATACACAATATGCCTAAAACTCGAAACACCATGAGTCACAAACTACAGAAAGAAAATAGTATCTCTATACTCTAGAGTCTAACAAAAGGAAATATAGGAAGTGTTTGACATGGGGAAGAGTAGAAAGGGACTCTGAGGTCTGCGAACGCGGCAGATATACCTTGAAGTCTCTACAACTGGCTCGCCTTACTGATAATGTGGCTAATAAGAGGCACCTCGATCTGCACACCCAAAAACATGTGTAGGGAAGGGCATGAGTACACCACAATGGTACCTAGTAAGTGCCAAGCCTAACCTCGGTCGTGTAGTGACGAGATCAGATCAGGGCCCTACCTCAAATGATAGCTTGCATCCTTGATGGTATTCAGCTGAATTTTGGTAAAATATTCATCAATGAATTGAGGGAGTATGTGATCCAGAATAGTGCATCATTGATATTCTCATCGCTTATCACTGAGCTGTGCCAACTTTTTGGTGTGGAAGAAGCTCCAGGAGAGAACTGGATAGAGCCGGGAAAGCCTCTAAACCCGTTGAAGAATAGAGGAGAGGACGGCACCGTGAAGAGTAAAAAGAGAAAGATTGTGTCTTTTTCTCAGGTTGATCAGAGTTGTCAGCCATCATCTTCTGCAGGAGAACCATTCGCTGTGCTTAGTGAGGAGATGCAGGTAATCCGCGAGCTAGTAGCTGGCCTTCCACAGGGACCTGGGGAAACATCTGAGGGACCCGCATACATTTCCAAGAAAGAGTTTCAAAAATACCTTAAGGATCAGAAGAAGCAGGGGGATCACCTTAGGATGCTAGAGAAGGCATACACTGAGCTGGCCAAGGCGCATGGTGAGTTGAGCACATCTCATGGCTCTCTAGAAAAGGCACACACCCAGATGAAGAAAAGAGAGAAGAAAAGAGACAAATTCTTTACTCGCATGTGGAAAGGTGTAAAGGGGCTGTGGAAAGTCCTAAAGCCTCAAGACGCAATGCCATCGACCAGGCCGGTAGAGGATGATGATGTTCCTATTCATTGGTCCGAGGAAGAAGGAGAGGAGGATGCCTCTGAGTCAGACAGCGAGGAGAGCATCTGATGCTGTATTCAGGGAGCACTTTCCACCAATTTATTCTATCATGTTTAGTTGCATTGGGGACAATGCATGATCTTTAGTTGGGGGGTGGCTTCTTGTATAACTGTTATTCTTGTATAAATGTGGATAACTGTTGAGATTGTACTTTGGTTGTTTTCATTTTGTTGTTATTGTATTTTCATGTGATGTGTGATATTATTGTGTTTATTAGCTTCTTGATTTTGGTTATTAGCTTCTTAATTTTTTTTATATAGTATGTTTTATGTTAGTGGCGATATCCTTGGTTTTCTTTGTACCACGGTTCTTTTTCCAAGGATGCCAATTTTCTTCTTGAACCGGGTAATTGTTAGTAAATTTTTGTCGACTTTTCCCGATGATGGATAGATAGACAACTTTCTTAAGGGAATTAGTCTTGTAGTTTAGATATAGTTTATGTTAATTTAGGAAGAATGAATGGTTTGAGTTGGGGTTTGTGCCCATTGACCAAGTTGTGGCTTGCTTGGTACCAGCATGATTTAAACCTCGGCATATGAATTTTTAGTTGTTGAAAAAAAGAAAAATAATTGATGTAAAAATATCATGACTTTTAGACACAAATTTTGGCTCTTTGATTCACTAAATAGCTTCCTATGCTATATGTAACCTCTTTGAGTCATTGGTTTCAATTGGATTTTGGATTTGTATTCCACTTGAGTGTTCATGTGCCATACGTGGTGAGATTTATTGTGAGTTATTTTGCATTACTTGTAGTCTAGAACTTGCCCGGAATGTGCTTCAAGGCAAAATCATAGACTAACTTGGTTTGAAAAATAATATTAGGCCTTTCTTGGACCGCCATTGTGCCTTAAATTTCCTACCCTTGAATATTTTCCCTAGTCAACCCATTTTGAGCCTTTCACCTTGTTCTTTGGCAACAATGTTACAATCTTTATTCCTTTATTCTTTATTTATCTAGCATTTGGCACACTACCTCCCTAAGTACTTTGAAAGTGTAAACATAGGCTAAAAGCCTAAGTTTGGGGGTGAAGGTTGAAAAACTTGTGATATGGAAGTTTTTTAAAAGGTGAAAGGTAGAAAATAAAAAAAAAATGATAAAAAGTGAAACCTTCCTTGATTTTGAAAAGGAAGGAAAGAAAAAAAAATAGAATAAAATGATAAGAAGTTGTGAATAAAGGGAAGATTAGGTGTTGAATGAAAAGTGAAGAAAGGATGGAGAATGTTTTTTGAAGGAAGTGGACTTTGATTGTAAATTTTGTAGTGCTTGGGGAGCTTTTGAGTCACTCTAACCAAAATTGTGCCCTACCTTAACCAAAAGCCTAAACTACAACCCTTTAAGTCCTAATTGATTTTGAACCAAGTTGTCTACATTAGTGGAGAAATACATGAAGGGCAAGCCTATGGTACTACTTGTATGCATTTGAACATCATTGTGAGAGAGAGTGAATTTTTCCATTTGATATTCCATTTTTGTTTTGAATTAAGATTTATGAGTGTGCAATTCTCTTTTAATGTGAGAGAACATGAGATTTGAGTTGTGAATTTAATCCCATTTTCAATTGGAAGGAATGACCAAAGAGAGATAATTGTGATAGAGAGGCAAAGTTTGAAGCTTTAGTTTCATGACTTGATTTGCTACTTTGATTTTCTGTCCCTTTTCGATCTTTGACTTTGAGGTCAAATTCTTGCAACAACAGGACCCACAGAATCAATCTAGGCTTTGCATCTTTCTTTGCCATGAGATAGCGCAGAGCAGCATGGTCTGTGTACACTATCACCTTGGATCCCAACAAATAAGCCCGGAATTTCTCAAAGGCATAGACAATAGCAAGAAGTTCTTACTCAGTCACCGTGTAGTTCATTTGTGCGCCATTGAGTGTCTTGCTTGCGTAATAGACCGGATGGAGAACCTTGTTATGACGTTGTCCAAGAACTGCCCCAATAGCTACACCACTGGCGTCACACATGAGTTCGAATGGAAGAGACCAATCGGGTGTGACAATAATAGGTGTCGTGGTGAGCTTTTGTTTAAATTCCTCAAAGGCTTTGAGGCACGTCTCGTCAAACACAAATTTCGCATCTTTCTTAAGGAGTTTGCACGTTGGATTTGCAATTTTGGAAAAATCCTTGATGAAACGCCTTTAGAATCCGGCATGCCCCAAGAAACTTCGGACACCTTTAACTGAAGTAGGCGGAGGAATCTTGGAAATGATCTCGATCTTTGCCCGGTCAACTTCTATGCCATGTTTGGAAATTTTGTGGCCCAAAACAATGCCCCGTCCACCATGAAGTGGCATTTTTCCCAATTTAGCACGAGGTTCGTTTCTTCACATCTCTTAACCACTTTTCTAAGGTTGTCTAGACAATGCTCAAAATAATCACCCATGACCGAGAAGTCGTCCATGAATACCTCTAGGAAATCCTCCACCATATCGGAGAATATTGATATCATTCACCTTTGAAAAGTGGCCGGAGCATTGCATAGCCCAAATGGCATCCGGCTAAATGCAAATGTCCCATATGGACAAGTGAATGTTGTTTTTTCCTGATCTTCCAATGCGATATTGATTTGATTGTAGCCGGAGTATCCATCCAAGAAGCAACAGAATGACCTTCCCGCTAGCCGATCAAGCATTTGATCAATAAAAGGCATAGGGAAATGGTCCTTGCATGTAGCACTATTTAGCTCCGGTAATCCATACACACCCTCCATCCGGCCACCGTTCTTGTTGGGATGAGCTCGTTCTTCCCATTTTCAATCACGGTCATGCCTCCCTTTTTCGGCACACATTGCAAAGGGCTCACCCAAGAACTATCGGCAATAGGGCAGACTACACCGGCATCCAACCACTTGATTATTTCTTTCTTTACCACTTCTTGCATTGAAGGGTTTAACCTTCGTTGATGTTCCATACTTGGTTTAATCTCATTTTCCAATTGGATCTTGTGTTCGCAAATTCCGGCGGGAATCCCCCGGGTATCCGCAATTGTCCATCCAATAGCTTTCCTATGCTCCCTCAAGACATTCAACAATTGCTCTACCTGCACATCATTCAACAAAGAAGAGACAATTACCGGTAAAGTATCATTTGAGCTAAGAAATTTATACCTCAAGTGCGGTGGATGTGGTTTGAGCTCTAGTTGTGGTGGCTCAATGATTGAATGCTTTGTGGGAGGAGTGGCTCTATTCTCCAAGTCGAGAGAGAGCTTCTTCGGAGAATAGGTGTAGGACCCAAGCCCTTCCAATGCATTGACTGATTACATATACCCCTCCATATCTTCACCATCAAAGTTTACCAAAATAGCCGCCAACGCCTTCATTGTTCTTCCATCTTCATTTCAATCGCATCTTCCACTTCATCAACAACATCAATCACCGAGATACTTTCATATGCATATGGTAGTTTCATACACTTGCTTGCCTGGAATGTTACCTCTTCATCATTTACACGGAATTTGATCTCATTCCTTTCTGAATCCATTAGTACTCTTCCCGTGGCAAGGAATGGTCTCCCCAAGATGATAGGGATCTCTTTGTCAACTGCACAATCAAGGATTAGGAAATTGGCGGGTAGATGGAGCTCTCCCACTTTCACAAGCACATCACCAACGATTCCCACCGGTCTCTTTATAGAACGATCGGCCATTTGCAACCTCATACTTGTAGGCCTCGGCATACCTAATCCCGCTTGCTTGTAAATAGCAAGAGGCATTAAGTTAATGCTAGCCCCATTGTCAAAAAGAGCTATTGCAAAATCACGTGCCCCAATAGTACATGGAATAGTGAAAGCTCCAGGGTCTTCTTTCTTTTGAACAGTGGATGTTGTAATGATGGAACTAACCCGGTGAGTCACATTCACCACTTCATTCTTGGTGGTTCTCTTCTTGGTAATCAAATCTTTCAAATATTTAGCAAAACCCGGCATCTCTTGAAATGCTTCCACTAATGGAATATTCACCGATAAATGCTTGAGAATGTCATAGAATTTTTCGAGTTTGCTATCATCAACCTTCCTTGCATGTCTTTGAGGAAAAGGAGGAGGAGGTCTAGGGATAGGTGGTAGAGCTTTTGGTGTCTCTTTTACCTTTTCCTTTACCTCTTCCCGATTCACTTATTGAACTTTCAAGTCTTCCGGAACCTTTTCAACTTCAACAACCCTTGGTTCTCCAATCTCAACCTCTTGCTCAGACTCTTCTACTTCAACCACTTGTTCACTCTCTCCTTGTAGTACCTTCCCACTCCGAGTAGTAATTGCCATGATGTGAGAAGTTGGACCACTTCCACTACCCTTTGGGTTCGCAATTGTGTCACTAGGAAGTGTTCCCTTTTGCTTTGGATTTTGTTCCCTAGAGAGGTCTCTAATTTGCATCTCCAATTTTTTAATGGATGCGGTATGAGAACCCACAAGCTCGGTCATATGTCTAATAGAAGTGTCGGACCTCTCTTGATTTTGCAATACACGTTCAAGCATGCTTTCCAACATGGAATCACTTGAGGACCCTTGATTTGGATATTGACCCTTTGGTGGAACATAAGGGTTGGAACTCCAATTTGAGAAGTTGTTGTTGTTGTTATTCCAATTTCCTTGATTTGAGCTACCTTGGTCATTTCGCCACTGTTGGTTGCCTTGCCATTGCGGGTTAGGCCTCCATTGATTTTGTTGTCCTTGACCTTGGTATTGTTGCCTTTGATAACCTCCTTTAAAGTTGTTGACGTAGTTTGCTTCCTCAAAGTCTTCATTTTATATGGGTTGTGCATCCTCCACCACATTTACCTTCTTCGTTTGGCTTTCAGTGAACATCTTTGTCAACACATTGACATTAGTGGCAAGCCCTGCGATTACTTGATCTCTCTCTTGATTTTCCTTAATCATGTTGGTCAAGGAGGGAGAACTGTATGCAATTCCACCGGTGGTGTCCTCTGAATGCCAAGCTTGATTGTGTTGTGCCATTTTGTCAAGGATTTGTGTGATCCTTGCGAATGTCTTGTCCATAAAAGATCCATCAGCTGCATTCTTGGCTATAGATTGGTTCATAGCATCTAAACCCATGTAGAATTTCTCCAACAAGATAGAGTCCGGAAAACCATTATTGGGAGACCTCACCAAGTATAACTTGAATCGATCCCATGCTTCATGTAGATGTTCTCCCGGTAGTTGCTTGAAGAAGAAAATTTTATCCCGAAGATCAGAATTCTTGCTTTGCGGGAACCATTTAGCTAAGAATACTCGGACAAGTTCAGGCCAAGAATGAATGAAATTTGGTGGCATGTTTTGAAGCCACTTCCTTGCATCCCCAGTTAGGGAGTACTTGAACACCCTCAACCTTAGGGCATCATCTGAGACGTTGTTCTGCTTATGCATCGCACACACACCCAAGAAGTTTCTGAGATGTTGTGTCGGATCATCATCAGTGGAATTCTTGAAAAACCCCTCTGCTTTGAGCATTAGGATTAAACCATGTTCCACTTTCAAAGTTGAAGCACCAACAACAGGAGGTACAATAGCATTTGTATCCTCAACGTACCCATCTATGTCCGCAAAAGGATTTTCATCCACTTCTTCCTCATAGTCGGACATGTCTTCCTATCAACACCAAGCAAAACAAGCAAAGTGTGATGGAATAGAATAAGACGTAAAGTAAAACACACACTAATTAGTAATTTCAAAATTGTATTCCCCGGCAACGACGCCAAAATTTGATACGCTCAAACTACACTTTAATTAAGTAGTGTAAGGCGGTCGGTATCAAACATAATAACCCAACAAGGTTGGGGTCGAATCCCACAGGGAATAGGTGTTAAAAGGTTACTCGAGTTGTGTGCTACTCTACTTGGGGTCGTAATTCTATTCTGTTAATTGTAACAAGAGTATGATATGATTTTGATTTAAATAGAGAACTAATTGTAACATTGAGAATGTAAATAATATGATTAAAGAAAACCAAGGATATCGCCACTAACATAAAACATACCATATAAAAAAAAAATTAAGAAGCTAATAACCAAAATCAAGAAGCTAATAAACACAATAATATCACACATCACATGAAAATACAATAACAACAAAATAAAAATAACCAAACTACCAATCTCCACAGTTAGCCACATTTATACAAGAATAACAGTTATACAAGAAGCTACCCCCAAACTTGTGAGAGAGAGTGAATTCTTTCCATTTGATATCCCATTTTTGTTTTGAATTAAGATTTATGAGTGTGGGATTCTCTCTTAAATGTGAGAACACATGAGATTTGAGTTGTGAATTTAATCCCATTTTCAATTGGAAGGAATGAACTAAGAGAGATAATTGTGATAGAGAGGCAAATTTTGAAGCTTTAGTGTCATGACTTGATTTGCTACTTTGATTTGCATAGTGCTTGAGCACTTGAAATGTAATGAAGTTCATGAAAAGTGTTCGGCAATTCATATGCGTTTGTTTAATTGTTGGTACCAATCGAAGTAATGCATTTGTGCTTATAGTAGATCTTTTTGGCTTGGCATGATAAGGATGCAATGTTGAGTTAAATACTTGGGAGGAGATTTTGTCGCTTTCATTGCTTGAGGACAAGCAATAGTTTAAGTTTGGGGGTTTGATAAGTTGGTATTTTACCAACTTATCTTGTCTTTAAGCCTATATTTTTGCTATGTTTGAGTGATAAAATCACGTGTTTAATGCCATTTACTTCTATATTACAGGTTCTATGTGATGTAGAAGTGATGTCGAAGAAACCAAGTGAAACGAGTCAAAAAGAAGCTAAAAGAAAGAAAATCTGGGCAATGCCCTCAGTTGTCGCAATTGCGACAAATCCTGGGAATTGCGAAGCCTGCGGTCATGGTAATTGCGATGAATTCATGGGAATTGCGAAGGAAGACCATTTAGGCAGTCTTCGCAAATGCGAAGTCAATGCTAGCAGTCAACCTTCGCAAATGCGAAGCATCTGTCGCAAATGCGAAGTGGAGCAGCAGAGCCATAGTTCGCAATTGCGAACTTATGTTCGAAAATGCGAAAATCGAGCAGCAGACCTAGACAATTCTGGAATTTCATATTTTTTGGCCCCAAACCATTTAATACCCGACCTAGCTCATTTGTAAAATATCTTTGGCATATCTTTTGGCATATTTTCAGTCTGAGGGCTAGAGAGAACAAGCTTTGGAAGCTAGGGTTTGCACACGCACTTTGGTCTTGAAGATTTGAAGCTTGTGGTTGAGAATTTCTTACCCATTTATGTTTATTTCTTCATTTCCTAGCTTTGTATTGTATATCTAAGTGTATAGTATTTTATCCAACACTTGAATCTTATTTATGGAAACATTCATATTTAAAGTGTGGATTAAATGCCTTGTTGTGCTTATGTATTGAATGATTTTTATTCTTTATGAAGTGAGTTATTGTTACTTTAATTCTTCTTGTTCTTTAATGTTTCCAAAGGCTTTAGCTAACCCTAGGACTCGCCCAATAACTCCGAATTAATTTTGGAAAAGATTATTTGGGGTTGGGAAAGATTAATTAACAAGAACTTGAGGCTTTAACCCTCATTTTATAGATTCTACCTAGAGATAGGATTGAACTACTTATAGCCATATCCGGGGGTGCTTAATCTCTTAATTGTATTAGGGATAATTCAATTAGGAAGTCTTATTAGTCTTTGGAAGAAACTAATATAGAATTATTACCCGTGGCTAATTAACATAAACTCGCTCATATTTGTAAAATCATGAAATACATTGGATCGTTACTTGAGTGTAATTCTGAAAGTATCCATACTTGTAGCCATTGATCATTTTACTTGCTTTCTATGTTAGTTTACATTTCCACATTTAGGTATAAATATTTTCTCAAATCAATTCTAAGTGTTTGGCATTGCATAACAAGTGATAATTCTCTTACATTCCTAATCGCCTACATATTGTTCTCTGTGGGATTCGACCCCGACTCATAGTTGGGTAAATTATATTGCATGCGACCGTGTCCATTTACTTTTTAGTAGTGGATTTGGACGTCATCATAGTCCCAAAGTAAATATGCAAAATAGGGGGATCTACCGGAATACCGTTCCGTAGTCCCAAAGTAAATATGCAGAACAGGGGGATCTACCGGAATACCGTTCGGTAGTCCCAAATAAATATGTAGAACAGGGGGATCTACTGGAATACCGTTCCGTAGTCCAAAATTAAATATGCAGCTCAAACAACGGAAATAACAGCTACAACAAGAAAACCTACAATTTCGACTAAGTACGAGTCAAGGAAAAAAAGAAATTTCACTAAACATGCTGCACAGAGTTCAGATAAGCAATTAAGGCAAGTAAACAGTCTATTATAAGCTTAAAGGATACTACACATGCTGATATGACTCAAATAAGAAGAAGAACAGGTTATTACCTAGTGAAAATCAGGTTTATACATCAATTAACCCATGTACGTACTCGTCACTTCACGTACACGGCGCTCACATATCAAATAGTACCAAATCCTAAGGGGAGTTCCCCTACACAAGGTTAGGCAAGCCACTTACCTCGAACCAAGCTCAATCAATCAATCAAAATGCCTTTCGCACGAATATCCGGCTGCGAGTGGCCCAATCAGTTATATAACCTAAATATAGCTACAAGAAACTAATCTAGCTAACGAAATCAAAGTTAAAGCATGAAATTAGAAAAATGCCAAAAAAGCCTCCTCGGGAACACGTCTCGAAATCGGGTAAAAGTCATAAAATACGAACACTCATTCACTCACGAGTTCAACCATACCAAAATTAGCCAATTCCGATCACAACTCGACCTTCAAATCCTCAATTTGTTGTTTATGAAGTTTCTACAAATTTTCCCAAATTTCCATCTCAAAGTACTAACTAAATGATGAAATCAGTGATATATTCATGTATATTAACCAAATCCGAGTTAGAATCACTTACCCCGGTGAATTTCTTGAAAACCCCATGAAAAACCGTCTCAAATCGAGCTCCCAAGGTCCAAAAATGAAATAATAACCTAAGCCTCGGTTATATAGTACATTCTCTGAACTCACCATGTGAAGTCCGCACAATTCCAAGTGCGGCCGCACATCCTAGCTCCTGCGGATGCACAAAAATTGTGCGGCCGCACTCTCTTGGTGACTGCACTGCCAGGCTTTAATATTTTGGCCATAACTTTCTCTACAGATGTCCAAATGATGACTTATTTATCTTTCTGAAAACTAGACACGAAGGGCAACAACTTTCGTTGTTGAATCATCTCAAAAGTCCTTGTACGTCAAAAGATATAAGCTTCTGAAGTCAGACCAGCGAATTTGAGAATTCCCCAGTGCCGCCGCACAAAAAATTTTGCGGCCCGCACACTCCTCTGCGGCCTAAAGTGCGTCCGCACACAAAATTTTGCGGTCCGCACAATTACCCTGAGGTCCGCACTTCCCTTTTTGCTCAGCACTCCCAAAATGTGTGGTCCGCACTTCCAAAGACCCCCAGAACAACATTAGAGTGCCGAAAAGCACGTACTCGCTCAAAACTCACCCTGAAACACACCCGAGGCCCCCGGGACCTCAACCAAAAATACCAACCAATCCTAAAATACCATAAAAACTTAGTCGAGCCCTCAAATCACACTAAACAACGCTAAAATCACGAATCATCCTCCGATTCAAACTTAAAGAACTTGAAACTTCAAATTCGACAACCGATGCCGAAACCAACCATGGTTTGCTATGTATTAGTTATACATAGGATAATACCAAATAGGTTGTATAACTAATACTTTCATTAGTAATATATATGTTAAAAAAGTATACCAAACAAAGGATTAGTCATACCAAAAGCTAATGCATGCATTATCTTCTATATTGACTCCTATCAAACGACCCCTAAGCTCATGCAGAGGTATAAATAAGTAGTGGATAGCATGCTATACATGCCTATGAACCCAAAATGATTAGATACTCTAAAATGCCAAACGTTGTTGTTGTACTTTATGTAGTCTCCATTTTCATATGCACTTTTTGTATCTCTATTAATGCTTTTTCTTGGATAATATTCACTTCTATTATCCTTAAGCTCACGAGCAATGGAGTGTAAGAAACAAGAAATCTAATAAGCCATTACCTCCAGGTCCAAAACCATGGCCAATAATTGGCAGCCTTCCTCAAATGCTCCTTAATAGCAAGCCATCATCTCATGTGATACACAAACTTATGGAGGAAATGGACACTGAAATCGCTTGCATTCATCTTGGTAATGTCCACGTCATTCCAGTAACTTCTCCTGAGCTTGCTTGCGAGTTCTTAAAGAATCAAGACTCTATTTTCTCCTCGAGGCCTATTTGCATGCCGCGAACCTCGTTAGCAATGGATACTTGACTTTAATGTTTCTCCCCATATGTGATCAATGGATGAAAATGAGAAAAATCGTTGCTTCTCATGTGCTCTCACCAACATCTCTTCAATGGCTTAGTCATAAAAGGGATGAAGACGCTGACCACCTTCTTCGATATGTTTACAATGAATGCAGCAACCAATCGGTAATTAACTTGAAGAAATTGACAAGATATTATTGTGGGACTGTTATTTGGAATATGATTTTTAGCAAGAGATTATTTGAAAAAGTAGTTGAGGAGCAAGTTGATGCACTCTTCACACTTCTTTAATACCTCCATTCTTTTGGTATCTCAGATTTCTTGCCATTGTTAAGTGTGTTTGATTTTGATGGTCACAAGAAAATTATCAAGAAAGCCTTTGCCACAACAACAAAACACATTGATATTAAAATTGATCAGAGGATTCAGATTTGGAAGGATGGCAACAAAACTGTGGAAGAGGACATCCTTGATGTTCTTATAATGCTCAAGGATGCCACTGGGAATCCGTTGATGAATGTTAAAGAGATTAAACACAAGTCCTTATAAGTATACTTCAACTCCCCTAATCCATGTGAATGACATTGTTGAATTGTGTCGACC
>NC_031990.1:7295811-7313924 GCF_001879085.1 Nicotiana attenuata
GCGACAAAAAATGCACTTTTTAGGCAAAAGGGCTTGCGAGAAAACCTATGTTATATCCCTTATTCCTCCATTTCTTGCTTGAACTTTTTACCATATTATTCATCACGACTTTTTTTTTGTTGAAAATCTCCAAACATGTACCTCGCACTTGTATTCATAAAACAAAATTTCTATGACGTAACATGTTTGATACTAAAAAATGTACAGGGAAGTTCGTTTACTGTTAAAATATTTAAATATACTCCTTGACAAAAATTATTGGTAACTAAAAATTATTAATTGGAGGTGTCATGAACCAATCTTCCACCTTAGGATGTCGGGATGACACCTAGTCTCTAAGACTAGGTAAGCCTAACATACATGAAGAAATAACGAAAATAATAATAAAAGTTCAAACTTAACCAACCAGCAATCATGAAAGAACGCCATGATACGTCTGACAATAACTCAAAAAATCTGGTGAGACCGAGTCACAAGCTCTACACGAGTATACTGAAACATCCTTAATATATCAATATCTATAATTAGAGTGTGCAATAGAAACTAAGACAGAGGGTCACTCCAAGGCCTGCGAACGCCGACAGGTATACCTTTAAGTGTTAGATCCAAGCTCAACTCACGAATGCCTAGCCTGGTATGAGGTACCTGGATCTGCCCAAAAAGATGTGCAGAAGTGTAGTATGAGTACGCCTCAACGGTACCCATTAAGTATCAAACCTAACTTCGGTAGAATAGTGACGAGGTCAGGTCAAGACACCTACTGGAATTGTCACTACCCAAATCCAATAATAGGTCGTGATAGCGCCCAACTATGCTGCTAGGCAAGCCAACGCGTGAACCTCCACTTAACTATCCATTTTAATTTTTTAAAATCAGGAAATTTATTAAATAAATAGAATAAATTCTAGCACTCGTAGAAACCTGTATTTTTCTTTACCATATTTTCGAATATAAATAAATTATGAAGTAAAGTAATAATAATAACGTGAAATAAAATAATGAACATCCACTAGGAACCCCCAAAACCCGGTATCACAAGAGCATGAGCATCTAATAGAACAATACAGTACTACCACAACATCTGTCCGGAATATAAAATAGACAAGATATAATAACTTAACAAGATGGAGACTGTGTGTGCTGCGAATCGTAGCATATAATGCAGATGTAACGACTCGGCCGGTCGTTTTGAGCAATTGCACTTCACTCGGTAGTTTTCGGGCATGAGTAGCTCAGTATGATGTATTATGACTTATGTGAATCATCGATTTTAGTTTTCAGGTTATTCGGAATTGATTTGGAAGAATGATTCTCAGCTTGAAGCTTTAAATTTGAAAAGTTTAACCAAGTTTTGACTTTTTTGTATTTGACCTCGGATTGGATTTCTGATGGTTTCGTTAGCTCCGTTGGGTGATTTTGGACTTGGGTGCGCATCCGGATCGTGATTTGGAAGTCAGTAGTGGAATTTGGCTTGAAATGGCGAAAGTTGGAATTTTGAAAAGTTTGACTGGGAGTGGACTTTTTGAAATCAGGGTCGGATTTCGATTCCGAAAGTTGGAGCAGGTCCATAATATCGAATGTAACTTGTGTGCAAAATTTGAGGTCAATCGGACGAGAATATATAGGTTTCGGCATCGGTCGTAAAAGTTTGAAGTTTCAAGTTCATTGATTTTGGATTTAGGAGTGATTCGTCGTTTTGATGTTGTTATGTGTGTTTTGAAGCCTTTAGTAAGTCTGTGTTATGTTATGGGTCTTGTTGGTATGTTTGGACGTGGTCCCGAGGGGCTCAGGCGTGTTTCGAATTTATTTCGGGCTATTTTTCTTTCATGTTTGATTGCTGGTGCAATCTGGTTTTTTGATGCCTCGTTTGGTCTTCGCGATCGCGAAGTAGGTTATACAATCGCGTAGAGGGAGAACTGGAACTTGGAAGTTTCTTCTTCATAGTCGCGATTAGAGGGACGCGTTCGCGTAGTGTTATGGGCTGAGCTGGTCAGGAGGCATGTTTACTTTTCGCGTTCGTGATGTCGTTTTCGCAATCGCGTAGTTCTATTAGTTTATGTATCGCGTTCGCGATTCTAGGACTGCGATCGCATAGGGTAATTCAGGGGCAGTGCATTTTCTTCTACGCGATCGCGAGGGCATTTCCGCGATCGCGATTCATTGATTCGCCCAGTGATTATAAAGTACTCTATTTCGAGGGTTTCGGCCATTTTTGCGTTTGGGAGCTATGGAGCTCGGATTAAGGCGATTCTTGAAGCAATTTTCACCATATGAATTGGGGTAAGTGTTCTCTACTCGGTTTTGGTTATATTCCATGAATCTATCTTCATTTTTGGCAATTGGTTGATGAATTTTAAAGTGAAATTGGGGGTTTTTGGCCTAAAATTTCATAATATGAAGTTTTGAGTTTTGAACACCAATTTGGAGTCGGATTTGAGTGAAACTAGTATGGTTGGACTCGTAATTGAATGGGTTGTCGGATTTTTTGAGTTTTGAGGCGTGGGCCCGGGTGTGATATTTTGCCGGATTTGGGATTTGACTAAGGATTCGATCTTTATCATTTGTAATTGCTTCATTGGTGTAACGACCCGACCGGTCGTTTTGAGAAATTAAGCTCCGCTCAGCGGCATAAGGTCTGGAACAACTTCAAAATATTAGTATCGACTTGCGTGCATGGTGGAATTCGGTTTTCGGATGGTTTAGAGTCAAATTGGAAGAAGGAATCTAGTTTTGGAAGTTAGAACGGTGAAAAACTGACCGGAATTGGACTTTTGAGTAAACGACCCCGGAATAGGTCGTGGATGATCTCAACAGCTTCATATGGTGATTTTGGACTTAGGCGCGCGTCCGGATTCAGATTTGGAGGTCCGTGGAGTGAATTGAGGAATTTCGGCAAAAGTTGAAGTTGGAAAATGAAGAAGTTTGACCCACAGTTGACTTTTGTGATATCGGTGTCGGAATGCGATTCCGAGAGTTGGAGCAGCTCCGTTATGTTATGTTATTTTGGACTTGTCTGCAAAATTTGGCATCATTCCGAGTTGAATTGATAGGTTTCGGCATGAGATTCGATATTTGACGATTTGGAAGTTCATAAGCTTGATTTTTGGTTTGATCCGTCGTTTCGATGTTGTTTTATGTGATTTGAAACTTCGAGCAAGTCCGTGTTAGGTTATATGACTTGTGTGTATGATTAGACGGGGTCCGGCAGCCTCGGGTGTATTTCGGGTGGGCTACGGATCATTTTTCCTCCATTTTGGACTGTTGTAACTGCTGTTTCTGATATCCTTCTATGCGATCGCGATGATTCTCCCGCGATCGCGATGCCTTGCTGAAGACCACCTCAAAAACCTTCATCGCGTTCGCATTAAGCCTTCCGCGATCGTGATGGTCTATTCTTCTTTACTTCGCGATCGCATGAGCTCCTACGCAATCGCATAAGCCACCATCTCATCGCCCTTCGCGTTCGCATCCCTCTTCACCCGAACGCGATGTACATTTCTGGGCTTTCTCAAATTTCCTCTACGGGATCGCGACCGTTGTTCTGCGATCGCGATGAACAAATCACTGGGCAGACAGATTAAATCCCAAATTCGAGGGTTTTACCATTTTTATCACATTTTGACTTCTAGAGCTCGGTTCTTGGCGATTTTTGAAGGGATTTTCACCTGGGCGTCTTGGGTAAGTGCTTCTCACTCGATTTAGACCAATTTCCATGAATCTCCTCTTAATTTCATCCATTAATTTCAGATTTTGAATGAAAAATGGGTAAAACTTCATAGACCAAATTATTGAGTTTTGAGGGGGCGTTTGACCTCCAATTTGAGAGATTTTTATATGGTTAGATTCGTGAGAGTACGAGGGTTCTGAAAATATTAAATTCATCCAATTCTGAGACGTTGGCTTGAGGAGCGTTTTGGTCATTTTGCCTAATTTCGTGCTTTAGCTTTGAATAAAATAGTAGAATCAGTTGCTTGAGATGTTATTTACAATGTGTGATTTAATTGAATAGATTTGGGCCATTGGAGTCGAGTAGTCGTGGAAAGAACGTGGTTGCTAGTTGATTTTAGCCGGCTCGAGGTAAGTATCTTGCCTAACCTTGTGTGGGGGAACTTCCCCTTGGGATTTTGAGTCTTCTTTGTTGATTGTATTCCTTGTACGTGAGGTGACGAGTGCGTGCTCGCATTGTATTCCTTGTATTCCGAATATTAAGTTGTTCTTGATACGATTGAGTTCCCTGTTAATTGTTTCACCTCTACATGACTTACTTGGAATTTATCTGCCCTTTTTGGTTATTCTTGTTGCCTAATTGACTTTTACTTGTTTAACTGTAGACATTTACCCTTCTATAGTCACATTATCCTTCCTAACTGCTTGTCTTTATCTAGAAAGCATTATTTCTATCTCTCGTGTAATTAATTCGTCTCAACTGGAAAGAAGTTAGATATCCTATGTTTAGTTGATATTTCCTTAATTGTAATTATTTGATTCACGTTAACTTCCTTGTTGTTGAACTGAGTATTTTGGAATCGTTGTTTCGTATTATTTCTCTTTGTTGAGTTGTTCTTATTGCGCTTAGTATCTCTCTGTTACGGTTATTGCTTATGAGTTAGTTGTGATTCTCTTGCTTTGTTCCTGCATATATTGTCAATTGTTGTGTGGTACTTGAGACTACGATGCACGAGGTTTCTGCCGTGCGGCTGTTGATACTTTGATGCACGAGGTTTTTGCCGTGCGGCTGTTGGTACTGTGATACACGAGGTCTCTGCCCGTGCGGTTGTTGTTGAAGGGTTGCACGAGGTCTTTGCCGTGCTATTGTTGGTATTGATGTTTTGCACATGCGGCGTAATAAGGCGGGATATGTTATATGCTTATATGTGGGTTGCGCATGTGGCAGAATAAGGTGGGAATATTGTGATGCACGTGTGGCGAAATAAGGCGGTGCCTATTATATTATGATTTGCACGCGTGGTGAAATGAGGTGGGCTATGTCAGGGGTTGATTTTAAAGAATTGTGACGGCCTGTGGAGGCATTCCTATTTCTTTTATATTGTGATTGTGGTTGCTTACCTGTATGATCGTTACCGCTTGGAAGTTGTGAGGAAACATTCGTACGTGCGGTCCTTTCTCCTTTTCATGTTTCCTAGTTGGTAGAATTCTATTTAAAAACACTTGCACAAGCATACACGAAGTTGGACACCCCCATTAGAGGTGAATTCCTTCCGATATTGCTAAGGGTGGAGATACGCCCTCGTTTATCAATTATATATGTGAGAGTGACCCTAGTTAGCCAGTTAGTTGTCAGCATGACCATGAGATTGATGGGGCAGAGGATGCCAAGTGTTAGGTTTCAAATGCCGGGTCTTCCTGAGTTGTGGTTTGTCCGAGGCTTGGTAAAATTGTGGAAAGAGTTGGATAAGACCTTATGTGAACATCATTGTAGGATATGAGTTATTGACTTGTTTTTCCCCTTGCTGTGTTGTGACCTTAGGATTTGGATTGTGATTCTGCCGTCATTTTCGTATCATCATTTATTATATTCTCGTTGCTACTTGTTGTCCTTTTTCCTTATTGTGAGTTGTAGCATTTTTGGTCATTCATGCAGTCTTTACATATTTATATATCGGTTCCATTATTCCTGTGATTATACTGTTTATTCGACCGGTAGGTGCCTTGACTGTTCCTCGTCACTACTCCACGAAGGTTAGTCTTGATACTTACTGGGCATCGCCGTGGTATGCTCATGCTACTCTTCTGCACATTTATGTTATGCAGATACAGGTACTCTCACTCAGTTCTGTCAGCCTTGGAGGGAGGCGTATCGGTAGAGACTTCGAGGTATATCTGCTACGTCCGCAGACCGAGGAGTCCCTTTCCAGCTTTCTGTAATAAGTATAGCTCCTTCAGTATTTGTCCTTTGTATAGACATTCTTGTGTCAGAGCCTCTTATGTATCCCTTAGCTTGTGATTTGTGAGTTTTCGGGTTTTGGGTATTTTGTTAGCTTCGAGAATTGTTGTGATATGTACCGAGCGGCACCTTAAACACCGTTTTATTTTACTAGTTCAGTTTTATTTACCTTCTTCCGCAATTATGGTTTATCTTCCGCATTGTTAGGCTTACCTAGTCGTAGGGACTAGGTGCCGTCACGACATGTTCACGGAGGGCGAACTGAGGTCGTGACAAGTTGGTATCAGAGCTCTAGGTTCATAGGAGTCACAAATCACAAGCCGGTTTATTAGAGTCTCGTGGATCAGTACGGAGACGTCTGTACTTATCTGCGAGAGGCTATGTAACCGTTAGGAAAATTCTACTTCATTTGATTTCCCTGTCGTGCGAGATTTTGACGTACACAATCCTGAACCTCTATCTTCCACTCTCTCACAGACGGTGAGAACACATACTACCCGAGGTGATCTGGCACCCGCGCCACCTACTGCATCCATCAGAGGTCGGGGCCGGGGTAGAGTTCGAGGACGCGCACGTGGTGCAGCGAGAGCACTTGCGCGAGCTGCCGCCGAGGTACCACCAGCAGATCTAGCCGGAGTCCAGGCACCCGACACGCCTACTACCACTACTACTCCAGCCCTTCAGGAGACTTTGGCACAGTTCATGAGTATGTACACCACTTTGGCTCAGGTAGGATTGCTTCCCATTGCTGCAGCCACATCCCAGGCCGGGGGAGGAGCACAGACTCCCGCCGCCCGCACTCCTGAGCAGCGAGCGCATGACGAGCAGGTCCTTGAGATTATTCTTGTGCCGTTTGTAGCACCAGTTCAGCCCGAGGGCATGGCAGCGGCTTCCGAGCAGGAGCAGATAAGACTAGAGATGTTCAAGAAGTATAATACTCCGGTGTTCAGTGGATTAGCATCGGACGATGCCTTGGGGTTTCTTGATGATTGTTACCGCATTCTCCGTACTATGGGTATCTCTGGATCGAGCGGGGTTTCTTTCACTACTTTCCAGCTTTGAGGAGCCGCCTATGAGTGGTGGCACACCTATGAGTTAGACAGCCCAGACGAGGTAGCTTCACTGACTTGGACCCAGTTTTCAGAAAAGTTCCTGAGAGAGTTTGTTCCTCAAAGTCTCATGGATGCATGGCGCGCGGAGTTTGAGCATTTGCGCCAGGGTGTTATGACCATCTCGGAGTATGCTGTCCGTTTCACCAGTTTGGCTAGACATGCCCCAGCCTTGGTTTCTACTGTTCGCGAGAAGGTTTGCCGGTTCATTGAGGGGCTTATTCCCAGCATCAGATCCTCTATGGCTCGTGAGTTGGAGATGGATATTCCGTATCAGCTGGTGGTGAACATTGCTAGGAGGATAGAGGGTATACATGCTAGAGAGAGAGAGGGCAGGCAGGGTCACGAGAGAGGGAGCAGACGAGATCCGGAGAGAGAGTTTGAGGAGGCGAGGAGGCCTCGTAGACCGGGGAGATATACTGGTCCTTATTTTGGAGGCAGGGTGCGTTATGGTAGATGTTTTGCGGGTCAGCCAGTTCAGTTCGCGCTTCAGACTTTGCATGGTGACTCAGGTGCTCATGGGTCTCGGAGTACCCGTATCGTACAGTTCCCACCACCTCGTCAGCAGAGAGGGTGCTTTGAGTGTGGAGATACTAGCCACATGGTGAGAGATTGTCCCAGACTTCGGACCGATGTGTCACAGCGAGGTATTCAGGCAGGTAGAGGGTACCCAAGAGGGGGAGGTCCAGCTCGGTTATGTGTTTCGTATAGTAGGCTTGAGGCCGGTGCGCCAGTTAAATGTCATTCAGGCACGGATTTGGTTTGTTATAGGGGGGCACTATCTGTAGTTCATCACAGTTCTGCTTATCGGGGTGAGTTCCCTTATTTGTTGATTCCAGTTATGGGTGCACTTCATGATTTGCACTCTATTTATGTGATTATCCCGTTGGTAGGTTTTATAAGTGATAGCCGTGTCTATCATCCATTTCTAGCTGTTGTCGAGAGTTATGAGGCTAGTAGTAAATTCATGTTGTCTGTTTCGATAGGTTTGATGTAATTTCTGAGTATTCTTGGTTACGAGCTATGATTTCTATGCTCCACCGGTGTGGGAGCCAGTCTGTGTTGTGAGTTGTAGACGGAATTGATCTAGTGTGAGTCTCTAGATGGGTTGATGTGTGCCCTACTTATGATTCATTGTTGAGGGCGGGACCCTCGTGATTTCAGGTGATTTGATATGTTGAGACCGGGCTGTGTACCGCGGTGGGGGTGATATCAGTATAAGATCCTTGTGAGTCTTTTATATGCTTTCATTCTTTCTTGTTAGATGTTTGGTAGATTTGTGCTTTAGAAGAACTTGTGCTAGTTTGACTTGTTTGATAGTTCCCTTTTGTGTTTTCCTTTCCCATATTCATTCATTTTCGTTCTAAGCTTCTTGAGTTTTAGTTTGTGGGGTGTGTGCCCGTTGGTATTCGCTGAGATTTGGTTATTCGGGTGTTTTGCTATGTGGTTTTCGTGGTTATTGTATCATTGCCAGTGTCGTGGAGGTTTGAGGAGAGTTCCTATCGAATATGAGGCTTATGGCCAGTACGGATTTGATCTCAGGCAAGTATTGCTGTTAGAAATATCATTATGGGCCTATGTGTGGTGTGTCATGTTGTGTGGTTATACCTTGTGTGTATTCGCGTGAATTCAAGCAGCTATTTGAGACTGATATCGGATATGGATTTAGGATTGGGTCCTTTGGAAACGAACGGAAGGTGAGATTCTGGCTTGAAGGCTAATTGGTATTGCTAGAAAGGTTAAATTTCAGTTGAGATGGTGTCGTCAGGCTCAAGTGGATTGGGGTGACGTGGGATCACCCGCGGGTGTATGTTGGAAGTGCGCACTCAGTGGCTTGAGGACTTCGAGGCAAATCTTAGCACGTTCGAGGACGAACGTTAGTTTTAAGAGGGGGAGGATGTAACGACCCGAACGGTCCTTTTGAGAAATTAAGCTCCGTTCAGCGGCATAAGGTCTGGAACAGCTTCGAAATATGAGTATCGACTTGCGTGCATGGTGGAATTCAGTGTTCGGATGGTTTAGAGTCAAATTGGAAGAAGGAATCTAGTTTTGGAAGTTAGAACGGTGAAAAATTGACCTGAATTGGACTTTTGGGTAAACGACCCCGGAATGGGTCGTGGATGATCTCAACAGCTTCGTATGGTAATTTTGGACTTAGGCGCGCGTCCAGATTCAGATTTGGAGGTCCGTGGATTGAATTGAGGCATTTCGGCGAAAGTTGAAGTTGGAAAATGAAGAAGTTTGACCCACAGTTGACTTTTGTTATATCAGGGTCGGAATGCGATTCCGAGAATTGGAACAGCTCGGTTATGTTATTTTGGACTTGTCTGCAAAATTTGGCGTCATTCCGAGTTGAATTGATAGGTTTCGGCATGAGATTCGATATTTGAAGATTTGGAAGTTCATAAGCTTGATTTTTGGTTTGATCCGTCGTTTCGATGTTGTTTTATGTGATTTGAAACTTCGAGCGAGCCCGTGTTAGGTTATATGACTTGTGTGTATGATTAGACGGGGTCCCGGGAGCCTAGGGTGTATTTCGGGTGGGCTACGGATCATTTTTCCTCCATTTTGGACTGCTGTAACTGCTGCTTCTGATATCCTTCTACGCGATTGCGATGATTCTCCCGCGATCGCGATGCCTTGTAGAAGACCACCTCAAAAGCCTTCATCGCGTTCACATTAAGCATTCCACGATCGCGAAGGTCTATTCTTCTTTACTTCGCGATCGCATAAGCCACCATGTCATTGCCCTTCGCGTTCGCATCACTCTTCACGCGAACGCGATGTACATTTCTGGGCCTTCTCAAATTTCCTCTACGCGATCGTGACCGTTGTTCCGCGATCGCGTTGAACAAATCACTGGGCAGACATATTAAATCCCAAATTCGAGGATTTCACCATTTTTATCACATTTTGACTTCTAGAGCTCGGTTCTCAGCGATTTTTGAAGGGATTTTCACCTGGGCGTCTTGGGTAAGTGCTTCTCACTCGATTTAGACCAATTTCCATGAATCTCCTCTTAATTTCATCCTTTAATTTCAGATTTTGAATGAAAAATGGGTAAAACTTCATAGACCAAATTATTGAGTTTTGAGGGGGCGTTTGACCTCCGATTTGAGAGATTTTTATTTGGTTAGACTCGTGAGAGTACGAGAGTTCTGAAAATGTTAAATTCATCCGATTCTGAGATGTTGGCCTGAGGGGCGTTTTGGTCATTTTGCCTAATTTCGCGCTTTAGCTTTGAATTAAATAGTAGAATTAGTTGCTTGAGATGTTATTTACAATGTGTGATTTAATTGAATAGATTTGGGCCATTGGAGTCGAGTACTCGTGGCAAGAACGTGGTTGCTAGTTGATTTTAGCCGGCTCGAGGTAAGTATCTTGCCTAACCTTGTGTGGGGGAACTTCCCCTTAGGATTTGAGTCTTCTTTATTGATTGTATTTCTTGTACGTGAGGTGACGAGTGCGTGCTCGGATTGTATTCTGAATTTGAAGTTGTTCTTGATACGATTGAGTTCCTGTTAGTTGTTTCACCTCTACATGACATACTTGGAATTTATCTGCCCTTTTTGGTTATTCTTGTTGCCTAATTGACTTTTACTTGTTTAACTGTAGACATTTACCCTTCTATAGTCACATTATCATTCCTAACTGCTTGTCTTTATCTGGAATTCATTATTTCTATCTGTCGTGTAATTAATTGGTCTTAATTGGAAAGAAGTTAGATATCCTATGTTTAGTTGCTATTTCCTTAATTGTAATTAATTGATTCATGTTAACTTCCTTGTTGTTGAACTGAGTATTTTGGAATCGTTGTTTCGTATTATTTCTCTTTGTTGAGTTGTTCTTATTGCGCTTAGTATCTCTCTGTTACGGTTATTCCTTATGAGTTAGTTGTGATTCTCTTGCTTTGTTCCTGTATATATTGTCAATTGTTGTGTGGTACTTGAGACTATGATGCACGAGGTTTCTGCCGTGCGGCTGTTGATACTTTGATGCACGAGGTTTCTGCCGTGCGGCTGTTGGTACTATGATGCACGACGTCTCTGTCGTGCAGTTGTTGTTGAAGGGTTGCACGAGGTCATTGCCGTGCTATTGTTGCTATTGATGTTTTGCACATGCAGCGTAATAAGGCGGGATATGTTATATGCTTATATGTGGGCTGCGCATGTGGCGGAATAAGGTAGGAATATTGTGATGCACGTGTGGCGAAATAAGGCGGTGCCTATTATATTATTATTTGCACGCGTGGCGAAATAAGGTGGGCTATGTCAGGGGTTGATTGTAAAGAATTGTGATGGCCTGTGGAGGCATTCCTATTTGTTTTGTATTGTGATTGTGGGTTGCTTACCTGTATGATCGTTACCGCTTGGAAGTTGTGAGGAAACATTCGTACGTGCGATCCGTTCTCCTTTTCATGTTTTCTAGTTGGTAGAATTCTTGTTAAAAACACTTGCACAAGCATACACGTAGTTGGACACCCCCATTAGAGGTGAATTCCTTCAGATTTTGCTAACGGTGGAGATACGCCCTCGTTTATCCATTATATATGTGAGAGTGGCCCTAGTTAGCCAGTTAGTTGTCAGCATGACCATGAGATTGATGGGGCACAGGATGCCAAGTGATAGGTTTCAGATGCCGGGTCTTCGTGAGTTGTGGTTTGTCCGAGACTTGGTAAAATTGTGGAAAGAGTTGGATAAGACCTTATGTGAACATCATTGTAGGATATGAGTTATTGACTTGTTTTTCCCCTTGCTGTGTTGTGACCTTAGGATTCGGATTGTGATTCTGCCGTCATTTTCGTGTCATCATTTATTATATTCTCGTTGTTACTTGTTTTCCTTTTCCCTTATTGTGAGTTGTAGCATTTTTGGTCATTCATGCAGTCTTTACATATTTATATATCGGTTCATTATTCCTATGATTATACTGTTTATTCGACCGGTAGGTGCCTTGACTGTTCCTCGTCACTACTCCACCGAGGTTAGTCTTGATACTCACTGGGCACCACCGTGGTGTGCTCGTGCTACTCTTCTGCACATTTTTGTTGTGCAGATACAGGTACTCTCACTTAGTTCTGTCAGCCTTGGAAGGAGGCATATCGGTAGAGACTTCGAGGTATATCTGCTACGTCCGCAGACCGAGGAGTCCCTTTCCAGCTTTCTGTAATAAGTATAGCTCCTTCAGTATTTGTCCTTTGTATAGAAATTCTTGAGTCAGAGCCTCTTATGTATCCCTTAGCTTGTGATTTGTGAGTTTCCGGGTTTTGGGAATTTTGTTAGCTTCGAGAATTGTTGTGGTATGTGCCGAGTGGCACCTTAAACACCGTTTTATTTTACTATTTCAGTTTTGTTTACTTTCTTCCGCAATTATTGTTTATCTTCCGCATTGTTAGGCTTACCTTGTCGTAAGGACTAGGTGCCGTCAGGACATGTTCACGGAGGCGAACTGGGGTCGTGACAAGTTGGTATCAGAGCTCTAGGTTCATAGGAGTCACAGATCACAAGCCGGTTTATTAGAGTCTCGTGGATCAGTACAGAGACGTCTGTACTTATCTGCGTGAGGCTATGTAACCGCTAGGAAAATTCTACTTCATTTGATTTCCCTGTCGTGCGAGATTTTGACGTTCACAATCCTGAACCTCTGTCTTCCACTCTCTCACAGATGGTGAGGACACGTACTACCCGAGGTGATCAGGTGCCCGCGCCCCCTACTGCAGCCATCAGAGGTCGGGGCCGGGGTAGAGTCCGAGCTGCCGCCGAGGTACCACCAGCAGATCCAGCCGGAGTCCAGGCACCTGACACGCCTACTTCCACTACTACTCCAGCCCTTCAGGAGACTTTGGCACAGTTCATGAGTATGTACACCACTTTGGCTCAGGCAGGATTGCTTCCCCTTGCTGCAGCCACATCTCAGGCCGGGGGAGGAGCACAGACTCCCGCCGCCCGCACTCCTGAGCAGCGAGCGCATGACAAGCAGGTCCCTGAGATTATTCCTGTGCCGCCTGCAGCACCAGTTCAGCCCGAGGGCATGGCAGCGGCTTCCGAGCAGGAGCAGATGAGACTAGAGAGGTTCAAAAAGTATGATCCTCCGGTGTTCAGTGGATTAGCATCGGACGATGCCTTGGGGTTTCTTGATGAGTGTTACCGCATTCTCCGTACTATGGTATCTCTGGATCGAGCGGGGTTTCTTTCACTACTTTCTAGCTTAGTGGAGCCCCCTATTAGTGGTGGCGCACCTATGAGTTAGACAACCCAGATGAGGTAGCTTCACTGACTTAGACCCAGTTTTCAGACATGTTCCTGAGAGAGTTTGTTCCTCAGAGTCTCAGGGATGCATGGCGCGCGGACTTTGAGCATTTGCTCCAGGGTGTTATGACCGTCTCGGAGTATGCTATCCGTTACACCAGTTTAGCTAGACATGCCCCAGCCTTGGTTTCTACTGTTCGCGAGAAGGTTCACCGGTTCATTGAGGGGCTTATTCCCAGCATCAGATCCAGTATGGCTCATGAGTTGGAGATGGATATTCCATATCAGCAGGTGGTGAACATTGCTAGGAGGATAGAGGCTATGCATGCTAGAGAGAGAGAGGGGGCAGGCAGGGTCACGAGAAAGAGAGCAGATGTGATCCGGAGAGAGAGTTTGAGGAGGCGAGGAGGCCTCGTAGATTAGGGAGATATACTGGTCCTTATTTTGGAGGCAGGGTGCGTCGTAGTAGAGGTTTTGCGGGTCAGCCAGTTCAGTTCGCGCTTCAGACTTTGCATGGTGACTCAGGTGCTCATGGGTCTCGGAGTACCCGTATCGCACAGTTCCCACCGCCTCATCAGCAGAGAGGGTGCTTTGAGTGTGGAGATACTTGCTACATGGTGAGAGATTATCCCAGACTTCGGACCGATGTGTCACTGCGAGATATTCAGGCAGGTAGAGGGCGCCCAAGAGGGGGGAGGCCCGGCTCGTTGATGTTTTTCATATAGTAGGCTTGAGGCCGGTGCGCCAGTTGAATGTCATTCAGGTAGGGATTTGGTTTGTTATAGGGGGGCACTATCTGTAGTTCATCACAGTTCTGCTTATCGGGGTGAGTTCCCTTATTTGTTGATTCCAGTTATGGGTGCACTTCATGATTTGCACTCTATTTATGTGATTATCCCGTTGGTAGGTTTTATGAGTGATAGCCGTGTCTATCGTCCGTTTCTAGCTGTTGTCGAGAGTTATGAGGCTAGTAGTAAATTCATGTTGTCTATTTCGGTAGGTTTGATGTGATTTCTGAGTATTCTTTGTTACGAGCTGTGATTTCTATGCTCCACCGGTGTGGGAGCCAGTCTGTGTTGTGTGTTGTAGACGGAATTATCTAGTGTGAGTCTCTAGATGGGTTGATGTATGCCCTACTTATGATTTAGTGTTGAGGGCGGGACCCTCGTGATTTCAAGTGATTTGATATGTTGAGACCGGGCTGTGTACCGCGGTGAGGGTGATATCAGTATAAGATCCTTGTGAGTCTTTTATATGCTTTCATTCTTTCTTGTTAGATGTTTGGTAGATTTGTGCTTTAGAAGAACTTGTGCTAGTTTGACTTGTTTGATAGTTCCCTTATGTCTTTTCCTTTCCCATATTCATTCATTTTCTTTCTAAGCTTCTTGAGTTTTAGTTTGTGGGGTGTGTGCCCGTTGGTATTCGCTGAGATTTGGTTGTTCGGGTGTTTTGCTTTGTGGTTTTCGTGGTTATTGTATCATTGCCAGTGTCGTGGAGGTTTGAGGAGAGTTCCTATCGAATATGAGGCTTATGGCGGGTACGGATTTGATCTCAGGCAAGTATTGCTATCACAAATATCATTGTGGGCCTATGTGTGGTGTGTCATGTTGTGTGGTTGTACCTTGTGTGTGTTGGCGTGAATTGAAGCAGCTGGTTGAGACTGATACCGGATATGGATTTAGGATCGGGTCCTCTGGAAACGAATGGAAGGTGAGATTCTGGCTTGAAGGCTAATAGGTATTGCTAGAAAGGTTAAATTTCAGTTGAGATGGTGTCGTCAGGCTTAAGTGGATTGGGGTGACGTGGGATCACCCGCGAGTGTATGTTGGAAGTGCGCACTCAGTGGCTTGAGGACTTCGAGGCGAATCTTAGCACATTCGAGGACGAACGTTGGTTTTAAGAGGGGGAGGATGTAACGACCCAACCGGTCGTTTTGAGAAATTAAGCTCCGTTCGGCGGCATAAGGTCTGGAACAGCTTCGGAATATGAGTATCGACTTGCGTGCATGGTGGAATTCGGTTTCGGATGGTTTAGAGTCAAATTGGAAGAAGGAATCTAGTTTTGGAAGTTAGAACGATGAAAAATTGACCGAAATTGGACTTTTGGGTAAACGACCCCAGAATGGGTCGTGGATGATCTCAACAGCTTCGTATGGTGATTTTGGACTTAGGCGCGCGTCCGGATTCAAATTTGGATGTCCGTGGAGTGAATTGAGGCATTTCGGCGAAAGTTGAAGTTGGAAAATGAAGATGTTTGACCCACGGTTAACTTTTGTGATATCGGGGTCGGAATGCGATTCCGAGAGTTGGAACAGCTCGGTTATGTTATTTTGGACGTATCTGCAAAATTTGGCGTCATTCCGAGTTGAATTGATAGGTTTCGGCATGAGATTCAATATTTGAAGATTTGGAAGTTCATAAGCTTGATTTTTTGTTTGATCCGTCGTTTCGATGTTGTTTTATGTGATTTGAAACTTCGAGCAAGTCCGTGTTAGGTTATATGACTTGTGTGTGTGATTAGACGGGGTCCCAGGAGCCTCGGGTGTATTTCGGGTGGGCTACGGATCATTTTTCCTCCATTTTGGACTGCTGTAACTGCTGCTTCTGATATCCTTCTACGCGATCGCGATGATTCTCGCGTGATCGTGATGCCTTGCTGAAGACCACCTCAAAAACCTTCATCGCGTTCGCATTAAGCCTTCCGCGATCGTGATGGTCTATTCTTCTTTACTTCGCGATTGCATGAGCTCCTACGCAATCGCATAAGCCACCATCTCATCGCCCTTCGCGTTCGCATCCCTCTTCACCCGAACGCGATGTACATTTCTGGGCTTTCTCAAATTTCCTCTATGGGATCGCGACCGTTGTTCCGCGATCGCGATGAACAAATCATTGGGCAGACAGATTAAATCCCAAATTCGAGGGTTTCACCATTTTTATCACATTTTGACTTCTATAGCTCGGTTCTTGGCGATTTTTGAAGGGATTTTCACCTGGGCGTCTTGGGTAAGTGCTTCTCACTCGATTTAGACAAATTTCCATGAATCTCCTCTTAATTTCATCCTTTAATTTCAGATTTTGAATGAAAAATGGGTAAAACTTCATAGATCAAATTATTGAGTTTTGAGGGGGTGTTTGACCTCCGATTTGAGAGATTTTTATATGGTTAGACTCGTGAGAGTACGAGAGTTCTGAAAATGTTAAATTCATCCGATTTCGAGNATTGTTAAGTGTTGTTTGTATTTTGATGGTCACAAAGAAAATTATCAAAGAAAGCCTTTGCCACAACAACAAAACACATTGATATTAAAATTGATCAGAGGATTCAGATTTGGAAGGATGGCAACAAAACTGTGGAAGAGGACATCCTTGATGTTCTTATAATGCTCAAGGATGCCACTGGGAATCCGTTGATGAATGTTAAAGAGATTAAAACACAAGTCCTTATAAGTATACTTTCAATCCCCTAATCCATGTGAATGACATTGTTGAATTGTGTGACCCCTCATTTAACTAAAATGAAATATTTGTTTAAAATGGTCGCTGTTTTCTTCCTTAATATCATATTACAATGAATAGTAATATATTTACTTGGATGGCACGAATGGCTTTTCTGATTGAATTATAATTCAGAACGATAAAAAAGACTACCAAATTTCAAGACAAATTAAAACATTTCCATTCCCTTCAACCCACCATATAAATAATTACTTTCAAAAATAATCTAATGTTCACCTTGTAAAATGGTGCTGATATGTCTGACTTGTTACCAACGGTTAATATACAAAAACTCATGTTGGCAACAATTAATAATCCCTCAAATGCAGTTGAATGGACACTTGCAGAAATATTGAACCAACCACAATCGATGCAAAGAGTCATAGAAGAACTCAACATTGTTGTTGGGAGCAATAGATTAGTTCAAGAATCAGACTTGGCACGGCTAAATTATGTCAAAGCTTGCATAAAAGAGGCCTTTTGTCTCTACCCAATATCGCCTTTTAACGTTCCTCAAGTCTCTGTTTCTAGTACTATTATTAGTGAAAAATACTTCATCCCCAAAGGGAGTGTGGTGCTATTAAGTCGTCTTGGACTTGATCGGAATCCTAGAGTTTGGGAGAAGCCGATGAAGTTTAAGCCTAAGCGCTATCTCAAGAAAAACAATGGTGAAGTAGTTCTCAATGATTCAGAGTTACGCTTGTTATCGTTTAGTATTGGACGACGAGGGTGCCTTGGTGTGAAACTTGGTTCTACCATTACTACCATGTTACTTGCTAGGCTTCATGACGGGTTTACTTGGAGATTACCGCCAAATTCACCACGCAATGACTTAATTGAGTCATGGAAGAGTGATCTCTTTTGTGCATTGCCACTTCTTGCTCAAGCAAAACCAAGAGTAGCTGAGACAATCTATCCTTAACACAAAAATGTTAAATCTTATTCCGGTAGTTGTGTAGGGCTTAATCAAATTTGTTCAAATTAATCTCTATTTCACGTGCCTCCCACGTGGAGCCCTAATAATTATTGTAAAACTTATATTTAAATATAATAAAATTTTAACACAATAAATAATTTAGCACATTTATCCTATATATTACACAAGCACTTGCAATTGTTTGGATGATATATCTTTTTTTTCTTTTTTTTTAACCTTGTTTATGATTTAAGCAATATGATAGAGATAGAATATGGAAAATAAAAGTTCTGAATATTTTTCTTTTGGAAAGATGGTAAATTTGAATGAAGAAATGACGTAAAAGAGGGGGGGGGGGGGGGGTAGGGGGGGGAATAAAAGTGAAGGACGACGAAAAATGTCACTTTTAAGGGCAAAAGGGTCTGACGAGAAACCTAT
>NC_031990.1:7322408-7476542 GCF_001879085.1 Nicotiana attenuata
ACTCTCTCACAGATGGTGAGGACACGTACTACCCGAGGTGATCAGGTGCCCGCGCCCCCTACTGCAGCCATCAGAGGTCGGGGCCGGGGTAGAGTCCGAGCTGCCGCCGAGGTACCACCAGCAGATCCAGCCGGAGTCCAGGCACCTGACACGCCTACTTCCACTACTACTCCAGCCCTTCAGGAGACTTTGGCACAGTTCATGAGTATGTACACCACTTTGGCTCAGGCAGGATTGCTTCCCCTTGCTGCAGCCACATCTCAGGCCGGGGGAGGAGCACAGACTCCCGCCGCCCGCACTCCTGAGCAGCGAGCGCATGACAAGCAGGTCCCTGAGATTATTCCTGTGCCGCCTGCAGCACCAGTTCAGCCCGAGGGCATGGCAGCGGCTTCCGAGCAGGAGCAGATGAGACTAGAGAGGTTCAAAGAAGTATGATCCTCCGGTGTTCAGTGGATTAGCATCGGACGATGCCTTGGGGTTTCTTATTCCATAACACCAAGTTCAACAACAAGGAAGTTAACATGAATCAAAATAATTACAATTAAGGAAAATTTCAACTAAACATGGGATACCTAACTTCTTTCTAATTAAGACCAATTAATCACGCGAGAGGTAGAATAATGCTTTCTAAGATAAAAGACAAGCAGTTANTGGCGCGCGGACTTTGAGCATTTGCTCCAGGGTGTTATGACCGTCTCGGAGTATGCTATCCGTTACACCAGTTTAGCTAGACATGCCCCAGCCTTGGTTTCTACTGTTCGCGAGAAGGTTCACCGGTTCATTGAGGGGCTTATTCCCAGCATCAGATCCAGTATGGCTCATGAGTTGGAGATGGATATTCCATATCAGCAGGTGGTGAACATTGCTAGGAGGATAGAGGCTATGCATGCTAGAGAGAGAGAGGGGGCAGGCAGGGTCACGAGAAAGAGAGCAGATGTGATCCGGAGAGAGAGTTTGAGGAGGCGAGGAGGCCTCGTAGATTAGGGAGATATACTGGTCCTTATTTTGGAGGCAGGGTGCGTCGTAGTAGAGGTTTTGCGGGTCAGCCAGTTCAGTTCGCGCTTCAGACTTTGCATGGTGACTCAGGTGCTCATGGGTCTCGGAGTACCCGTATCGCACAGTTCCCACCGCCTCATCAGCAGAGAGGGTGCTTTGAGTGTGGAGATACTTGCTACATGGTGAGAGATTATCCCAGACTTCGGACCGATGTGTCACTGCGAGATATTCAGGCAGGTAGAGGGCGCCCAAGAGGGGGGAGGCCCGGCTCGTTGATGTTTTTCATATAGTAGGCTTGAGGCCGGTGCGCCAGTTGAATGTCATTCAGGTAGGGATTTGGTTTGTTATAGGGGGGCACTATCTGTAGTTCATCACAGTTCTGCTTATCGGGGTGAGTTCCCTATTTGTTGATTCCAGTTNGACAGTGGTTTTCTTCTGGTCTTCCTCCTCCATGAGGATTTGGTTGTAACTTGAGTAGGCGTCCAAGAAGCTTAGCAATTCGTGCCCTGCTATTGCGTCGATGAGCTGGTCGATGTGAGGTAAGGGAAAGGAGTCTTTTGGGCATGCCTTGTTTAGGTCTATGAAATCTACGCACATCCGCCATTTCCCGTTTTTCTTTTTTACCATGACCACAATGGCGACCCATTGAGGATATTTTGATTCTCGGATAGAACCATTGGCGAGCAGCTTATCCACTTCGTCACTGATGGCCTCGTTGATTGCGGTGTTGAATTTTCTTCTTATTTGCCGCACTGGTCGATAGAGTGGGTCGAGTTCAGCTTGTGAGTGGCAACGTCTTTCGGGATGCCTGGCATATCTGCATGGGAGAAGGCGAACAAATCGGCGTTATAAATTAAAAACTTGTGAAATTTACCTGGTTCTGAGAGTCTGTGTCCAATGTAAGCCTTTTTGCTGCTGTCGCTGCTGATCAGTTGGATGGGATCGAGGTCTTCTACCGTTGACTCAGTAGCTTCCACGATGTTGGGGTCCCTGATGACATCTGTTTGCGCGTCGAGTCCTGTCCCGACTTCGGTAATTGCTATGCTTCTGGGTCTATTCCCTTCAGCTTGTGGGTGTATGTGCAATCCTGGGTGATATGATAGCATTCTTGGGCGGTGCATTGTTCGCCTTGGATGCTGAATATCCCCCATGGAGTAGGGAGCTTGATTACTTGGTAGAGGCTTGACGGTATGGCTCTTATGGAGTGTATCCATGGCCGCCCTATGATGGCGTTGTAAGCTGTGTCTTGGTTCATGATATGGAACGTTGTTTATAGGGTGACGCCCCCGGCCAGAACGGGTAGCGTTATCTCCCCAGAGGTCCGCTCAACTGCATTGTTAAAACCTATTAGTGTTATGCAATGCGATACTATCTTGTCTTCGTGTCACATTTTCGTGAGGACTTGAGGGTGGATACTACACGCGCCGCTTCCGTCGTCTATCATTATTCTTTTCACATCAGTATCTGAAATACGCAAAGTAATAACAAGAGCATCAAAATGAGGGAAAGTCAAACTGTCGGTATCTGACTTATCGAAGATGATACTGTCTTCGAGGTCGTCGTACCGTTCGTGAGTGATCGACCACTTCAGTTTGTGTCTAGTGGTGAACTTCACATGGTTGATAGCTGCTTCATCGCCTCCACTGATGATCATCTAGATGGTGCGAGCGGGGGAGGGTGGCTTTGGAGGCCCCTGGTGTTGTTGACGTCCGCGACCGAAGTTGGCTCGTCCACGGTCGCTCATCAGTTCCCTCAGGTGCCCTTGGTTCAGCATGTTTACTACCTCTTGCCGCAGAGCTATGCAGTCCTCAGTTTTGTGACCCCGCTCCTGGTGAAATTCGCAGAGGACATTCGACTTTTGGGTACTTGGGTCGGACTTCATCTTTTGTGGCCATTTCACCTTTGTGCCAAGCTTCTCTAGTGCGTACACTATTTCTGAAGGGGAAACACAAAACTTGTGAGCAGATAAGAGTGGAGGCATACCTCTTTAGTTTCGCTGAGTCCCTGTATGCGGTCTGGATGGCCCTTCCGCATGTCGAGGAGACAGTGGGACGACCGTTCTGATATAGGGTTGATGTCTTTCTTCGGTTTAGACGGGGGCCTGACTGATCTCTTCGACCGTCGTTACGGCGATCTTTTCTAAGTTCCATTTGAACTGATGTCAACCGTTGGGTCGTACCGTTAAGGCCGTCCTCGTTGGCTCTCACTTCGGCGCAGTAGGCATTGTGGATCTCTTCCCAAGTGGTGGGAGGGTGTTTCATGAGCCTGCTTAATAACTTTCTGGTTGCTCTCGATCCGTTCCTGTTCAACCCATTTTGGAAAGCTGCTACCGCCATCCCTTCTGATACATTTGGTAGGCTCATTCTTACCCTGTTAAATCGTGCGAGGAAGTCCCTGAGTCCCTTGCCAGGCGATTGTCTAATGACGAATATATCATTCACCCTGGCCTACGCCTTTTTAGCTCCTGCGTGGGCGGTGACAAAATTATCAGCCATTTCCTCGAACATTGTTATCGACCGCGCCGGCAGTTGTGAATACCAGGTTAAGGCTCCCACCGTTAAGGTTTCGCTGAACTTTTTCAGTAACACTGATGGTACTTGCTCCTTTGAAAAATCGTTGCCCTTCACCGATGTGACGTAATGGATGATATGATCTTCGGGGTCTATAGTACAGTCGTATATCTTCAGGTAAGGTGAAATTTTGAAGCTTTTGGGAATGGCATGTGGTGCCGCTTCTTCGCTATACGGTTGTTGGACGAACTGACCAACATCTCATTTTGGTAGCAACTTTGGGGCGCCCGGTATCTTATCGACCCTTTCTTGATGCTCCCTCATCTGGTCGTGGAGTGCCTTGTCTTCGTTTTCCATTTCTTCCATTTTCTTCAAAATGGCTGCGAGTGTGTCACTACCTGCATCAATAATGGTGTAAGTGTTACCTGTTTGAGGGACGAGGCACCTGGGCGTCTTGGGTAAGTGCTTCTCACTCGATTTAGACAAATTTCCATGAATCTCCTCTTAATTTCATCCTTTAATTTCAGATTTTGAATGAAAAATGGGTAAAACTTCATAGATCAAATTATTGAGTTTTGAGGGGGTGTTTGACCTCCGATTTGAGAGATTTTTATATGGTTAGACTCGTGAGAGTACGAGAGTTCTGAAAATGTTAAATTCATCCGATTTCGAGATGTTGGCCTGAGGGGCATTTTGGTCATTTTCCTAATTTCGCGCTTTAGCTTTGAATTAAATAGTAGAATCAGTTGCTTGAGATGTTATTTACAATGTGTGATTTAATTGAATAGATTTGGGCCATTGGAGTCGAGTACTCGTGGCAAAACGTGGTTGCTAGTTGATTTTAGCCGGCTCGAGGTAAGTATCTTGCCTAACCTTGTGTGGGGGAACTTCCCCTTAGGATTTGAGTCTTCTTTGTTGATTGTATTCCTTCGAGACCTGAGGCATCTGTGCAAAACCAACTGAACTTAAACTCTATCAAACACTCCGCTACGCGTTCGAAACTCACCCGAGCCCTCGGGGCTCCAAACCAAACATTGACACAAGTCTAAAAAACATAACATGAACTCGCTCACGCGATCAAATCATCAAAATAACATCCGAAATCACAAATCGGACCTCTAAACACATTAATTCTACATGGAACTCAAGAACTTCTAAAAACACAACCGCGCGTCTGATTCCTATCAATACAACTCGAAATGACACCAAACATTGCGGACAAGTTCCAAATGACAAGACTGACTTATTCGAAGTCCCAAAATAGAAATCCAAACACGATAGCTATGAAGTGAACCTACGGTCAAAGCCTATAAATTGCCAACTTTCGGCAAAACAACACAAATCAACCTAAGGACCTCCAAATTCGATTTAGGGCATACGCATAAGTCCAAAATCACGATGCGAACCTATCGGAGCCATCAAAATACGGCTACGAGGTCGTTTTCACAAAAGTCAAACCTCGGTAAATATTTTCAACTTAAGCCTCTAAAGTGAGAATCACTCATCCAAATTTGTCCCGAAACATTCTAAAATCAAATCCGACCATGCACGCAAATCATAATACAAAACATGAAGCCACTCAAGACCTCGAACTACTGAATGGAACCTTAAAGCTCAAAACTATTAGTCGGGTCATTACATTCTCCCCCCCCTTAAACAAACGTTCGTCCTCGAACGTGACAAGAGTCTTTCCCAAGCAATCAAATCACTGTACGAACTCACCATGCACATACACAGGGTGATCCTACGTCACCCCAATCCACACAAGCCCGACAATACCATCTCAATCATAGATTATTCCTTCCACTCATGCCGATAAACCTTAGAATCAAATCTCCACATCTACCAAGGGCCCTATAATCACACAAACACAGTGTAAAACCCTTAACTGGCTACAACGGCTCATGCATACATCCTCATGGTATAACCACACGACATAACACATCCTCCATATGCCCATAGCAATAACTCTGACCATAATAGCCGCCAATTACCAAACTCGGTATCGGCAAACAAATTAATATCGACTAGAACCTTGTTCCGAACCCTCACATTGCTTAAAATAATGCAAGAAACATGCAAAACTCATAACTACTCATCCGATCAACAAGCCACCTCAAATGTCACCTTGGCACATGCATCGCAATCCAAACCTAGCAAGCATATCTCGAATATGAATGGATAGGAAAAGAGGAACACATGAGAGAACTGTTAAACAAGCCAAACAGGAACAACTCCCCACCGACACCACACTACGGATCCAATCCTCAAGGAAGAAACAAGATACATGCAACAACCACAACAAATCTTACCTTAATATGACCTCTCCGTGGCAAATAGCCTAGCACAAACCCACCTATCCATTAAGAACACCAGGTACCCATCCTTAACTCGGAATCACAATGAAATAAACATCTCATCAACTAAGACACTCTACCAACTAACCCCGTAGAACCAAAACCATGACACGAAATAAACTTATCATACCTGTAGAACACCTAGATCATAAATCATCGCCAAACCATCCAGAAACCACATCAAAACCTACTGTACTATCTAATAGAAAGTCCACCCAAGCCTTATGACCCTCAATAGCAACCAAACAAGGACGATAGACACGGACTATCATAATAGAATTCCCCAGCTAACATGAGCACACGAACATAATACAAATCACAAAACATAACCATATCTGAAGCAAGGTAGAATGAATCTTACCAATAAATGGGTCTGGATCCAAATAACACAAATGCATCTCTATACTCAATTGAAACCATACCTGTAAGGACATCATTTGGTGCATCGGCCTTTGCCCAACGAGGAAGAGCAGAATAATGGGCCCTCCCTCTAGGGCGACCTCTACCCGCCAGACCTCCACCCTTAGCTAGCGGTGCAGGTATAGCAGTAACTGGAGCAGAACTCATAGCTTGAATACCTTGATGTGACATATCTGTCCGAAGTATGGGACAATCTTTCACCATGTGGCTCGTATTTTCACACTCAAAGAAAACTCTCCACTGACATAGCTATGGAAGCTGTCCGGTATGGGTACTCTCCTCGTAAGCCCGCCACCAGTGATACGCTACTCCCAACAGCTAGAATGTAGTAAAAGCAACCCCGCTCGTCTCCACAATACCTATGGTGCAGAGAATAAGATGAAACTTCTATAAAAAACCCTGTGCAACTTCTATAGCTAAGCCACTAAAAGCAAGAGGACGATACTTCTTGAATCTCTCAAGTCTCAGCTGCTCCTCTTCAGATGCCCTGGCCTGACCTCAAGCTGAAACGGAATAACAGGTTGTGCTGGCATGAAACCTGGAACCTGACCAATGTGGACTCGCTGCTCTTGAGTACGGGCGGCGAGAGTCTTTGCTCCTCCCCCAGTCTGTGAAGTAGCTGGTGCAACCGAAATCAATCCTGCCTGAGCCAATGTACCAAACATGCTCAAAAACTGCGCTAAAGACTCCTTAAGTCCCGGGGCAGCAACAGGAGCCTCCAGTTCCTGGCCCCTAATCGGAGCTACTTGTGGCTCCACATCTGCTGCTCTGGTAGGTGCTCTAGCTGTAGCACGTGCTCCTCCTCGGCCTCTGCCTCTACCCCGGTCCTTAACAACACCGGCTATGGGGGCAGCGTCATCAGTAATAACAACTTGTGTTCTCACCATCTGTGAGAGAATAGAATGACTTAGGCTCAGACTCTAAAATCAATAAACTCGCACGATAGGAATGAAAGAACTGAAGTTTCCTAATAGTTTCGTATCTCCTCTCGAAGATAAGCACAAACTTCTCTGTACCGATCTGCATGACTCTACTAAACTTGCTTATGACTCGTAGAGACTAGGTATGCCTAACACATAACGAAATAATAATAAATTTTTACTAAACAACTATTAAACATGAACTAGAAATTTCTATATAAAGCCAACAATCCCAAGGTAGATACATAACATCCCAAAACTAGTAGTTCAAGTGATAAGCTCTACTGAGTTCACTAGAAAATCTCTAAGTACAACTGTTCGGAATAGAAATAAACAGTATAAAATAAACTTCAAAAGGTGACTCCGAGGCCTGCAAATGCAGAGGCAGGTATACCTTGAAGTCTTCACCACAATACTCGATTAGCTATCTAGTGATCAACAAACTCCAAAGTACCTGCATCTGCACAAAATGTGCAGCAAGCGTACCATGAGTACACCACAGCAGTACCGAGTAAGTATCAAGACTAACCTCGATGGAGTAGTGATGAGTGCAGTCAAGACACCTACTAGACATAATAACCTGTACAAGTATGAATGTGAAACTAACAGGGAATAATATCATTATAAAGCTATGCATAGGGAAAATAACAAAACAATACTTGCAATAGAAAACTAGAAGCAACAACTAGCAACAAGGAACAAATAGGTAATAACGTAATAAATAACCGCTTTCACACAAGGTTTATACAAGAATTTTCCCGAGGCACCAAACCTCATAATAACAAATCACGGGTCCCAACTCACGAACCCAAATCTCTTTGCATCTTGTGGCCACATTATAAATCACAATCGCACAAACAACTCGCGTGCTGCATGGACAACTCACGTGCCATTACCACTAATACCTCGTATCTACACGAATACTCACGTGCTAAGGGAGTGACAATATTTCATATCCACACGGACAACTCATGTGCAAGCAATAACAATATCTCATGACCACACGGACAACTCACATGCCAATAGTACAACTCTCACACAGAAGGCAAGTATACGAGAATACATGTAAATGATCAATAAACATCACGGTTCATCTTCTTAAACCGATATGAGGGGTTAATTACGTGTATGCTTGTGCAAGTGTTCTACACAACTTGAGCCAACAATTAAGAGCAGAGACAACGAATGGCACATAGGAAACAACACAACAAAACGTAAAATTCATGACTCACACAAGATAGGCACCCCACTACACAAATATCATCAATAACAATGCCCCCAGACCATCAGAAGTCATCACAAATCATCTTCGACATAGCCCACCTTGTCTCGCCACGTGCGTAATAATAAAGTAAATGCCCGCCTTGTCTCGCCGCACGCGCATAATAATATTCCTGCCTTGTCTTGCCACATGCGCAAACCCACACACATATATATATAGCCCGCCTTGTCACACCGCATGTACTAATATCAATAATAACAATAGCACGGACAAATCACGTGCGAACACCCCGACAATCCTCTCAACAATATCATGCGTGCCAAAAAAACATAACAATATAATATAACAACTCACACCACATGTGCCCATATGCCACAACATTTCCTCAAATAGTTTCCAATACCACAACCATACATAGCCCTCGGATCAATGAGTACAACAACCACAACAACAATAATACAGGAGTACGGCAAGTAAATGAAAACAAGAATCTCTAAACACAAAGAATGGAAGAAGAAGCTCACAATGAAAGACATAACAAGAAATAATGGTTTTAAACAATAATATCTCAACAATGGGAGAGATAGTGTGTAACAACGATATCAAATAAGAGTAGCGTAACAATGGAAGCGATAACATGTAACAGTAATTACAAACACGTACAATTCAACGATAAGAGAGATATCGTGTAACAATGATTCCAAATAGGTACAACTCAACAATAAGAGAGATAACATGTACCATTGATTCCAATTAGGTACAACTCAACGATAAGAGAGATAACACGTGATTCACATTAGGTACAACTCAACGATAGGAGAGATAACATGTAACAATGATTCCAAATAAGGATAAGTCAACAATGGAAGCGATGACAATAACTTCAATTAAGGTTAAGCAATTACGGAAGAGATAACATGGCAATAAAAGAGGCAACAACTTCAATTAAGGCATATAAGACTATATTTCGCAACGAGGGAGAACATGAATCAATCAACTTCAAATAAGACACGTAAGGGTAAATTTAACAATGGAGGATTTAACATGATAAGGCAACTTCATTTTAGTGTGCATAAGCACCTAAGAGTCTAAGCCGGGCAAATTTCCACATATAAGCCATGTACACACTCGTCACCTCGTGTACACGCCTTTCATGTAGTTCAAATAGTACAAACAAACAATTCCCTATGGGGTAGTTCCCACACATAATGTTAGGCAAGATGCTTACCTCAAAAGCCCTTAATCAATACTCAAAAATAGCTTTTCCTTTCAAATTTACCTCCACTCGACACAAATCTAACCAAAATCGACTTAACAACATCAAATAAAGCATGAGAAATAAATTCCAATAAATAAAGTTATGATCTTTACACAATTCCTAAAAAGTCAACAAAACTCAACCCAGGGCACGCCCGTTCAAAACCCGGGTCCAATGGCATATTCCGACTACCCATGGCCCTACGAGTTCATATATGTGATTAGTTTCAAAATCCGATTCTAAATTGACTCTCAAATCTCAAATTCTTATTTTTTCAAAAAATTGACAAAAATTCACAATTTTTCACTTTGATTCACATGATTTTGATGTTAAAATCTAAGATATATTAATGGAATATGATTAGAAATATATTAGAATAACTTATCCAAAGTTTGTAGCTGAAAATCCCTCTTCAAAATCGCCCACATTCGGTCCCTCAGCTTTTTGTCCAGTCGCAGGTGTCGCAAATGCGACCCGCAAATGCGAGAAATCAATCACAAAAGCAAAGAACCCACATCCCTGCAACAGTCACAAATGAGAACAATAGACACCTCGCAAATGCGACCTGACTGATCGCAAATGCGAGAAAGATTGCCCAGCCCTACCTTCGCAAATGCGAACTCTTGGTTCGGAAATGCGAACCTAGAAGACTACAGCTTAATATCGCAATTGCGATCCTAATCTCGCAAATGCGAGACCTGAGGCATCTATGCAGAACCGGCAAAACATAAACTTTATCCAACACTCCGCTACGCGTCCGCAACTCCCTCGGGGCTCCAAACCAAACATCAACACAAGTCTAAAGAACATAACACGAACTCTCTCGCGCGATCAAATCATCAAAATAACTTTCGAAATGACGAATCGGACCTCTAAACACATGATTCAACATGAAACTCAAGAACTTCTAAAAACACAACCGCGAGTCGGATTCCTAACAAATCAAATCGGAGTGACGGAAAACTTTGCGGACAAGTTCCAAATGACATAATGGACTTATTCCAAGTCCCGAAATAGAAATCCAAATACGATTGCTAAGAAGTCAATCTACGATCAAACTTATAAAACTTCTAAGCCTTTAAAATCCCAACATTCGGCAAATCAACCTACAAACCTCCAAATACGATTCCGGGCATACGATCAAGTCAAAAATCACGATGCGAAGCTATCGGAGCCATCAAAACACTGCTACGGGGTCGTTTTCAGAAAAGTCAAACCTTGGTCAACATTTTTAATATAAGCTTCTAAAGTTAGAATCACTCATCCAAATTCATCTCGAAATATTCAAAATCAAATCCGACCATGCACGCAAGCCATAATACACAATATGAAAACACTCAAGACCTCGAACTACTGAACGGAACCTTAAAGCTCAAATGACCAGTCGGGTCTGTCATGACCCAAACTCCGCTAAAGGTCGTGATGGCGCCTAACACCGCCGTCAGGCAAGCCAACGGTAAATGATCAACATTTAGTATTTCGAAATAGAATTTACAGGGCAAATGATAATATTTCCACAACTGGAATAACGAACAACCCGTGAGAACCCCAAAACCCGTCGTCACAAGTACATGAGCATTTTCTAAGGAGTACACGATAATACAACATCTGTCCAGAAGGTACATAAGATAAGATAAAATAAATAGTACAACGGGGACTCAGTGGACTGCGATGCGTAACCTGAATTATAGCACATATAGAGTCTCCTCAACAGATGCGCCTATGGGCCAAGATGATCACCAAATGACCTATCAGATTCTGCATATTTAGTGCAGAAGTGTAGCATGAGTACGTAAATCAACGCGTAGCCAGTAAGTATCTAGCCTAACCCTAGAGAAGTAGTGACGACGGGTCGACATCGACACTTACTAGAGATCCAAATAAATGAATGATAATTCATAACATGTATGAAGTGCACAAATATAGTGGAGTAAATCCGTAATATCATAATGTTCCAATTATTCCATTTAAAGCACAAAATTTTTGGATCTTGTATTCCACCTTAATATCTCAGAAAGTGCCAAGTACCAGTACCAAATAAATAAGAAATACCATTAAATTCCGGTCATCAGTGGAAGGTTTATCTTATGAATATTCGAACAACTAGAGATAACGCACAATTCTGTCGAGGTCGTTCGGCTCGATGCAGAATAACGTGTACACTGTCGAGGGACGTGCGGCACGATCCATAGATGCATCTATATACTGCCAAGGCATTCGGCCCGCTCCACAAGAAAAGGAAGGAAGTTACTAAATTACGAGACACGTGCTCACAATACAATACACGAGAACAATATGATTATAAGCTTTACCATTTCTCAAATAGCTCGCCCACAACTCAAAGTGATAAGGCTCGGTCTATTATACATATATTTATTTCTAAACCAATTTCAGTTATAATTTAAATTAATTAATCCATGAAAATGAGTTCAAATAATTTAAATATTGCATGATAAGATCCTAAGTCTACCCGGACATAAACATGCTTCAGCTACATACGGACTCTCGTCAGCTCGTGCGTATGTAGCACCCGCAACTAGTAGCACATAGCAATTACATCACCTAGGGGATAGTTTCCCCCTCATAGAGGTAGACAGGAGACTTACCTCGCTCCGAAATTCCACAACTGGCTCTAACGCCACTCTAACACCTCAAACCGATGCCCGTCGCTCTAAAACTAGTCAAACAATGTGCAAACCAATGAAAATACACTCTAATACTCATAATAAATCAATTCATAACAATTCCCAACTATGCTCGAAAAGTCAATAAAGTCAACCCTCAGGCCCACGTTCTCGATTTCCGAAATTTTTTGAAGATATACATTTCTCATAACACCACGAACTCAAATATATAATATATTCCAAATTCCATGTCCAATTTCGTGGCAAAATTCCAAAAATATCAATTTCTAGTTTTTTCTTCAAAATCCCAAATTTTTATTGATTTCCATGTATAAATCCATATACAAACCATGTATTTAACTCACAATATGCGGGAATTACTTACCTTATAATAGATGATGAAATCTCCTCTTCAAAAGCTCAAAAAATTGACCAACCATGTGAATAATGAGGGAGAATGCGCAAAATCCCGTAATATAAAACTCACTGCCCAGTTCCTTCCTCTTTGCAATCGCGGAATACCCCTCGCCATCGCGAAGGCCAAACAGCCCTGCCCCAACATCTCCTCTTCGCGTTCGCGGTGGCCTTCCCGCATTGACGATGCCTCCACGTCTTACGCCTTCGTTTTTGCGGTCCTTGAGCCGCGTTCGCGATGGCCTAGCGCCTCTAGGCCCAGCACCCTCTTTCCTTCTATTGCGTTTGCGACAGCCCCCTTCGCGTTTGCGTAGGTTCCTCAGGCTCTTCTTTGCCTTTGTGACCTCTGTGTCGCGTTCGCGATGAGCAATCTCCACCTGCCCAAAAATCCCTCTTCGCGAACGCGATAGCCTCTACGCGTTCGCGATGAAGGACACCAGAACCAGCACCAGCAGCAACAAAACATGGGGAAATGACCCGAAACTATCCCCAAAACACACCCGAGTCCCCCGGGACCTCGTCCAATCACACCAACCAGTACCATAACATAACATGAACCTGCTCGAGGACTCAAATCACATCAAACAATGTCCAAATTACAAATCGACGATCAAATTCCTTCTTTAAACTTTCAAACTTTAATGAACGCGTCCGAATCACATCAAAACATTCCGGAATGATGCCAATCTTTACGCACAAGTCACAAATCACGATACGAATCTATTCCAAGGCTCGGAACTCCAAATGGACATCGAAAACATCAATATCCACTTCAACCCAAACTTATGAAATTCTAGAACTTCCAAAATACCAGCTGTCTACAATAAGCGCCGAAATGCTACTGGATCACCCGATACTCAATCCGAGCATACGCCCAAGTCCGAAATCATCATACAAACCTGTTGGAACCTTCAAATCACGATTCTGAGGTTATTTACTCAAAATTCAAACCTTAGTCAATTCTTCCAGCTTAAAGCTTCCAAAATTAGAACTTTCTTTCCAAATCAACTCTAATCTTCCCGAAATTTAATTCCGACAACACTTGCAAGTCATAATACCTTAAGTGAAGCTACTCAAGGCCTCAAACCGCTGAGGGATGCGCCAGGACTAAAAAAGGAACAGTCGGGTCGTTACATTCTCCCCCACTTAATCATACGTTCGACCTCGAACATGCGAAGAACCGTTCCGGAGTTATCCGAAATCATTGTTTAACACCTCGTGCACCTACCTGTGTTGCCACAACCTAGTTGAGTATTTTAGCTTGAGCGAGACTAAATATTCTCCATTTTTATTTAGTCAATAAGCCTTAGAACAAAATTCCAACCTCCAAATTTCTCTACAAGACTTGATTCTAACATACAAACACCGTATCGATCACTACACATAGTAATAAAACATGATCGTATACCTTTGCTGAATTCACACCATGCGCTGCATAATTCACATGACCATAATAACATCCTCTGACAACAATAACTACAATTCTACGAATCTGATGCCACCACACATCTCATGACGCATATAAGTCCTATTCCAACTCTCGCAATACCGCCACTACGGAAAATATGTGAAGAATCTAATAACCACCTGCCGAATCAACAAATCATGCAGTCTCTCCTCCTGACAAGGACCATTACTTCATTCTGAACTGAATAACGATATTTACTCTTTAATATACCCTCCATAGCTTCGATCGCACCGATCTTAGTTCCAATAACCTCGTCTCATCCAGTACAAGCTGTTCAGGCAATGAGCCATCTCAAACTCTGCCAAAATCTCATATGACGCCAATAAGCTACAAACTCGAATATAACTCAAAAGGAAGAACGAACTGTGACAGGGAATTACCCGACCCACATGACGAATAGAACGGTCGAATAGGTGTTATGAATCTACCTCAAGGATGAAAAATAAGGCACACGAAATAAGTGTAAGGAACTATGCTCAACATCTCACTATTGCGGCGTGCAACCCAATCCAATGTGACACTGTTTGGCGTGCAACCCGATCCACACAACACACCCGTGGCGGTGTGCCACCTGACCCAAATAATATACTCGTGGCGGTGTGCCACCCGATCCGCATATAACAACCAAGAAGAATACACACATCAAGACGCAATGATTATACTTAAGAAATGCCCGAATATCGACCACAATCACGCCAAATGCATAATACAAATCTTGGGAAGACGGATAGAGCCATACGCTACGAAACCCAAGCACAACTAAGGTGCGATATATGATATGCCTCTCGAGAGCCATCCTACTCACATGAAACCACAGCTACGCGGGACCTCAACACATATGAAAATAATCAAGCCGTCTCACAACCGACATGGCACAATAGAGTATTACCTGAAATAGCTGACGACAAAAATAACATCCAATGCCCGAAGACTCCTCCATAAGAAATGCTATGTTGAATGAACACACCCGGCCTGGCGTAGAGTACACATCCACATTTAGACCCATCAACGGACCTCAAGCCGATTATGATCATACCGTACTGGGCTAATAACCTTTCAAGGATCCACAATGACCTATTCATGACACATAAGAACAGCCGTCAAACCCGAAACAAACTCACGCGGTCCACAACCCAAGGAATAGAATGCCCCTCCAGCATAAACTCTCACATTAACGATAGTACCAAAAATCTCCATACTTGGTTTAATAATTAACAATCAAGTGACTAGCATGTCACACTTACACGATTCTCCCATAGAATACGCTCCCACGACCTTCCGCACTAGGTAGCTAAGCCTACACCTCCATACCACCAACCGTACTAATACTGTAAAGCAAATCACGAATTTTCAAATCAACACACAATGCCTCTTCCACAGGACACCATTCTCAGGAGACACTAAGTTAATGCCATCTTACTCTGAACATATAACTTCTTCCCTGCTCATCCGAGCTCGTGACATTCTATCAACATCGAACTGCAACATTGACCTTCAACTTCCAGTTCCCATGCCACTCACTAAACCTATCATGCTTCTACACGAGAGTGCAAGAATTCATCATAACCCCTGATTTACTAGTAGAATAAACACTTCATTGGCTAGATTCCTTTCACTTAAATTCATTCAAAAGAACCATTGCAACACGCAACCGAAACCCCATAACCAAAGGAAATACAAACCTCAAGTCATGATCTAAATCGCCATACAGAAGTGCAGCATGAGTACGTAAATCAATGCGTACCCAGTAAGTATATAGCCTAACCCCGGAGAAATAGAGACGAGGGGTCGATATCGACACTTAATAGAGGTCCAAAAAAATAAATAATAATTTATAACAGGTATGAAGTGCACAACAATAATGGAGTAAATCTTTAATATCATAATGTTCCAATTATTCCTTTTAATGCAAAAAATTCTCGATCTTGTATTCCACCTTAATATCTCTGAAAGTGCCAAGTATCAATACCATATAAATAAGAAATACCATAAAATATCGGGCATCAGTGGAAGGTTTATCTTATGAATATTCGAACTACTAGAGATAACGCACGATTCTGCCGAGGTCGTTCGGCTCGATCCAGAATAACATGTACACTACCGAGGGACGTGAGACACGATCCATAGATGCATCTATATACTGCCGAGGCGTTCGGCCCGCTCCACAAGAAAAGGAAGGAAGTTACCAAATTACGAGACACGTGCTTACAATACAACACATGAGCACAATATGATTATAATCTTTACCGTTTCTCAAATAACTCGCCGATAACTCAAAGTGATAAGGCTTGGTCTATTATACATATATTATGTTTTAAATCACTTTCAATTATAACTTCAATTAATTAAGCCAACAGAATGAGTTCAAATAATTTAAATATTCCATGATAAGATCTTAAGTCTACTTGTACATAAACATTCTTGTTAATACCCAATTTTTCCCTATGTATTTTTGTACCCAAAATACTTCCAAAATAGCATATGTGTGCATATATAAGCACACCCATGAGTTTTGGTATTTTTCATGATTTTTAAACCAATTTATTGCCTATTTTAATACCACAAAAATCCAAAATTATTCCCAATATATCATTTTTGGTGAGTAACTTATTTCATTCACATGCTTACACCAAAATATAAGTAAGGTAATTTTTGCATATTTTTTACAAAGTCATTTGGCATTTTTAAAGCTAAATTGCATATAATTGCAATCATAGCCTATCTTGTAATTTTTAGCATTTTATAATTATAAAATTAATCCCAGAATTTTTAAATTAATATTTATACAATATTTATTTACCCAGTACTCTTAATTTACTTTTAAAATTGAGTTACTATTTTACAAAAATTAAAAAGGGAAAATTGGCTATTTACGATTTAGCCCCAATGCATTTCAATTATAGCCAAAGTGATAACCCAATTCAGCCCCAATTCGAGCCCAAATCACCCCAGCCCAATTACCCAATCAACCCGACCCAGTACCCATTAAATCAAACCCGCCCCCTTTCTTTTGATCTGAGCCGTTGATCATTTTTGATCAACGGCCCAGACCTCCCCTTTCCTTTTTTAATTTCAAACGACCCCAAACCCTACCCCATTCCTCACAATACGCCGCCTCTGAATCCTCCTCTTTTCTCAACTCTCTCTCTCAACTCACCTCAAACCCTAGCCGCCGCCTCTCACCGAAACCCTAATCCGTGGCTTCCCAGACTCATCGGAGGCCTATACCGGCCTCCCATGGCTTCTATGCGCTCATCTCTGAGGTCCTATGACCAGATCTTGAAGGGGTCTCGACCAAGCCGTTGCTCGATGGTTGTTCTCCGGTCGCCTTCAACCTCTGTCCGGCCAGCCATGGCCATTCGAGCTCGATCTTCGACTATCCTGCCTAGATCTGGAGTTTCCAAAGCCTTTCTCATCGCCTGGGTTTCTTATGAAACCCTAGCTCTAAGGTTCCTTCTATTTATTTCTTAGATCTGCTCCAAGATCTATATGTGTTTGAACGTTATGAGCATGTTTCTCAAAGTTTCCCCAATTTTTTGCTTTTAAAACTCTATGTTCTTTTAACTATGGTTTTAGGTTAAATCATTTCGAAGTTCCTCTCTTATTCTTGGCATGTTTCTTACTTTGTTTGTTTGTTTTCCTTCTCTGAGTAAGCATGTTGAAAACCCTAATTTTGTGATTGTTTGAGTCTGTTTGTTAAGATTTTATTCGATTCATACGCTGATCATCTCTAGGTTTGTTTGATGTTAAAAACCCTAATTTTGGGAATTTATTCGAGTTCATGAGCCTATCTATCTGGTTTACGGAAAACCCTAATTTTTAAGGGTTTCACTTGGGACTCTGAAATTGCTTGTGTGTTTCACCTGTTTGTCGTCTCTAAACTCAACTGATTTGAAAACCCTAGTCTCTTCGGGAGGCTATTCAAAGTCCTATGAGGTTGTTTGTGCATGCTTGTATGTTTGAAATTATTCAACTCGATGCCTTGTTTCAACATTTCTTTTCTCTATATGTTCTACGCTTGTGATTCTCACTCGACTCTCTGCATGTTTTTGACTCCTTCTCTCTCTATTACACCTTGAAGCCTAACTAACATGCTTTGAATGCCTGCTCTATGCTATTGCTGCATGATGTTTCTTTTGCCATAACTTAGCCTCACATGTCTGCTATTTGTGCATGCATTATATACTAAGTACCTCCTGTGATTTATTTAACTCGAAATTGATTTCAAAAAACTTTTCCTTCCTTGAGATCCTGATTTTACTAGCCTGTCAAAGTCTAATTGATTCCTTTTCCTATGATTGGCCCCACTAAATCTTTCCAAAAACAATTTCAAATCATGTACTTAGACTTAATTGCCTGTTGTATGACTTTATTATTTCTTTTATGGCAATAGCCATTCTGCTTGCAAGCCTGGTTGTCCTTTCCTTATTTGGATACGGTTAGTATCCGTCTGAATAAGAATTCCCTGATTAAAGGGGAGTCTTATACTAATTGATTCTGATTTGTGACCATGCCATATTTGTGTTAGATTTGTACTTGTTACCTTATTTCTCTACACGTTTTCAAAGCTATGAATATCTCCTCCCTTTTCTTTGAACACACGTACACATGAACACAGAACGCAATGGGAGTCCACAAGTCACTCTCACTTAGAAACTCTTTCTCTTTTACTTGTGCTACTGTGGACTTTGTTTACTCTACTTTCTCCTGCGCTCTTTTGCTTCTCTACTGGTATGTCTCAGTTAGTTTACATGTCTCCACCACAATGTGTTTGCTTCTGCCCACTTCTGTCCAATTCTTTTAGTTGACATTTGTTTCTAGCATATTGTAACATGTTCCCCCCCCCCCCCCTCCTTTGTAATTCAGTATTTAAATTATGTATGCATCCTGTCAGTTGTTTGTCATGAATTTGATACTTTATGAATCCCAAACCCTCATACCCCTTTATAGGTGAGTTATGGTTCGGGGCATGACAACACTCTAATATTGTTGTCAATGATTCTGGATTGGATTCTTTGAATCCCAAACTCAATCAATTCCCATTCCCTTTCCCCATTTATGTGTTGTTGAGCTTTAGACTTGGGTCTGGCTGTGTCCTAATCACTGTCCAGACTCTGGTCTGACCTTCAAGGGTCTGCTCTTATTGTGTTTGACCAAGCAGGTGGTCAGGGGTGTGCCAGCCTACTTTGTAGCTAGGTATGACCACCACCTGTCATGGCCCCCCAATTCCCTTTCACTTTGCACTTACTCTTAGCTATAAGTTCTGCACCTCTCTTGCAAGCCATGCTTTAGGACCCCCGAGCTCCCTCTGAACTTGGATGCATGAGAGTCGGCTCTTCCACACTGCACTATTCTAATTCTGGTAGTATCCTGGGTGTAAGCAATGCCTGGAATCCCTGAGATTCCTTGGAACTTTGAAGCACCTTGGATAAAGAGAAGGCTTTGGAAATCTGGATCCCGGGAGTGGCTCAATCGCATGTTATTAGACATTAAGGTTGAATTAGGCTACTCGGATCTAGCTGTTAACTTTTGATGTATCCTTTAATTTCCAGTTTGATTCATTGGGTTGTAATAATTTTGTATGAAACTCGGGGAGTATAGTAAAAGGGTGTGGGAGGGGTCTTTACTTTTCTTGTATCCCAGGGGTAGAAATCATGAATTAGGATTTTATTCAAACTAGAAATCCTACCTATAGGGTCTTTAATACTGATTCAATCACATAGAGACCATGCCTATAGGATTTAACATTCATGTTCTGTAATGACACGTATAGAGATCATGTCAATAGGCTCTTGCATTTCTGCATATATAAATGTCATTAGGCAAACCGTTTATAGGCTTAATAACAAAGTTGCATATAGACATCATGTGTATAAGACTCTTATTGATATCAGGAAAGGGTGTTAAAATCAGTAAACATATAGAAAGCATGCCTTTAGGAAACCTCGTCTTTAATAGCATCATTCGTCTTAAACAGTATCGATTGCTGGAACTAGTGTCTTATTGAAACTGGTAATTTTCGTACTTCTGAAGCCCGTCTAAAATTGGTAAAACCTTTTTCCTATAGCCAATCTACACCCCCGAAACTCGTAAACCTTTTAATCAGTCTACATCTTTTCTGAAACAACTGGTAACTCTTTTCTAAAAATTGGTTTGCATCTTTTCTCTTTGTTTAAACTGATAATTCTTTTTTCTAAAATCAACTTGCATCTTTTCTGAAACTACTGGTACCTCTTTGCATCTTTTTCCTGAAATTAATAGATCTTACGCCTAGGGTTTTTTTATTTTAACTCATAAACAAGGGTTGGCTAATAAATGAATTGGGTCAGTCCCTGACAACTGTATCCGAGTTGCCTAATGCAGACTCTCTGTTTAAATACATGTGTTGAACCAGTCCGCTCGCTGCTTAATTTAATCTAAGACCAAATCAGTATTTGTCAAGGCATGCTAAACTAAATGATTGTTTGACTTCTGGGGTTAATTTGAGCCTTGTATGCTTGCTTGTCCTCCCCTTTTACTTGATACTTGTTTTGAATGTCGAGCTAGAATTTTATCCTTTAAACTCCACAAAGGCCCCCATCCCTTTCTTCCCCTTTAGGATTAGAAGTCCTAATACCCCGGGACTAATAGGATTGGGACGGGTAGTAGCATGCGATAAGTAAACGATACCGTTCCGCGCTTTAATACCTTAACAGGGTGGGAAGGGTAGNTATATATGGGTCAGAAGAAGATGAAGCATTGGCGGCCATGAAGAATTTGTTCCTGGAGGATGATGATATAGATTGCTGTGTTCTTTTCGAGGAGGAAAGGGAGGAAGGCCCTTCCGTACAAGCTGTAAGCAGGGAAGACCGCCTCAGCAACTGGTCAATTAGGACCGTCAGAGCCCGGAGGGTTTCGGGGTAGCAAGGCTAAACAAAAGCAACATGCATCGCATTTTTTAGTTTACTTTACTAGTTGATTTTCTTTCCGCATTGTCTTTAATTTCGAAAAGAGCTCCGATGTTTCAAACAGCTTTGACTTTAATCAAAGCATTTCAGTTTATCATATATATCTCGCTTATTATTTTCTCTATCATTTACTCTATTTTATACAGCGTTACTATTACTTATCTTGACGATGAACCAACGACTGTGACTTGCAACGAAACAACGCAACAAAAAGACATAGACTCAGAAGAAGATGAAATACCTGAAGAGGTCATCAGAGAGGTTGAGAATTTTGAGAATAGACCTAAGTCCAACCTGGAAGAAACTGAGGTCATTAATTTGGGAGATACAGAGAACGTCAAAGAAACTCGCATCAACGTTCACTTGTCGCCATCAGAAAGGGAAAAGTATACGGAATTTTTAAAAGAATATGAGGACATATTCGCCTGGTCGTATGATGATATGACTAGACTCAGCACGGCCATTGTAGCTCATAAACTGCCAACAGATCCAGCCTGTCCGCCGGTAAAGCAGAAGCTCAGGAAATTTAAGTCCGACATGAGTTTGAAAATCAAAGAAGAGGTTACTAAGCAAGTCAAAGCTAAGGTTCTCAAGGTAGTAGAGTATCCAACATGGTTAGCCAATATCGTGCCGGTACCAAAGAAGGACGGGAAGGTTAGAATCTGTGTCGACTACCGGGATCTTAACCGGGCCAGTCCCAAAGATGACTTCCCCTTGCCAAACATACACATTCTCATCGACAATTGCGCCAAGCATGAGTTGCAGTCTTTTGTTGATTGTTTCGCCGGATACCATCAGATATGGATGGACGAGGAAGATGCAGAGAAAACGGCTTTCATCACGCCGTGGGGAATGTATTGTTACAAAATGATGTCATTTGGGTTGAAGAATGCTGGCGCCACCTACATGAGAGCCATGACTACTATCTTTCACGACATGATACACAAGGAGATTGAGGTATATATGGACGACGTCATCATCAAATCCAAGAAAGCCACTGATCATATGGAAGATTTGAGAAAGTTCTTCAACAGGCTGAGAAGGTATAATCTGAAACTGAATCCCGCCAAATGTGCATTCGGGGTTCCTGCCGGAAAACTACTAGGTTTCATCGTGAGCCGTCGAGGGATAGAATTGGACCCATCAAAGGTCAAAGCCATTCAAGAATTGCCACCGCCAAAGAACAAGAAAGACGTGTGAGTTTCCTGGGGAGACTCAACTATATCAGCCGGTTCATAGCTCAGTCCACAGTCATTTGTGAACCCATCTTTAAAATGCTAAAGAAAGACGCTGCTACTAGATGGACCGACGATTGTCAGAAAGCCTTTTTTGAACTACGCCTGAACTGATTTTTCCCATTTAAGAGGGGATACGTAGGCAGCCCTATGGGTTCGATCACAATTTAATAAAAATTTCATGTCCCCCTATTATTGGAACTGGGGCAGAATTTTGAGGAGGACCCTCAAAATTCCGAAGTTGATTTTTCATCCGTTCAGCGCAGCCGTCAGAAGTGCCAGCCCAGTAAACTGGGGCAGAATTTTGAGGAGGACCCTCAAAATTCCGGAATAGGTTCAGATGTTGCACTGCTTTGAACCACGTCGCAATCGTTGGTTCATTTAAACAAAACCATTTTCTACATACGTCATATTTGTTAAATCATGCATAACTATGACAGCTGCTGTTTAGCGACGCTACCCCAACGTCAAGCAGGACGAGCAAAGGCCATGGGAAGACGAACTAACCTTCCCCCTTTTACAAAACTTACGATTTTTCTTTGAATGCAGGCACTCAATTCGCAATGTCATTAGATATATTTACGCACTCATACCTTCTCAAGAATGCAACTTCTCAGAATCATCACCTATTTACAATTGCTATCCGTACACAACATCTCCAGCAGCCACAATGATGCAATCAGTTATCAGCTGTCATCTACCAGCTAAGAGATTTCATTACTATTCGCCCTTTTAATTATTGCATTGCATAAGGCTACTTTTCTGCCTTCCGAGACTAAGCGTTGTCTCCATCTGCATTTCCTGCATTGCATAAGGCTACCTTTCTGCCTTCCGAGACTAAGCGTTGTCTCCATCTGCATTTCCTGCATTGCATAAGGCTACCATTCTGCCTTCCGAGACTAAGCTTGTCTCCATCTGCATCTCCTGCATTGCATAAGGCTACCTTTCTGCCTTCCGAGACTAAGCGTTGTCTCCATCTGCATTTCCTGCATTGCATAAGGCTACCTTTCTGCCTTCCGAGACTAAGCGTTGTCTCCATCTGCATTTCCTGCATTGCATAAGGCTACCTTTCTGCCTTTCGAGACTAAGCGTTGTCTCCATCTGCATTTCCTGCATTGCATAAGGCTACCTTTCTGCCTTTCGAGACTAAGCGTTGTCTCCATCTGCATTTCCTGCATTGCATAAGGCTACCTTCCTGCCTTCCGAGACTAAGCGTTGTCTCCATCTGCATTTCCTGCATTGCATAAGGCTACCTTTCTGCCTTCCGAGACTAAGCGTTGTCTCCATTTGCATTTCCTGCATTGCATAAGGCTACCTTTCTGCCTTCCGAGACCAAGCGTTGTCTCCATCCTGCATTATCTGCATAAGGCTATCTTTCTGCCTTCCGAGCTCTACCTCCACTTGCATGGCTGAAATATCGCCACCTTATCTTTCTTGCATGGCTGAAATATCGCCACTTTTACTTACGTCCTACAATTGGCTGAAATATCGCCATTTACATTTTTTGTATCGGCTGAAATATCGCCAAACGTTATTTAAATCCTGCAATCGGCTGAAATATCGCCATTTACATTTTTGTATCGGCTGAAATATCACCATTTACATTTTTGTATCGGCTGAAATATCGCCAAAGTTATTTAAATTCTCTATCGGTTGAAATATCACCATTTACACTTTTGCATCGGCTGAAATATCGCCAAACTATTATTTAAATCCTCCATCGGCTGGAACATCGCCTGTTTATTTAAATTTCTGTCGGCTGAAATATCGCCATTTACGCTTTTGTATCGGCTGAAATACCGCCAAATCTTGCATCTCATGGGCTGAAATATCGCCAAACTGTCCAAAGGCATCATCATTCGGAGGCATCATCCTCATAGCCCGAGAATACCATGCCATGGCCCGAGGACCCCACTTTATATCCCGCACATCATTATTCAAAGGCATCATGGTTCGGAGGCACCATCATCATAGCCCGAGAACATCATTTCATAGCCTGCGAATCCTTTAATTCTGCGCTTCATGGCCCAGGACATCATGGTCCGAGGACGTCATCCTAACCGTCCGAGGACAGCATTCATGGTCCAACGGGAACTTGCATCATGTTTAAGTTTATGCACAATATACGCCCGTATTGCTTACTTGCAGGTACACCGCCTAGCATGACCGTCTCAGCAGGAGCGATCCCGCTCCAGTCCCCACCGTCGATCAAGTTTCAAATACCTCTTGCCCCCCTAAAACATCGTGCCCGTCTCTTTCGAATCGCCATCGGCATGTTCCGTCAATGGTTCCTGAACTACATACGGCCTGATTCCTGTAAAACCAGGGATATGTAGGCAGCTCAGAAACCAGAGCACGGTCAAATTCTTTTCAAATCGCCGCTTCCGGTCAAAATTGGCCATCATATCTTTACCCGACAACTCTTTCATCCTTCCCGGGTAAAGAGGGGCAGCTGTTGATACCCAATTTTTCCCTATATATTTTTGTACCCAAAATACTTCCAAAATAGCATATGTGTGCATATATAAGCACACCCATGAGTTTTGGTATTTTTCATGATTTTTAAACCAATTTATTGCCTGTTTTAATACCACAAAAATCCAAAATTATTCCCAAATTATCATTTTTGGTGAGTAACTTATTTCATTCTCATGTTTACACCAAAATATAAGTAAGGTAATTTTTGCATATTTTTTACAAATTCATTTGGCATTTTTAAAGCTAAATTGCATATAATTGCAATCATAGCCTATCTTGTAATTTTTAGCATTTTATAATTATAAAATTAATCCCAGCATTTTTAAATTAATATTTATACAATATTTATTTACCCAGTACTCTTAATTTACTTTTAAAATTGTGTTACTATTTTATAAAAAATTAAAAAGGGAAAATTGGCTATTTACGATTTAGCCCCAATGCATTTCAATTATAGCCAAATTGATAACCCAATTCAGCCCCAATTTGAGCCCAAATCACCCCAGCCCAATTACCCAATCAACCCGATCCAGTACCCATTAAATCAAACCCGCCCGCTTTCTTTTAATCTGAGACGTTGATCATTTTTTATCAACGGCCCAGACCTCCCCTTTCCTTTTTGAATTTCGAACGACCCCAAACCCTACCCCATTCCTCACAATACGCCGCCTCTGCATCCTCCTCTTTTCTCAACTCTCTCTCAACTCACCTCAAACCCTAGTCGTCGCCTCTCACCGAAACCCTAATCCATGGCTTCCCCAGACTCATCGGAGGCCTATACCGGCCTCCCATGGCTTCTATGCGCTCATCTCTGAGGTCCTATGACCAGATCTTGAAGGGGTCTCGACCAAGCCGTTGCTCGATGGCTGTTCTCCGGTTGCCTTCAACCTCTGTCCGGCCAGCCATGGCCATTCGAGCTCGATCTTCGACTATCCTGCCTAGATCTGGAGTTTCCAAAGCCTTTCTCATCGCCTGTGTTTCTTATGAAACCCTAGCTCTAAGGTTCCTGCTATTTATTTCTTAGATCTGCTCCAAGATCTATATGTGTTTGAAAGTTATGAGCATGTTTCTCAAAGTTTCCCCAATTTTTTGCTTTCAAAACTCTTTGTTCTTTTAACTATGGTTTTAGGTTAAGTTATTTCGAAGTTCCTCTCTTATTCTTGGCATGTTTCTGACTTTGTTTGTTTTCCTTATCCGAGTAAGCATGTTGAAAACCCTAATTTTGTGATTGTTTGAGTCTGTTTGTTAAGATTTCATTCGATTCATACGCTGATCATCTCTAGGTTTGTTTGATGTAAAAACCCTAATTTTGGGAATTTATTCGAGTTCATGAGCCTATCTGTTTGGTTTACTGAAAATCCTAATTTTTAAGGGTTTCACTTGGGACTCTGAAATTGCTTGTTGTTTCACCTGTTTGTCGTCTCTAAACTCAACTGATTTGAAAACCCTAGTCTCTTTGGGAGGCTATTCAAAGTCCTGTGAGGTTGTTTGTGCATGCTTGTATGTTTGAAATTATTCAACTTGATGCCTTGTTTCAACATTTCTTTTCTCTATATGTTCTACGCTTGTGATTCTCACTCGACTCTCTGCATGTTTTCGACTCCTTCTCTCTCTATTACACCTTGAAGCCTAACTAACATGCTTTGAATGTCTGCTCTATGCTATTGCTGCATGATGTTTCTTTTGCCATAACTTAGCCTCACATGTCTGCTATTTGTGCATGCATTATATACTGAGTACCTCCTGTGATTTATTTAACTCAAAATTGATTTCAAAAAACTTTTCCTTTCTTGAGATCTTGATTTTACTAGCCTGTCAAAGTCTAATTGATTCCTTTTCCTTTGATTGGCCCCACTGAATCTTTCCAAAAATAATTTCAAATCCTGTACTTAGACTTAATTGCCTATTGTATGACTTTACTGTTTCTTTTATGGCAACAGCCATTCTGCTTGCAAGGCTGGTTCTCCTTTCCTTATTTGGATACGGTTAGTATCCGTTTGAATAAGAATTCCCTGATTAAAGGGGAGTCTTATACTAATTGATTCTGATTTGTGACCATGCCATATTTGTGTTAGATTTGTACTTGTTACCTTATTTCTCTACACGTTTTCAAAGCTATAAATATCTCCTCCCTTTTCCTTTGAACACACGAACACAGAACGCAATCGGAGTCCACAAGTCACTCTCACTTAAAAACTCTTTCTCTTTTACTTGTGCTGCTGNACTAATTATGCTTATGTCCGGGTAGTCTAGGACCCAAATCATGTTATACTTACGATGTTTGCACCCTACTGGTTAATTTAATTGCTTAACTCATTTTGAAACTTTATAAAAGAATTTTAAAAGGTTAAACTTCATTTACTTGAGTTTTGGATGGGTCACTTGACCGTTGATGAGAATTGGTATTTCTTTGAATATTAGCCCCTTAATAAATCTTGAATAGGTTGTTTTAATGTATTTTGTCTTTTGTGGAGAGGGCCGAACGCCTCGGTAGTAGATAGATGCATCTACAATTCGTGCCGTTCAACCCTCGACAGTGCACAGTTTAAATATTTAATATTGGATCGGGCCATACGACCTCGACGTAACTTGCGCATGATAAATCTTTGGACTAATAACAATTGATATTGCTTCACTGGCTTGAGATATAAATTATTTAATGACGAAAATAAATTTGGAAATTTTCTATTAGTAAAAGAATTGTTTACTTACTTCTTGTTATTGAGTTTTCAGCTGCTTTATACAATCTATGCTTAATTATAATATCGATATTTTATGGTTAGCCCATATTAAGTGTCAGAGTCGACCCCTCGTCACTACTTCTTCGACGTTAGACTGGATACTTACTGGGTACGCGTTGATTTATGTACTCATACTACACTTGCTATATATTTTGTGCAGGTACATATATGTCTAGTGGTCTTGTGGGCGTAGAGGCATGGTTATTGTGGGGACTTAGGTGAGCTGCATCACATGTTGCGAGTCAGCAGCGCACAGAGTCTCCATCAGCGTTATTTACACTTTCTTGTCTAATTTGTACCTTATTGATATCAGGAAAGGGTGTTAAAATCAGTAAACATATAGAAAGCATGCCTATAGGAAACCTCGTCTTTAATAGCATCATTCGTTCTTAAACAGTATCGATTGCTGGAACTAGTGTCTTTATTAAAACTGGTAATTTTCTACTTCTGAAGCCCGCTAAAATTGGTAAACCTTTTTCCTATAGCCAATCTGCACTCCCCCGAAACTCGTAAACCTTTTAATCAGTCTACATCTTTTCTGAAATAACTGGTAACTCTTTTCTAAAAATCGGTTTGCATCTTTTCTCTTTGTTTAAACTGATAATTCTTTTTTCTAAAATCAACTTGCATCTTTTCTGAAACTACCGGTACCTCTTTGCATCTTTTTCCTGAAATTAATAGATCCTACGCCTAGGTTTTTTATTTCAACTCATAAACAAGGGTTGGCTAATTAATGAATTGGGTCAGTCCCTGACAACTGTATCCGAGTTGCCTAATGCAGACTCTCTGTTTAAATACATGTGTTGAACCAGTTCGTCCGCTGCTTAATTTAATCTAAGACCAAATCAGTATTTGTCAAGGCATGCTAAACTAAATGATTGTTTGACTTCTGGGGTTAATTTGAGCCTTGTATGCTTGCTTGTCCTCCCCTTTTACTTGATACTTGTTTTGAATCCTTTAAACTCTACAAAGGCCCCCATCCCTTTCTTCCCCTTTATGATTAGAAGTCCTAATACCCCGGGACTAATAGGATTGGAACGGGTAGTAGCATGCGATAAGTAAATGATACCGTTTCGCGCTTTAATACCTTAACAGGGTGGGAAGGGTAGACATGGAGATGATGATTACACGTTAACACGCCGCGTACAATTGAGTACCAGTGTTGTGTGAATGATCCATGTAATGTATAAACCTAGGACCCCTTTCTCCTTCTTTATTAGTTTAATAAAATTTTCTGAATCTTTAAAGCTATTGCATTTTCAATTCCTGCTTCTCGCATGATCTTTTCGGATTATTTGCACTAAGTACTTGACCTTTTTCTCCACTTGCATATTTTTTTACAAAATTGCTCCTTTAAAATTCAGCACTTCTTTTAACCTTTTGTGCTTCTTGTACTTGTTTATTTTTTACATCTAAAGTCACAATGGTAGCATGACCGGGAACCACACTAGTGGATCTTGAGGGGTGCCTAACACCTTCCCCTCGAGATAATTTCAAGCTCTTACCCAAAACTCTGGTCTGCATCTTTAATTCTTCTAAAAGTGTCCTAATGCACTATAATCATTAGGTGGCGACTCTCCAAACTCTCAAAAAACACAATTCCCAAAGTGGGAAAAGAGTTGTCTTCCCAAATGTCGTGAACCTGATTCCGCGAGGAAAAAGGGGGCATCGACAGCATAGCGACTCCGTTGGGGACTTTAGGCTTATACCATTGCATGCTATACGTGACTTTATTGCTTTCTTTTATTGCTTTTGTTTAATGTCTTTATTTGAAACTAACTTGTTTCTTTTGTTTCTTTTTCTTTAATTACTTTCATTTATTGCTTTCCATCAATACCGTTGTAATTTTTGAGCAATTATTGTAAACTTTATTGTATGAACGTGAAAATACATGTCAATTTGTTTCATCCTTGTAAACTGCATCCTCAACATCATATTCCACTCGTGCCAAACTAATACTATAGCAACGCTTATAATGAGTAGTTGCGCACTTCCAATACTACCACCCCCTAAGTTTGGCAAAGGCATATTTGCGGTAAAACCAGTCGATCAACGGTGTAGTCGACGATTCCGTACCTTTCCCTCTTGAGTTGTCCGCTCAAGGGTACCAGTCTAGCACTTCAAGATAGAAACCTTACTCCGTTAAACTGTACATGCATCATGGTCAAACCTAGCCGAGTCAGTTATGTTGTCCACATAATGACTCATTAAGATAGCCTTGTCCAAAGTCCACCGGGTTTCCTTGAAACCCAAACGGACACCTCCACATTTTGTGCATTTATTTGGAGAACTTAATGTTTTGCTATGCTAATTATTGATTTAAATAGTCGAGTCTGGTGGGGGTAAGGGCCTAACACTTTGTTTTGCAGAAAATGAGGCACGAGATCCCCATATTTGGCATGGCAACCAACATTCATCCAAGGCTACTGAATTGGTGGAATGACCTCCATTCTAGTGATCAAACACTCGTCCGCAAGTACCTAGGGAATCTGCCTTCTCTCCTAGAGATTCAACCTAACAACAGAATCATAGAGGCTGCAACATTGTTCTGGGATAGTGACAAATTTGTGTTCCGCTTTGGTGATCTAGAGATGACTGCTTTACTTGAAGAGATAGGGGGTCTAGCTAGAATTCCTTGGGAGACTCCGGGTCTGCTTACGCCAGAAAATCGCAAAGGAAGGGGTTTCCTTAAAATGATGAGGTTGAAGAAAAACCCAGACTTAACCTATTTGAAATACTCTTACATCCCGTTTGACTATCTATACGAAAGGTACGGCCATAGCAAGTCATACCACACCTATTCAGATGAATTTGCTATCACCTCATTGGGGCATGTCCATAGAAGGGTCTTTGTTTTCATGTTTTGCTTTTTGGGGATGATTGTGTTCCCTATGAAGAAGGCTAGGATCCACACCAGACTAGCCATGGTAACCAAAACTTTGATGGAAGGAATTGATGGGCAAACTTTCAACATAGTGCCCATGATCGTCGCCGAGATATACCGCGCCTTGAACAAGTGTCAGCAACAAGGCAGTCATTTTGAGGGTTGCAACTTATTGCTTAGCTTTGGCTCATGGAGCACCTTCAGAAAGGAGAATACCGACAGGAGATCCTACGCAGAGATTGGGATGATCATATCACCTTCCACCAGCCGAGGCGTATGAATTATATGCCAAAAATGTTCGCTCAGCCAGAGGACGCCAGAGGGTGGGTAGAATTGTTCGAAAATCTGAAAGAAGACCAGGTACAATGGATGTTTGAGTGGTTCCCTACGGATGAATTCATTGTCCGATGCCGAGATGCACCATTTCTCATACTGATTGGTTTGAGAGGGACTTATCCTTACATTCCTCTCCGAGCCATGAGGCAAGCTGGAAGAATGCAAATCATACCAAGGGTTGATAAAACAAGCCACCTCAAGGCTGATTTCCAGGACGATGATAGCCCTCACAGGTGCCAAGCTCAGCATTTGTGGCATTGCAAAATCGTTTTGGGGAAGGAATCCATCGAGCAAGACAGGTACCACGCCGGTTGCGTGCCGCATTATTCGGGTTGGTTAGAAGACGATGGCATGGGTCAACTGAGATTCGTTCGAGGTCACAGAATTGTTGACGAGCATGCTGAAGCACAAGTTAAGTATAATCAACTGCACAAGAGAATTCGAGAGTGTGAAAGTGAGCATCGGGAAATACAAGAAGCCCATCAGAAATTGATCGAGGAGTGGAAAGAAATGGCTATCAACGCCAACAACCGACTAGGATATTTAGAACGGGGTCTAGTAGAGCTGGAAGGAAAGTTCATCAAGAGGATCGAAGACTGCCAAAACGCCGAAGGAAATGCGGGCGGGCATCTGGCCCGAGCCTACTTACTGCTAGGACTACGCGAGTTGGTGGAGCTGTTCGAGGGAGACAAGACTGCCAAATCTGGGGAAGGTCCTTCTGGGACCAAGTAGTTAGGAGTCCTTTATTTTGCTTTAATGATGCAATAAGGACAATGGCCACTAGTGACATTTACTTTCTATTATTTAGAGTCGTTTTGGATTCATCTTATTTTTATCAATAAAATGAGGTATTAAGCATTATAAGTTCTCCAAAACTATTTGTCGCTAGGCCTACCTCGGGCACAACGAGGCACCAAAATTAGGGCGCGATTTATATTCTCACCCAATGTGTTTAAATACTGCAATACTTTTTCCTCAGGACCCGCACTAACTTGTTACCTTTTTGTTTTTTTCTTTTATTTTTATTCCCCTACCCAAAGGTTAGTTCGTGCATTCTGGCACCATCAGCATACTCCACAAGATCCAAGGGCCCTCCACCTCCTCCTTCTCTGAGTCCTGTCCGGAACAAAAACAAAGGCAAAATGGGAGATACAAGCGCCAGAAAGGAGATTGAGATTCCTCAGGGTACCCCGGTTGCTAAGGAAACTACTACACAACTGGAACAAAAGCTGTTGAAATTTCGAGAAGAACTGGATCAGGTTCGGAATTTGGCAAACCTGTCATTTTCCCTCACCGCTCCTGATGTCAACACCCAAAATCCCGCACCTCCACAAAACACCCCGCAACCACAGATACAACCCACTCATACTCAACATTGCAACACATGCCACGCTCCAAATAACACCCCACTACTCATTCCCGATCCATTGAACACCACAAAATGACCATCTCCACAACACTCCTATTTACGTGGATACTGTACCCCACTACGCCCAACCCATCTCAAATGCACCTGAGTCTGATGACAAGGACTCCCTCATCAGGAACTTAGCGGCAGAGCTCAAGAAATTAACCAGTCGAGTTCAGGGCGTAGAAGGTAACAAAGGCATTGAAGGATTGAATTACGAGGACTTGTGCATTCAACCAGATGTTGAACTCCCGGAGGGGTACAAACCTCCCAAGTTCGAAATGTTTGATGGAACAGGAGATCCCAGAGTCCACCTGAGGACCTATTGCGATAAGCTAGTGGGGGTCGGAAGAGATGAGAAGATCCGTATGAAGCTCTTCATGAGGAGCTTAAAGGGAGATGCACTATCCTGGTACATCAGTCAAGACCCCAAGAAATGGACGAGTTGGGTAGGTATGGCATCGGACTTCATGGATAGATTCCGGTTTAATACAGCGAACGCACCAGATGTATTCTACATATAGAATTTGAAGAAGAAACCCACCGAAACATTCCGCGAGTATGCTACTCGTTAGAGGTAAGAAGCTGCAAAGGTCAGGCCGGCCCTAGAAGAAGAGCAAATGAATAGATTCTTCGTCCGGGCTCAGGATACCCAATATTACGAAAGGTTGATGTTGATCGAGGGTCAAAAGTTCTCTGATATCATCAAACTCGGAGAAAGAATCGAAGAGGGCATCAAGAATGATATGGTTACAAATCTTGAAGCATTGCAAGCCACCAATAAGGCTTTACAAACTGGTGGCACGTCCAAGAAGAAAGATGTAAGTGCCGTGATGGTCGCACAGGGAGCCAAATCACCACCAAAATACCACACTTACCCATCACCTCCACTTACATATCAGCCCATCCCGAATTACCAAGCACCCGCACCCTCCTATCCACCTCCCGTTTACTAATCCTCTCCACCTCTCACATATCAACCCACCTCACCCAGATACTCTCAACCAGCACCTGTTTACCAAGCTTATAACGCTCAACCCTTTCACTACCAATCACCACCTACCCGTCAAAATTTTCCAAGACCCAGACCAAATTTTAACCGCAAACCTCCCAGACAATACACAGCCATCGCTGAACCGATTGACAAGCTATATGAAAGACTTAAAGCTGCTGGTTACGTCACTCCTATCCCAGCCAATGCTCCAGAAAATTTCTCCCAGTGGGTCAACCCCAACAAGACCTGTGCGTATCACTCCGGCATGAAGGGACACACCCTTGACGAGTGCCGTTCATTGAAAGATAAGATTCAGACCCTGATAGACAATAAGGTCATTGTAGCAAGTAGCCCGTTCCTAATGTTCGTAACAACCCCCTGCCAGACCACAAAGGTGGAGACATTCATATGATCGAGATCGATGATGATTGGGACCCCAAAGGGTCAATAGGTTTGATTGCTGAAGGGGATGAACCAAAGAACCCAGCGGTTACCCTTAACCCAATTGTTGTGCAGAATTAGCCCTCCATGGACGGCGAAGTAAATATGTCTATACCTCTTGAATTTGAAGCGCCTTCCTCTGCAAAGGCGCCCGGACCAATCGAGGTTGAATTTGGAGTTCCAAAGGCACCTACACCCTTTGATGTTGTTGTGTTACCACAAAGGGTGCCTATTCTGGTGGCAATGACTGACATAACACCATTCCACTCAAATGCCATACCATGGGATTACACTGCCGAAGCTAGGAGGAAAGGAAAAACAAAGACAGGAGAAATGATTGTCGCACAAGGAATGACTAGAACAGGGAGGGTCTACACCCCAGAGCACCTAGCCGAATCCGGTAAGCAAGCCCCTGGACGTCCCATTGAGACAGGACCCGACGATCTTTGGAGGAAAATACAGGCTAAGGAGTACTCAGTCGTTGAACAGTTGAACAAAACACCAGCACAGATATCTATCCTGGCTCTTCTGCAGAGTTCAGACGCTCACAAGATTGCCTTAATGAAGATACTAAGCGAAGCCTATGTGCCCAGTAATATAACCGGGGGTGAAATGGCGAATATGGTGGGGCAAGTGTTGGAGAGCCATAAAATAACCTTCCACGAAGACGAGTTGCCGCCAGAAGGTTTGAGCCACAACAAAGCACTGCACATCACCGTGCAATGTGAAGATTATTTCATCACTAGTTTCCTGAGTGATGGGATCAAGCCTCAACATGTGTCCGCTGATAACTCTCAGAACCTTGGTAAAAAGCCTGCATGAGATCAAAGATGGGGCTATCAATGTCAAAGCCTGCGATGGATCCCAAAGATCTACTATTGGAGAAATCAGCCTGTGCTTGCAAATGGGGCCAACATGGTTCGACGTCGACTTCCAAGTGATAGACGTCCCGACATCCTACAACTTGCTATCGGGACGCCCCTGGATCCACGCTGCCGGAGCCGTAGCATCAACCCTGCATCAGGCGATAAAGTTTGAATGGAACCACCAAGAGGTCATGGAGATGGTAGTAACCCCATATATAGTCGCCAGACTATCCCAATGATCGGGGGCAGAAGGAAAATAGGCGGAGAGACATACCACCACATCTAAAGGGTCAACGCTGTAGACAAAGACAAGTGGTGGGGCAACAAGATCGAAAGTATCTTGAATTGGTGCGGGTACGAGCCTGGAAAGGGACTTGGTAAAAATCTTCAGGGGATCACTAAGCCCATCAAACTGAAGAAGCATGGCACTACCTTTGGCTTAGGGTATGGTTACACTTGGGAAGAATTCCAGAACTGGTCGCCACCATGCCGCAGCCCCTACTATCCATTGGAGTTTCCGATACCCAGCCTGGAACAGACCTTCCAACCGGCAGATACTATATATGGGTCAGAAGAAGATGAAGCGTTGGCGGCCATGAAGAATTTGTTCCTGGAGGATGATGATATGGACTGCTGTGTTCTTTTCGAGGAGGAAGGGGAGGAAGGCCCTTCCGTACAAGCTGTAAGCAGGGGAGACCTCCTCAGCAACTGGTCAATTAGGACCGTCAGAGCCCGGAGGGTTTCGGGGTAGCAAGGCTAAAAAAAAGCAGCATGCATCAAATTTTTTTAGTTCATTTTACTAGTTGATTTTCTTTCCGCATTGTCTTTAATTTCGAAAAGAGCTCCGATGTTTCAAACTGCTTTGACTTTAATCAAAGCATTTCAGTTTATCATATATATCTCGCTTATTATTTTCTCTATCATTTACTCTATTTTATACAGCATTACTATTACTTATCTTGACGATGAACCAACGACTGTGACTTGCAATGAAACAACGCAACAAAAGGACATAGACTCAGAAGAAGATAAAATACCTGAAGAGGTCGTCAGAGAGGTTGAGAATTTTGAGAATAGACCTAAGTCCAACCTGGAAGAAACTGAGGTCATTAATTTGGGAGTTACAGAGAACGTCAAAGAAACTCGCATCAGTGTTCACTTGTCGCCATCAGAAAGAGAAGTATACGGAATTTTTAAAAGAATATGAGGACATATTCGCCTTGTCGTATGATGATATGACTGGACTCAGCACGGCCATTGTAGCTCACAAAATGCCAACAGATCCAGCCTGTCCGCCGGTAAAGCAGAAGCTCAGGAAATTCAAGCCCGACATGTGTTTGAAAATCAAAGAAGAGGTTACTAAGCAAGTCAAAGCTAAGGTTCTCAAGGTAGTAGAGTATCCAACATCGTTAGCCAATATCGTGCCGGTACCAAAGAAGGACGGGAAGGTTAGAATCTGTGTCGACTACCGGGATCTTAACCGGGCCAGTCCCAAAGATGACTTCCCCTTGCCAAACATAAACATTCTCATCTACAACTGCGCCAAGCATGAGTTGCAGTCTTTTGTTGATTGTTTCGCCGGATACCATCAGATATGGATGGACGAGGAAGATGCAGAGAAAACGGCTTTTATCACGCCGTGGGGAACGTATTGTTACAAAATGATGCCATTTGGGTTGAAGAATGCTGGCGCCACCTATATGAGAGCTATGACTACTATCTTTCACGACATGATACACAAGGAGATCGAGGTATATGTGGACGACATCATCATCAAATACAAGAAAGCCACTGATCATATGGAAGATTTGAGAAAGTTCTTCAACAGGCTGAGAAGGTATAATCTGAAACTGAATCCCGCCAAATGTGCGTTCGGGGTTCCTGCCAGAAAACTACTAGGTTTCATCGTGAGCCGTCGAGGGATAGAATTGGACCCGTCAAAGGTCAAAGCCATTCAAGAATTGCCACCGCCAATGAACAAGAAAGACGTGATGAGTTTCCTGGGGAGACTCAACTATATCGGCCGGTTCATAGCTCAGTCCACAGTCATTTGTGAACCCATCTTTAAAATGCTAAAGAAAGACGCTGCTACTCGATGGACCGACGATTGTCAGAAAGCCTTTGACAGAATCAACGAATACCTGTCAACGCCACCGGTCTTGGTTCCTCCCGAGCCAGGAAGACATCTATTACTTTACCTTGCGGTATTGGATGGAGCATTCAGTTGTGTTCTGGGACAACATGATAAAACGGGGAGAAAGGAGCAAGCCATCTACTATCTCAGCAAGAAGATCACCCGTATGAGGCCCGATATTCTCCATTAGAGCGCACCTGTTGTGCTCTGACTTGGGTAGCTCAAAAATTGAGGCATTATTTCTGTGCTCACACTATTTATCTCATATCCAGGATGGACCCGCTGAAGTATATTTTGCAGAAGCCCATGCCCACTGGCAAGCTCGCCAAGTGGCAAATCTTGTTGAGTGAGTTCGACATTGTTTACGTGACTCAGAAAGCAGTCAAGGGTCAAGCCATAGCAGATCACCTTGCCGAGAATCCCATTGAAAGAGAATACGAACCACTGAAAACGTATTTTCCTGACGAAGAAGTATCCTTTGTAGGAGAAGATATTGTAGAATCCTTTGATGGTTGGAGGTTGTTTTTCGACGGAGCCGCAAATTTCAAAGGAGTTGGCATAGGGGCAGTCCTAGTATCAGAAACCAGCCAACACTACCCGGTATCTGCCAAGCTCAAGTTCCCTTGCACAAATAATATGGCCGAATACGAAGCCTGCATCCTGGGGCTCAAGATGGCCATTGACATGAACATTCAAGAGTTACAAGTGATCGGGGACTCAGACCTGCTCATACATCAAGTTCGAGAAGAATGGGCCACCAAAAACTCTAAGATACTTCCCTACCTGCATCACATACAGGAGTTGAGGAAAATATTCACAAAGACAGAGTTTCAGCACGTCCCCAGGGTCCAGAACGATTTCGCTGACGCATTAGCCACATTATCATCCATGATCCAGCATCCACACACAAATTTCATTGATCCCATCCAAGTAAAGATTTATGATCAGCCAGCTTACTGTGCTCACGTTGAGGAAGAAGCAGACGGAAAACCATGGTTCCACGATATCAAGGAGTACTTGACAACAGGGGAATATCCAGAACTTGCCAACGCCACTCAAAAGCGCATGCTCTGTAGATTATCCGACAACTTCTTTCACAGCGGAGGAATCCTGTACAGGGGGACTCCCGATTTGGGTTTGCTAATGTGTGTCGAAGCAAAAGAAACATCCAGACTATTGGACGAAGTGCACGCAGGGACCTGCGGGCCGCACATGAATGGTTTTGTCTTAGCAAAGAAGATACTCCGAGCAGGGTATTTTTGGATGACTACGGAAACAGACTGTATCTAGTATGTTCGCATGTGCCATCGCTGTCAGATACATGCAGACATGATAAAGGTGCCTCAAAACGAGCTTACTGCAACAAGCTTACCATGGCCATTTGCCGCCTAGGGGATGGATGTCATTGGACCTATCGAGCCTGCTGCATCAAACGGGCACAGGTTTATCCTGGAGGCAATCGATTATTTCACTAAATGGGTTGAAGCAGCGTCATACAAAGCAGTGACTAAGAAAGTTGTGACAGATTTCGTCCGTGACCGTATTGTTTGCCAATTCGGAATTCCGGAATCAATCATCACTGATAATGGTTCCAATCTCAACAACAACTTGATGAAAGCAATGTGTGAGGCATTCAAGATCAATCATAAGAACTCTACAGCCTACAAGCCTCAGATGAATGGAGCTGTGGAGGCAGCCAACAAGAATATCAAAAAGAAACTAAGGAAGATGGTCGAAAGTCACAAACAATGGCATGAGAAGTTATCATTCGCTTTACTGGGATACCGCACCACAGTCCGCACATCGACCGGAGCAACTCCCTACATGCTGTTCTATGGTATAGAGGGGGTTATCCCCGCCGAGGTAGAGATTCCCTCCTTAAGGATCATACAAGAAGCAGAGTTGGACGACGCAAAATGGGTAAAAGGTCGCTACGAGCAGTTAGCCCTTATTGATGGGAAAAGGATGAATGCAGTTTGCCACGGTCAGTTGTATCAGAATAGAATGTCCAGAGCCTTCAACAAAAGAGTCAAGCCAAGGAAGTTTACACCGGGGCAGCTGGTGTTGAAGAAAATATTCCCACATCAAGATGAAGCCAAAGGAAAATTCTCTCCCAACTGGCAAGGTCCATACATGGTTCACCGGGTTCTAACTGGAGGAGCCCTTATCCTTGCAGAAATGGACGGAGAAGTCTGGCCGAAGCCAATCAATTCAGATGCAGTGAAATGATACTATGTGTAACCACTTACGATTTCCTTTATGATGTATTTTGAACTAGGCCTGACCTGATTCCCGTTTAAGAGGGGATACGTAGGCAGCCCTATGGGTTCGGTCACAATTTAATAAAAATTTCATGTCCCCCTATTATTGGAACAGCGGCAGAATTTTGAGGAGGACCCTCAAAATTCCGAAGTTGATTTTTCATCCGTTCAGCGCAGCCGTCAGAAGTGCCAGCCCAGTAAACTGGGGAAGAATTTTGAGAAGGACCCTCAAAAATCCGGAACAAGAAAGGTTGCAATGCTTTGAACCACGTCGCAGTCGTTAGTTCATTTAAACAAAACCATTTTCTACTTACGTCATATTTGTTAAATCATACATAACTATGACAGCTGCTGTTTAGCGACGCTACCCCAACGTCAAGCAGGACGAGCAAAGGCCACGGGAAGACGAACTAATCATCCCCCTTTTACAAAATTCACAATTTTTCTTTGAATGCAGGCACTCAATTCGCAATGTCATTAGTTATATTTACGCACTCATACTTTCTCAAGAATGCAACTTCTCAGAATCATCACCTATTTACAATTGCTATCCGTACACAACATCCCCAGCAGCCACAATGATGCAATCAGCTATCAGCTATCATCTACCAGCTAAGAGATTTCATTACTATTCGCCCTTTTAATTCTTGCATTGCATAAGGCTACTTTTCTGCCTTAAGCGTTGTCTCCATCTGCATTTCCTGCATTGCATAAGGCTACCTTTCTGCCTTCCAAGACTAAGCGTTGTCTCCATCTGCATTTCCTGCATTGCATAAGGCTACCTTTCTGCCTTCGGAGACTAAGCGTTATCTCCATCTGCATTTTCTGCATTGCATAAGACTACCTTTCTGCCTTCCGAGATTAAGCATTGTCTCCATTTGCATTTCCTGCATTGCATAAGGCTACCTTTCTGCCTTCCGAGACCAAGCGTTATCTCCATCCTGCATTATCTGCATAAGGCTATCTTTCTTCCTTCCAAGCTCTACCTCCACTTGCATGGCTGAAATATCGCCACCTTATCTTTCTTGCATGGCTGAAATATCGCCACTTTTACATACATCCCGCAATCGGCTGAAATATCGCCATTTACATTTTTGTATCGGCTGAAATATCGCCATTTACATTTTTGTATCGGCTGAAATATCACCATTTACATTTTTGTATCGGCTGAAATATCACCAAACGTTATTTAAATCCTGCAATCGGCTGAAATATCGCCATTTACATTTTTGTATCGGCTGAAATATCGCCATTTACATTTTTTGTATCGGCTGAAATATCACCAAACGTTATTTAAATTCTCTATCGGTTGAAATATCACCATTTACACTTTTGCATCGGCTGAAATATTGCCAAACTATCTTGCATCTCATGGGCTGAAATATCACCAAACTGTCCAAAGGCGTCATCATTCGGAGGCATCATCCTCATCGCCCGAGAATACCATGCCATGGCCCGAGAACCCCACTTTATATCCCGCACATCATTATTCAAAGGCATCATGGTTCGGAGGCACCATCATCATAGCCCGAGAACATCATTTCATAGCCTGCGAATCCTTTAATTCTGCGCTTCATGGCCCAGGACATCATGGTCCGAGGACGTCATCCTAACCGTCCGAGGACAGCATTCATGGTCCAACGGGAACTTGCATCATGTTTAAGTTTATGCACAATATACGCCCGTATTGCTTACTTGCAGGTACACCGCCTAGCATGACCGTCCCAGCAGGAGCAATCCCGCTCCAGTCCCCACCGCCGATCAAGTTTGAAATACCTCTTGCCCCCCTAAAACATCGTGCCCGTCTCTTTCGAATCGCCATCGGCATGTTCCGTCAATGGTTCCTGAACTACATACGGTCTGATTCCTGTAAAACACGGGATATGTAGGTAGCTCAGAAACAAGAGCTCGGTCAAATTCTTTCCAAATCGCCGTTTCCGGTCAAAATTGGCCATCATATCTTTACCCGACAACTCTTTCATCCTTCCCGGGTAAACAGGGGCAGCTGTTGATACCCAATTTTTCCCTATGTATTTTTGTACCCAAAATACTTCCAAAATAGCATATGTGTGCATATATAAGCACACCCATGAGTTTTGGTATTTTTCATGATTTTTAAACCAATTTATTGCCTGTTTTAATACCACAAAAATCCAAAATTATTCCCAATATATCATTTTTGGTGAGTAACTTATTTCATTCTCATGTTTACACCAAAATATAAGTAAGGTAATTTTTGCATATTTTTTACAAAGTCATTTGGCATTTTTAAAGCTAAATTGCATATAATTGCAATCATAGCCTATCCTGTAATTTTTAGCATTTTATAATTATAAAATTAATCCCAGCATTTTTAAATTAATATTTATACAATATTTATTTACCTAGTACTCTTAATTTACTTTTAAAATTGTGTTACTATTTTATAAAAAATTAAAAAGGGAAAATTGGCTATTTACGATTTAGCTCCAATGCATTTCAATTATAGCCAAATTGATAACCCAATTCAGCCCCAATTTGAGCCCAAATCACCCCAGCCCAATTACCCAATCAACCCGACCCAGTACCCATTAAATCAAACCCGCCCGCTTTCTTTTAATCTGAGCCGTTGATCATTTTTGATCAACGGCCCAGACCTCCCCTTTCCTTTTTTAATTTCAAACGACCCCAAACCCTACCCCATTCCACACAATACGCCGCCTCTGAATCCTCCTCTTTTCTCAACTCTCTCTCTCAACTCACCTCAAACCCTAGCCGCCGCCTCTCACCGAAACCCTAATCCATGGCTTCCCAGACTCATCGGAGGCCTATACCGGCCTCCCATGGCTTCTATGCGCTCATCTCTGAGGTCCTATGACCAGATCTTGAAGGGGTCTCGACCAAGCTGTTGCTCGATGGCTGTTCTCCGGTCGCCTTCAACCTCTGTCCGGCCAGCCATGGCCATTCGAGCTTGATCTTCGACTATCCTGCCTAGATATGTAGTTTCCAAAGCCTTTCTCATCGCTTGGGTTTCTTATGAAACCCTAGCTCTAAGGTTCCTTCTATTTATTTCTTAGATCTGGTCCAGATCTATGTGTGTTTGAACTTTCTGAGCATGTTTCTCAAAGTTTCCCCAATTTTTTGCTTTCAAAACTCTATGTTCTTTTAACTATGGTTTAGGTTAAGTTATTTCGAAGTTCCCCTCTTATTCTTGGCATGTTTCTGACTTTGTTTGTTTGTTTTCCTTATCTGAGTAAGCATGTTGAAAACCCTAATTTTGTGATTGTTTGAGTTTGTTTGTTAAGGTTTCATTCGATTCATACGCTGATCATCTCTAGGTTTGTTTGATGTTAAAACCCCTAATTTTGGGAATTTATTCGAGTTCATGAGCCTATCTGTTTGGTTTACTGAAAACCCTAATTTTTAAGGGTTTCACTTGGGACTCTGAAATTGCTTGTTGTTTCACGTGTTTGTCGTCTCTAAACTCAACTGATTTGAAAACCCTAGTCTCTTTGGGAGGCTATTCAAAGTCCTGTGAGGTTGTTTGTGCATGCTTGTATGTTTGAAATTATTCAACTTGCCTTGTTTCAACATTTCTTTTCTCTATATGTTCTACGCTTGTGATTCTCACTCGACTCTCTGCATGTTTTCGACTCCTTCTCTCTCTTTTACACCTTGAAGCCTAACTAACATGCTTTGAATGTCTGCTCTATGCTATTGCTGCATGATGTTTCTTTTTCCATAACTTAGCCTCACATGTCTGCTATTTGTGCATGCATTATATACTGAGTACCTCCTGTGATTTATTTAACTCGAAATTGATTTCAAAAAACTTTTCCTTCCTTGAGATCCTGATTTTGCTAGCCTGTCAAAGTCTAATTGATTCCTTTTCCTTTGATTGGCCCCATTAAATCTTTCCAAAAACAATTTCAAATCCTGTACTTAGACTTAATTGCCTATTTTATGACTTTACTGTTTCTTTTATAGCAACAACCATTCTGCTTGCAAGGCTGGTTCTCCTTTCCTTATTTGGATACGTTTAGTATCCGTTTGAATAAGAATTCCCTGATTAAAGGGGAGTCATACTAATTGATTCTGATTTGTGACCATGCCATATTTATGTTAGATTTGTACTTGTTACCATATTTCTCTACACGTTTTCAAAGCTATAAATATCTCCTCCCGTTTCTTTGAACACACGAACACAGAACGCAATCAGAGTCCACAAGTCCCTCTCACTTAAAAACTCATTCTCTTTTACTTGTACTGCTGTGGACTTTGTTTACTCTACTTTCTCCTACGCTCTTTTGCTTCTCTACTGGTATGTCTCAGTTAGTTTACATGTCTCCACCACAATGTGTTTACTTCTGCCAACTTCTGTCCAATTCTTTTAGTTGACATTTGTTTCTAGCATATTGTAACATGTTCCCCCCCTCCTTCCTTTGTAATTCAGTATTTAAATTATGTTTGCATCCTGTCATTTGTTTGTCATGAATTTGATACTTTATGAATCCCAAACCCTCATACCCCTTTATAGGTGAGTTATGGTTCGGGGCATGACAACACTCTAATATTGTTGTCTATGATTCTGGATTGGATTCTTTGAATCCCAAACTCAATCAGTTCCCATTCCCTTTCCCCCTTTATGTGTTGTTGAGCTTCAGACTTGGGTCTGGCAGTGTCCTAATCACTGTCCAGACTCTGGTCTGACCTTCAAGGGTCTGCTCTTAATGTGTTTGACCAAGCAGGTGGTCAGTGGTGTGCCAGCCTACGTTGTAGCTAGGTATGACCACCACCTATCATGGCCCCCCAATTCCTTTTCACTTTGCACTTACTCTTAGCTATAAGTTCTGCCCCTCTCTTGCAAGCCATGCTTTGGGACCCCGAGCTCCCTCTGAACTTGGATGCATGAGAGTCGGCTCTTCCACACTGCACTATTCTAATTTTGGTAGTATCCTGGGTGTACGCAATGCCTGGAATCCCTAAGATTCCTTGGAACTTTGAAGCACCTTAGATAAAGAGAAGGCTTTGGAAATCTTGATCCCGGAAGTGGCTCAATCGCATTTTATTAGACATTAAGGTTGAATTAGGCTACTCGAATCTAGCTGTTAGCTTTTGATGTATCCTTTAATTTCCAGTTTGATTCATTGGGTTGTAATAATTTTGTATGCAACTCGGGGAGTATAGTAAAAGGGTGTGGGAGGGGTCTTTACTTTTCTTGTATCCAAGGCGTAGAAATCATGAATTAGGATTTTATTCAAACTAGAAATCCTGCCTATAGGGTCTTTAATACTGATTCAATCACATAGAGACCATGACTATAGGATTTAACGCTTAACTTTACCGCAAAAATCACCTAGAAAACATGTCTATAGGATTTAACATTTATGTTCTGTAATGACACATATAGAGATCATGTCTATAGGCTCTTGCATTTCTGCATATATAAATTTCATTAGGAAAACCGTTTATAGGCTTAATAACAAAGTTGCATATAGACATCATGTGTATAAGACTCTTATTGATGTCAGGAAAGGGTGTTAAAATCAGTAAACATATAGAAAGCATGCCTATAGGAAACCTCGTCTTTAATAGCATCATTCGTTCTTATACAGTATCGATTGCTGGAACTAGTGTCTTTACTAAAACTGGTAATTTTCTACTTCTGAAGCCCGCTAAAATTGGTAAACCTTTTTCCTATAGCCAATCTGCACTCCCCCGAAACTCATAAACCTTTTAATTAGTCTACATCTTTTCTGAAATAACTGGTAACTCTTTTCTAAAAATCGGTTTGCATCTTTTCTCTTTGTTTAAACTGATAATTCTTTTTTCTAAAATCAACTTGCATCTTTTCTGAAACTACTGGTACCTCTTTGCATCTTTTTACTGAAATTAATAGATCCTATGCCTAGGTTTTTTTATTTCAACTCATAAACAAGGGTTGGCTAATTAATGAATTGGGTCAGTCCCTGACAACTATATCCGAGTTGCCTAATGCAGAGTCTCTGTTTAAATACATGTGTTGAACCAGTCCGCTCGCTGCTTAATTTAATCTAAGACCAAATCAGTATTTGTCAAGGCATGCTAAACTAAATGATTGTTTGACTTCTGGGGTTAATTTGAGCCTTGTATGCTTGCTTGTCCTCCCCTTTTACTTGATACTTGTTTTGAATGTCGAGCTAGAATTTTATCCTTTAAACTCCGCAAAGGCGCCCACCCCTTTCTTCCCCTTTAGGATTAGAAGTCCTAATACCCCGGGACTAATAGGATTGGGACGGGTAGAAACATGCGATAAGTAAACGATACCGTTCCGCGCTTTAATACCTTAACAGGGTGGGAAGGGTAGACATGGAGATGATGATTACACGTTAACACTCCGCGTACAATTGAGTACCAGTTGTGCGAATGATCCATGTAATGTATAAACCTAGGACCCCTTTCTCCTTCTTTATTAGTTTTAATAAAATTTTCTGAATCTTTAAAGCTATTGCATTTTCAATTCCTGCTTCTCGCATGATCTTTTCAGATTATTTGCACTAAGTAATTGACCTTTTTCTCCACTTGCACGTTTTTTTACAAAATTGCTCCTTTAAAATTCAGCACTTTTTTTAACCTTTTGTGCTTCTTGTACTTGTTTATTTTTTACATCTAAAGTCACAATGGTAGCATGGCCGGGAACCACACTAGTGGATCTAGAGGGGTGCCTAACACCTTCCCCTCGAGATAATTTCAAGCCCTTACCCAAAACTCTAGTCTGCATCTTCAATTCTTCTAAAAGTGTCCTAATGCACTATAATCATTAGGTGGCGACTCTCCAAACTCTCAAAAAACCCAATTCCCAAAGTGGGGAAAGAGTTGTCTTCCCAAATGTCGTGAACCCGATTCCGCGAGGAAAAAGGGGGCGTCGACAATTCTTCAGTTACGTACGGACTCTCGTCACCACGTGCGTACGTGGTACCCACAACTAGTATCACATAGCAATTACATCACCTATTCAAACCAATGAAAATACACTCTAATACTCATAATAAATCAATTCATAACAATTTCCAATTCCGCTCGAAAAGTCAATAAACTCAACCCTCGGGCCCACGTGCCTGGATTCTTAAAATTTTCGAAGATAAACTTTACACATAACACCACGAACTCAAATATATAATTTATTCCAAATTCCATGTCCAATTTCGTGGCAAAATTCCAAAGATCTCAATTTCTAGGTTTTCCTTCAAGAATCCCAAATTTCTACTGATTTCCATGTATAAATCCATATACAAACCATGCATTTCACTCACAACATGCGGGAATTACTTACCTCATAATAGATGATGAAATCGCTTCATCAAAAGCTCCCAAAATTGCCCAACCAAGTGAAAAATGAGAGAGAATGAGCCAAATCCCGTAATATAAAACTCACTTCCCAGTTCCTTCCTCTTCGCGATCGCGGAATACCCCTCGCATCGCGAAGGCTAAACAGCCCTGCCCCAAAATCTCCTTTTCGTGTTTGCGGTGGCCTTCCCACGTTCGCAATTCCTCCATATATCACGCCTTCGTGTTCGCGGTCCTTGAGCCGCTTTCGCGATGGCCTAGCGCCTCCAGGCCCTGCTCCCCCTTTCATTCTACGCGTTCGTGACCGCCCTTCACGTTCGCGTAGGATCCTCAGCCTCTTCTCCGTGTTTGCGACCTCTATGCCGCGTTCCCGATGAGAATTCTCCACCTGCCAAAAAATCCCTCTTCGCTAACGCGATAGCCTCCACGCCTTCGTGATGAAGGACACCAGAACCAGCATTAGCAGCAGCAAAACATGGGGAAATGACCTGAAACCATCCCGAAACTGTGACGACCCAACCCATCGTCTAATGTATTACAGCCCCGTTTCCCCCATTTATTGCTCTTTCATGTTTTATTATCATCAACGGGTGAGTTAGAGTTAAACTGAATTGATTTGGATAGGAAATGAGACACTTAGTCTCTTTAAAGAAGGTTTGGTTTGGAAAAGTCAACCGAACGTTGACTTATTAGTTAGAAAGCTCGGATGTGAATTCCGGTGATTTGGTTAGCTTCGGAAGGTGAATTGTGACTTAGGAGTGCGATCGGAAGTGATTTTGGAGGTCCGGTGTAGAATTAGGCTTGAATTGGCGAAAGTTGAATTTTGGCGAATTCCGGTTGGTACGTGAGATTTTGATCCAAGGGTCGGAATGGAATTCCGAGAGTTGCAGTAGCTTCGCTAGGTGATTTTGGATATGTCTGCAAATTTTCAGGTCATTCGGACGTCGTTTGGTTGGGTTTTTGATCGAAAGCGCATTTCGGAAGTTTTTGAAGAACTTAGGCTTGAATTCAATGTGATTTGATGGTTTTTGCGTTGTTTAGTGTCTTTTAAAGATTGGAACAAGTTTGAATAAGGTATTAGGATGTGTTGGTGTTTTTGGTTGAGGTCCCGGGGGCCTCGGGGAGAATTCGAGTGGTTAAACGAGAGTTTTGAGGTGTATTGCAGGTCAGATTTTTGCTGTCATCTGGTGTTTCCGCTTCTGCGGAAATGGACCGCAGAAGCGGGTATGTGGTCGCAGAAGCGATCGTTGGCCGGCTAGGGAAAATCCGCAAAAGCGGAAGGTGGCTCGCACCAGCGGGTCCGCATAAGCGGACACTGTACCGCAGAAGCGGACTTGAGGGAACCGCAGAAGCGGTGGTTGAATCGCATAAGAGAATAGGTGGTTTTTAAGTGAAAACCGCTTAAGCGGATTTTTGGCTGCAGAAGCGGTCTCGCATAAGCGGTAGCGGGACCGCAGAAGCGAAGATCGCTGGTAACAGAAGGGTTTTAAATGTTAAATTTCATCCGCGAGCAAGGGGTAGTTTCCACCATTTTTAAGCGACTTGGAGAGCTTTAGGCGAGGATTTTCGAGGGTTTTGACTGAGAATCAATTGGAGGTAAGTCTCTTGGCCTAATTACTCGAGTTTATGGTACATTTATCATAGAAATCAGTAGAATTTCACCAAAAACGAGTCAAGCTAGGTCTTTGAAAACTGTGATGTAAAAATTAAATTTGGAGGGTCAAACGAGCTCCGATTTTGGTAAATTTTATATGTACGGACACGTGGCGAGACGAGCAATCCGGTGATGTAAATTTCGTAATTTTTCGAGAAGTGGGCCCGGGGCTCGGGTTTTGTCAACTTCGCGAATTTTAGTATTTTTCGAGTCTTTTCGATTGGGTTATGTTTCTTTAGCCTATTGTAACGCATTCGTTGTGATTTTAATCAGATTCGGCGTGCGAAGAGGTTGATTCGAAAGGCAAAGGCATAGCGAGCTAGGCTTGTGGCCGGCTTGAGGTGAGTAATAGATGTAGATGGTGACCTGAGGGTTTGAAACCCCGGTATATCACATTGTGATGCTATATTGAGGCGAGACACGTACTCTATCACGAGTGCGGGGTCGATTGTGACTGGGGATTGTGACCTAGTCCGTTTCGAATTATGTTCGTACTGCGTTCTTGACTAGAAATTGTTTGGTAATCATCCTACTTGGATTTTATGAATTGTTTGGGGCTTTGTGCCTATCATGTGCTTCCTTCAGGGATCCTTATCACTGTTTCCATGATGCTTAGCATATTTCATGATATCAGTCCTGAGTTAGACACTGCCTCGAAATGATTAGTACATAAATAAAGGTTAAACACTTAGCTCTATAATTCCTAATAATTGAAACAAAAATGAATAATTTGACTGTACCCGAGTGGCTTGCAAGCATATGTATATCGGGACTGAGTGTGGATCGGGCTGCACGCCGCAGCGAATGTTACTATGATATTGCGCTTGGGCTGTAGGAGCCCCTCCGGAGTCTGAACCCCCACAGTGAGCGCGGGTACCCAAATGGATCGGGCTGCGCGCCGCAGCGGTCATGTGCATTACATTGCATTCATGCATTTTATATCTGTTGGTCTTAATTGTCATCGTTTGCTGTTGTTTTATCGTTTAACGTGCTAAATCGTTGATAATAGCTTTATATTGTAATATTTCGGGATTTCTTACTTTTAGCCATTATATATGTTTATTACTCACTGAGTTGGAAATACTCACTTTACTCCCTGCACCATGTGTGCAGATTCAGGTGCTCCGGAGACTTAGTGGAGCTGTTTGCTGTCTTCTTGGATTTCGGTTTAGGAGTTGTTGAGGTAGCTGCCTGACGTCCGCAGGACCCGACTTCTCCCCTTTATTGCATTGTCTTTTCCTATCCTAGACTTTTCTTTATTACTATGAATATAACACTCTGTTACATTTAGAGGCTCTAAACTCGTGACTCCGGATCTATTGGGGAATTGTTGATATATTCGTCACTATTTTTCGTACTATTTTATCTAAATTCCGGATTTGGAACTTGATACTTACTATTTTAATGGTATTATTGGTTAACAGTTTGCGTATTTGGGTTGAGAGTGTTTAATTGGTCGGGCTTGCCTAGCATTAGTGTTGGGCGCCATCACGATTGGGTTTGGGATCGTGACAAGTTGGTATCAGAGCCTAGGTTACTAGGCCTCGCGAGTCATGAGCCGGTTTAGTAGAGTCTCGCGGAACGGTACGGGGACGCCTGTACTTCTCCTCGAGAGGCTGCAGAACCTTTAGGAAAATTCCATATTCTTGAAATTCTGGTCGTGCGGCTTTGTGATTCGAGAACTTAATTCTTGTATTCTATTCTCTCGTAGATGGAGAGAACTCGTGCTACCGGACGCGATGGTTGACCACCAGTACCACCCACTAGAGGCCGTGGACGCGGTCGTGGTCGTGGTCGAGGGGGGACAGCTGAGACAGTACCTGCTGACCCACCAGCCGCCACAGTTCAGGACCAGACTCCAGTTGTCGATGTCCCAGCACCACCTGTGCAGGCACCAGCAATGCCTATTGCTATTCCTGGTCTCCAGGAGACCTTGGCACAGATACTATCAGTTTGCACTGGCCTGGCTCAGGCAGTCTCAGCCTCTACTGCAGCAGCTGCTTGCCAGACCGGGGGAGGACATCAGACCCCCGTTGCTCACATACCTGAGCAGGCTACCCAGGGACTCAGACACCGGAAGCAGCCATAGCTCCGCCAGTTGCTCCAGTTGCTCCAGTTGCTCTAGTTGCACCAGTTGCAGCCTATGAGGCTCCAGTTATGCCGGACGACGAGCAGCGTCGCCTTGAGAGATTTGGCAGGCTTCAGCCACCGAGGTTCAGTGGTGCTGAGGGCGAGGATGCCCAGGGTTTTCTGGAGAAGTGTCAGCGTATGCTTCGCACTGCAAGGATCTTAGAGTCGAGTGGTGCGGCTTTTACTACCTTCCAGTTCTCAGGGCCTGCATTCACATGGTGGGAGGACTTCGAGAGGCGTAGGCCGGTTGGTGCAGCACCCCTTACATGGCAGCAGTTCTCCACTGTCTTTCTGGAGAAGTACGTACCGCAGTCTCACAGGGAGGAGCTGCGTCGTCAGTTCGAGTGGTTGGTTCAGGGGGACATGTCTATGACCCAGTACGAGTTGAGATTCACATAGCTAGCCCGGCATGCTACTTAGATGATCCCGACAGATCGGGAAGGGATTAGGAGGTTCGTGGATGGCCTCAACTATTCACTCCGCATTTTGATGACCAGAGAGAGGGTTATGGGTGCCTCGTTTGAGGAGGTAGTTGACATGGCTCAAGAGATTGAGACGGTTCGCCGTCGGGAGCGTGAGGAGNTTGTTTGTTAATTGCTATATGATCGAGTATGGTGTATAGGCATGGTGACGAGTTCCTATACATTGGGGTCTAGCATGACCGTGAGTCCTTATATGTGAGTTGTTTGGGTATTGTTATGCCTTCCATGTTATCGATGGCTTTTATACGTGGTTAACACATGGGGAATGATATTGTGATTGTAGAACTTCGTGGAGCATTGGCTCGGTCTGAAATACAGATGGTGAGAGCATATGAAATGAGAGATGCATAGAGCTTGTTTACTCCCTTGCCCTTTATTTGTGACTGTTGCTTGGGCAAGGTTGAGTGGTATATATGTGGATCGGGTTGCACGCCGCAACAATGATATATGTGGATCGGGTTGCACGCCGCAACAATGATATATATGGATCGGGTTGCACGCCGCAACAATGATATATGTGGATCGGGTTGCACGCCGCAACAATGATATATGTGGATCGGGTTGCATGCCGCAATAATGTTATGTGTGGATCGGGTTGCACGCCGCAACAGGGATAATTGTGGGTCGGGTTGCACGCCGCAACAGTTATTGATGCAAATGTGTTTAGTGTCGGTATTAGTTTCTTGTTCGTCTTAAATTGTAAGATGCACCTAGATTGATTACCTCGGATTTACTGTTACTGTCGTTATCTCCCCACAGCATGTCTCCCCCTCCCATATTGTTTACTTGTCTTATTCCCTTATTTCCGTGATTCCTTACGTTGACATTTCCCTTTATCGTGTTACTTGTTATTTTTGGACCAGGGTGTCCTTGCGTAAAGTTATGTCTTAAATTTATGCCTAAATTGCTTCATGACTATGTGACTTATTTGCTATGTGACACTACACATGCTAATTATTAAATTACCTAATTGCCCCCTTATAATCCTTAATTGACTGCTACTTGTCATTAATTGTTCTCCTTAGTGAATCATAATTTTCGTGTACTTGTTGTCTCATGAACTCGTATTCCTTGTTACGTTGGTTAGAGCAAATTTCTTGTGGAGGAACCATTGCCTTAATTGAAATGGGAGCGGGTGGTACGCTACCACGAGATGTAATTGAAATGGGATCGGGTTGCACGCCTGCAACAAGATGAGTTGGATATGAAAGTTGCCTTAACTCTTCATTTATTGCTAGAAGTTAAATTGAGATGTACTCTTTATTAATTCCTGATATTTTATTTCTAACTGTTGCCCCCGAAGCATGCTCCCTTCCCCAGCTTAAATTGTTATTTTCTTGCTACTTCCCGTTGTACGTGTATATATATATCTGCACAGGTTTATTTGGTGGTCTGGTCCTAGCCTCGTCACTACTTCGCCGGGGTTAGGCTAGGCACTTACCAGCACATGGGGTCGGTTGTGCTGATACTACACTCTGTGCTATTTTGCACAGATCCAGGCTTCGGACGGCAGCAGCAGTAGTGTGAGAGCAGGCTTTCAGTCCAGCAAGACCCGAGGTTGCCTTGCAGGCGTTCGCAGGCCCTGACGTCTCCTTTCATCTATATTCTTGTTTCTTTCATGTATTTCTGGAGACAGTGTCGAGTTTATTTCTTTCAGACCCTTATGTGTAATATTCTTAGACCGTCTGTGAAACTGTGACACCAGTCTTGGGTAGAGGCTTTTGTTGGGATTTTTCCGCATTTTATTCAGTCTTCTATGATATTGAGACTTCCGCTTATTATTTAATTTCGTTACTTTTGTATTATTGGCGACAATGGTTATAAGTATGTTATTAATGGAAAGGTAATTAAAATTGGCTTGCCTAGCTCTCTTCTGTATGTTATACTGGATTAGTTATGTCATATGCACCTGAGGCCCCTCAAGAGGCCAATCAATTATAACAATGCATCCAAATAACATAAATTGGATTTAAAGAAATTGATACATTAAAAACAGTATATTTTATACTATACCTTGTTTGATTTCATTGACTGCATCCTGCTTCCGTTCACTATCACCTTCTACATCTTTTTTCACATCTCCATTGTGGTGATGCTGCAGAAAAAAGTTAAAATAAAATGATATTAGTGTAAAACAACCAAAAGAAAAAAGAAAAAAAACAAACAATAAGTACTAGTATACCTCTAACGTGCTCTTCTTCATTGAATTAATTACATTGAACAGCTCAACAAATTTTCCATCAAGATAATTTTTTAAAACCACAAGTTCTTCCTTGTATTCCTTCTTCAATGATGATACTTCTTTCCTCAATTCATCTTGGCCATCTTGCAAAATCTTAAATTGAGTATACCTGTGACGACCCAACCCATCGTCTCATGTGTTACAACCCCATTTTTCCCCATTTATTGCTCTTTTATGTTTTATTATCAGCAATGGGTGAGTTAGAGTTGAATTGAATTGGTTTGGATAGCAAATGAAACACTTAGTCTCTTTAAAGAAGGTTTGGTTTGGAAAAGTCAACCGAACGTTGACTTATTAGTTAGAAGGCTCGGATGTGAATTCTGGTGATTCGGTTAGCTTCGGGAGGTGATTTGTGGCTTAGGAGCGTGGTCGGAAGTGATTTTGGAGGTCCGGTGTAGAATTAGGCTTGAATTGGCGAAGTTAGTATTTTGGCGAAATCCGGTTGACGGGTGAGAATTTGATCCGAGGGTCGGAATGGAATTACGGGAGTCGCAGTAGCTCCGTTAGGTGATTTTGGACATGTCTGCAAATTTTCAGGTCATTCGGACATCGTTTGGTCGGATTTTTGATCGAATGCGTAATTCGGAAGTTTTTAAGAAACTTAGGCTTGAATTCGATGTGATTTGATGGTTTTAGCGTTGTTTAATGTGTTTTAAAGATTAGAACAAGTTTGAATAAGTTATTAGGATGTGTTGGTGTTTTTGGTTGAGGTCCCGGGGGCCTCGGGGTGAATTCGAGTGATTAAACGAGAGTTTTTAAAGTTTCTTCAGGTCTGTTGCTGCTGTCATCTGGTATTTCCGCTTCTGCGGAAATGGACCGCAGAAGCGGGTGAGGGGCCGCAGAAGCGGTCAGGCATGGACTAGCGTAATTTCGCATAAGCGGAAGTTGGTCGCTTCAGCGGGTCCGCATAAGCGGATAGTTTACCGCAGAAGCGGTTTTGAGAGAACCGCAGAAGCGGTGGTTGAATCGCATAAGCGAAGAGGCGGTTTTTAAGTGAAAACCGCTTAAGCGGATTTTTGCCGCAGAACGGTCCCGCATAAGCGGATAGCGGGACTGCAGAAAGCGAAAATCCTGCTGGTAACAGAAGGGTTTTAAATGTTTAAATTTCATCCGCGAGCAAGAGGTAGTTTCTACCATTTTAGCGTCTTGGAGAGCTTTGGGCGAGGATTTTCGAGGGTTTTGACTGAGAATCAATTGGAGGTAAGTCTCTTGGCCTAATTACTCGAGTTTATGGTACATTTATCATAGAAATCAGTAGAATTTTCAGCCAAAAAACGGGTCAATATCTCTAAAAAGCTGTGATGTTAAAAATGGAATTTGGAGGGTCAAACGAGCTCCGATTTTGGTAAATTTTAATGTACGGACTCGTGCGAGACGAGGGAATTCCGATGATGTAAATTTCGTAATTTTTCGAGAAGTGGGCGCGGGGCTCGGGTTTTGCCAACTTCGTGAATTTTAGGTATTTTTCGAGTCTTTTTGATTGTGTTATGTTTCTTTAGCCTGTTGTAACGTATTCGTTGTGGTTTTTAATAGTTCGGCGTGCGAGGGAGGTTGATTCGAAAAGGAAAAGGCATAGCGAGCTAGACTTGTGGCCGGCTTGAGGTGAGTAATAGATGTAGATGATGACCTGAGGGTTTGAAACCGCGGTATATCACATTATGACGCTATATTGAGGCGAGACGCGTACTCTATGACGAGTGCGGGGTCGATTGTGACTGGGGATTTTGACCTAGTCCGTTCCAATTGATGTTCGTACTGTGTTGTTGACTAGAAATTGTTTGGTAATCACCCTACTTGGATTATTATGAATATGTTTGGGGCTTTGTGCCTATCATTTGCATCCTTCAGGGATCCTTATCACTGCTTCCATGATACTTAGCATATTTCCTGATATCAGTCCTGAGTCAGACACTGCTTTGAAATGTTAGTAAATAAATAAAGGTTTACACACTTAGCTCTATAATTCCTAATAATTGAAACTAAAAAAAATGGACAATTCGACTGTGCCCGAGTGGCTTGCATGCATACATATATCTGGACTGAGTGTGGATCGGGCTGCACGCCGCAGCGAATGTTACGATAATATTGCGCTTGGGCTGTAGGAGCCCCTCCGGAGTCTGAACCCCCACAGTGAGCGCGGGTACCCAAATGGATCGGGCTGCGCGCCGCAGCGGTCATGTGCATTGCATTGCATCCATGCATTTTATGTCTGTTGGCCTTAATTGTCATTATTTGCTGTTATTTTTCTCGTTTAACGTGTTGAATTGCTGATCATAGCTTTATATTGTAATATTTCGGGATTTCTTACTTTCAGCCATTATATATATTTATTAGTCAGTGAGTTGGAAGTACTCACTTTACTCCCTGCACCATGTGTGCAGATTGAGGTGCTCCGGAGACTTAGTGGAGCTGTTTGCTGTCTTCTTGGATTTCGGTTTAGGAGTTGTTGAGGTAGATGCCTGACGTCCGCAGGACCCGACTTCTCCCCTTATTCCATTTGTCTTTTCCTATCCTAGACTTTCTTGATTACTATGAATATATTACTCTGTTAAATTTAGAGGCTCTAGACTCGTGACTCCGGATCTATTGGGGAAATGTTTGGTGTATTCGTTATTATTTTTCGTACTATTTTATCTAGTTCCGGATTGGAAACATGATATTTACTATTTCAAATCGTATTATTTGCTAATGGATTGCGTATTTGGGTTGAGAGTATTAAATTGATCGGGCTTGCCTATCATTAGTGTTGGGCGCCATCACGACCGGGATTGGGGTCGTGACAAGTTGGTATCAGAGCCTAGGTTACTAGGCCTCGCGAGTCATTAGCCGGTTTAGTAGAGTCTCGCGGAACGGTACGGGGACGCCTGTACTTCTCCTCGAGAGGCTGCAGAACCTTTAGGAAAATTCCATATTCTTGAAATTCTTGTCGTGCGACTTTGTGATTCGAGAACTTAATTCCTGTATTCTATTCTCTCGCAGATGGCGAGAACTCGTGCTACCGGACGCGATGGTCGACCACCAGTACCACCCACTAGAGGCCGTGGACGCGGTCGTGGTCGTGGTCGAGGGAGGGCAGCAGAGACAGCACCTGCTGACCCACCAGCCGCCACAGTTCAGGACCAGACTCCAGTTGTCGATGTCCCAGCCGCACCTGTGCAGGAACCAGCAATGCCTATTGCTATTCTTGGTCTCCAGGAGACCTTGGCATAGATACTATCAGTTTGCACTGGCCTGGCTCAGGCAGTCTCAGCTTCTACTGCAGCGGCTGCTTCCTAGACCGAGGGAGGACATCAGACCCCTGTTGCTCACACACCTGAGCAGGCTACCCAGGGACTTCGGACACCGGAAGCAGCCATAGCTCCTCCAGTTGCTCCAGTTGCACCAGTTGCAGCCTATGAGGCTCTAGTTATGCCGGACGATGAGCAGCGTCGCCTTGAGAGATTCGGCAGGCTTCAGCCACCGAGGTTCAGTGGTGCTGAGGGCGAGGATGCCCAGGGTTTTCTGGATAAGTGTCAGCGTATGCTTCGCACTGCAGGGATCTTAGAGTCGAGTGGTGTGGCTTTTACTACCTTCCAGTTCTCAGGGCCTGCATTCACATGGTGGGAGGACTTCGAGAGGCGTAGGCCGGTTGGTGTAGCGCCCCTTACATGGCAGCAGTTCTCCACTGTCTTTCTGGAGAAGTACGTACCGCAGTCTCACAGGGAGGAGTTACGTCGTCAGTTTGAGTGGTTGGTTCAGGGGGACATGTCGGTGGCCCAGTACGAGTTGAGATTCACACAGCTAGCCCGGCATGCTACTTGGATGATCCCGACAGATCGGGAAAGGATTAGGAGGTTCGTGGATGGCCTCAACTATTCACTCCGCATTTTGATGACCAGAGAGAGGGTTATGGGTGCCTCGTTTGAGGAGGTAGTTGACATGGATCGAGAGATTGAGACGGTTCGCCGTCGGGACCGTGAGGAGAGGGAGGCAAAGAGGCCTCGAGGTTCAGGTAGTTTCAGTGGTGCTCCGTCTAGGGGCCAGTTCCAGCGTGGCAGAGGCCGTTCCTTCAGGCCTCCTCAGTCAGGTCGCCCAGAGTACAGTGGGGCTTCTTCAGGCCGTGGTCATCAGGGATTTCAGCAGGGCCAGACTTCACTTAGTGCTCTTTCAGCTCAGAGCTCTACACCTGCCTCTTCAGCCCAGGGTTCTTCAGCAACGAGGGGTTTCCATCAATCCCCTTCTCCAGCGTCGAGTAGTTGCTACGAGTGTGGTGAGTTCGGTCATATGAGGAGACAGTGTCCTCGGCGTCGTGGTAGTCAGTCTCAGCAGAGGGATCAGCCCTCATCTTCTGCTCCTATTTCATCAGCACCCGCCCAGTCAGCTAGGGGTGGAGGTCAGGTAGCCAGGGGCCGCCCCAGGGGTGGAGGCTAGACTGGCGGTGGTCAGGCTCGATTCTATGTTCTTCCATACAGGAAGGACGCCATTGCCTCAAATGCTGTTATCACAGGTATTGTCTCAGTCTGCCACAGAGATGCCTCTGTCTTATTCGATCCCGGATCTACCTATTCCTATGTATCTTCATATTTTGCTCATCACTTGGGTACTACCCAAGGGTGTCTTGCTTTGCCTGTTCACGTATCTACCCCGGTGGGTGATAATGTTATTGTAGATCATGTATACCGATCCTGTTTAGTGACTATTGGGGGTCTGGAGACCCGAGTTGACTTATTGCTGTTCAGTATGGTCGATTTTGATGTTATTCTGGGTATGGATTGGTTATCTCCGTACCATGCTATTCTGGACTGTCATGCTAAGACAGTTACGTTGGCTATTCCGGGTATTTCGAGGATCGAGTGGCGTGGTACGACTGATTATATTCCCAGCAGGGTGATCTCTTTTCTAAAGGCCCAGCGGATGGTTGGGAAAGGTTTTCTATCTTATTTGGCTTTCGTGAGAGATATTGGAGCTGAGACTCCTAGTCTTGACTCCGTCCCCGTCGTGAGGGACTTCCCTGATGTGTTTCCAGCAGACCTGCCGGGCATGCCACCGGACAGGGACATCGATTTTGGTATTGATCTGGCACCGGGCACCAAGCCCATCTCTATTCCTCCGTATCGCATGGCACCAGCAGAGTTGAAAGAACTAAAGGATCGGCTTCAGGAACTCCTAGATAAGGGGTTTATTCGTCCTAGTGTGTCACCGTGGGGTGTACCGGTGCTATTTGTGAAGAAGAAAGATGGCACAAGGAGGATGTGCATTGATTACAGACAGTTGAACAAGGTGACAGTGAAGAACAAGTATCCACTACCTCGTATTGATGATTTGTTTGACCAGCTCCAGGGGGCAAGGGTATTTTCGAATATTGATCTCCGTTCAGGCTATCACCAGCTGAAGATCAGGGATTCGGATATTATGAAGACCGCCTTCAGGACTAGATATGGGCACTATGAATTCCTGGTTATGTCTTTTGGGCTGACTAATGCCCCAGCTGCGTTCATGCACTTGATGAACAACGTATTTTGGCCATATCTGGATTCATTCATTATCGTCTTTATAGATGATATCCTGGTGTACTCACGTAGCCAAGAGGAGCATGCTCAGCACTTGAGAGTGGTGTTACAGAGGTTGAGGGAGGAGAAACTTTATGCAAAGTTCTCCAAATGTGAGTTTTGGCTTGAGTCTGTAGCTTTTCTGGGACACGTGGTGTCCAGTGATGGTATTCAAGTTGATCCAAAGAAGGTAGAGGTAGTACAGAGTTGGCCCAGACCGTCTTCAGCCACGGAGATTCGGAGTTTCCTTGGTTTGGCAGGTTATTAGCACCGGTTCGTCCAGGGTTTTTCCTCTATTGCTTTGCCCTTGACTAAGTTGACGCAGAAGGGTGAACCATTCGTATGGTCGGACGAGTGCGAGGAGAGCTTTCAGAAGCTCAAGACAGCTTTGACCACAGCTCCAATGTTAGTTTTGCCATCAGCCTCAGGTTTTTACACTGTGTATTGTGATGCTTCGAGAGTTGGGATCGGATGTGTGTTGATGCAGGAGGGTAGAGTTATTGCATATGCTTCTCGTCAGTTGAAGCCTCATGAGCAGAACTACCCCGTACATGATTTGGAGTTGGCTGCTATAGTTCATGCGTTGAAGATTTGGAGGCACTACTTATATGGCGTATCTTGTGAGGTATATACCGATCATCGCAGCCTTCAGCATTTGTTCAAATAGAAAGATCTTAATTTGAGGCAGCGGAGGTGGCTTGAGTTACTCAAGGACTACGACATTACCATTTTGTATCACCCGAGGAAAGCCAATGTAGTGGCCGATGCTTTGAGCCGGAAGGCGGTCAGCATGGGTAGCTTGGCGTACATTCCAGTTGGGGAGAGGCCCTTTGCAGTTGATGTTCAGGCTTTGGCCAATCGGATGGTGAGGTTAGATATTTTGGAGCCTAGTCGGGTTTTGGCTTGTGTAGTTTCTCGGTCTTCCTTGTATGACCGCATCAGAGAGCGCCAATATGATGATCCACATTTGCTTGTCCTGAAGGACAGGGTTCAGCACGATGATGCTAGGGATGTGACTATTGATAATGACGGCGTGATGAGGATGCAGGGCCGGATTTGCGTGCCCAATGTGGATGGGCTTCGGGAGTTAATATTAGAGGAGGCCCACAGCTCGCGGTATTCCATTCATCCGGGTGCCGCAAAGATGTATCAGGATTTGAGGCAGCATTACTGGTGGAGGAGAATGAAGAAAGATATAGTGAGTTATGTAGCTCGGTGTCTCAACTGTCAGCAGGTCAAATATGAGCATCAGAGACCCGGTGGTGTACTTCAGCGGATAGATATTCCCGAGTGGAAGTGGGAGAGGATTACTATGGATTTTGTGAGTGGTCTCCCTCGTACCTCGAAGAAGTTTGATTCGATTTGGGTGATTGTGGATCGGCTGACCAAGTCCGCGCATTTCATTCCGGTGTGTACTACCTATTCTTCAGAGCGGTTGGCAGAGATTTTCATCCGGGAGATTGTTAGGTTGCATGGGGTCCCAGTTTCTATCATCTCGGATAGGGGCACTCAGTTTACTTCCCAGTTTTGGAGGACTTTTCAGCCAGAGTTGGGTACACAGGTAGAGTTGAGCACCGCGTTTCATCCTCAGACGGACGGACAGTCCGAGCGTACCATTCAATTGGAGGACATGTTGCGTGCCTGTGTTATTGATTTTGGAGGTTCTTGGGCTGAGTTTTTGCCACTTGCAGAGTTCGCGTATAACAACAGCTATCAGTCCAGTATTAAGATGGCACCGTATGAGGCCTTATATGGGAGACGGTGTAGGTCTCCGGTTGGTTGGTTTGAGCCCGGCGAGGCAAGACTATTGGGGACAGAGTTAGTTCAGGATGCCTTAGAGAAGGTGAAAGTGATTCAGGAGAGACTTCATACAGCTCAGTCGCGTCAGAAGAGTTATGCGGACCGGAAGGTTCGAGACGTATCCTACATGGTGAGCGAGAAGGTATTGTTGAAGGTCTCGCCTATGAAGGGCGTTGTGAGATTTGGAAAGAAAGGAAAGTTGAGTCCACGGTTCATTGGTCCTTTTGAGATACTTAGGAGAGTTGGGGAGGTGGCCTACATGCTTGCTTTGCCACCCAGCTTGTCGGGAGTTCACCCGGTATTTCACGTTTCTATGCTCCGGAAGTATGTTGGGGACCCGTCCCATGTGTTAGACTTCAGCACGGTTCAGTTGGATGATGACTTGATTTATGATGTGGAGCCAGTGGCTATTTTGGGTCTCAGGTTCGGAAATTGACATCAAAGGATATAGCTTCGGTGAAGGTGCAGTGGAGAGGTCGGCCCGTAGAGGAAGCTACTTGGGAGACTGAGCGGGAGATGCGGAGCAGATATCCTACCTATTTGAGACCTCAGGTATGCTTCTCGACTCGCTCGAGGACGAGCGTTTGTTTAAGTTGGGGAGGATGTGACGACCCAACTAGTCGTCTCATGTATTACAGCCCCGTTTCCACCATTTATTGCTCTTTCATGTTTTATTATCATCAACGGGTGAGTTAGAGTTAAACTGGATTGATTTGGATAGGAAATGAGACACTTAGTCTCTTTAAAGAAGGTTTGGTTTAGAAAAGTCAACTGAACATTGAATTATTAGTTAGAAAGCTCGGATGTGAATTCCGGTGATTTGGTTAGCTTCGGGAGGTGAATTCTGACTTAGGAGTGCGATCGGAAGTGATTTTGGAGGTCCAGTGTAGAATTAGGCTTTAATTGGCGAAGGTTAAATTTTGGCGAATTCCGGTTGGTAGGTGAGATTTTGATCCGAGGGTCAGAGTGGAATTCCGAGAGTTGCAGTAGCTTCGTTAGGTGATTTTGGATATGTCTGCAAATTTTCAGGTCATTCGGACGTCGTTTGGTTGGGTTTTTTATCGAAAGCGCATTTCGGAAGTTTTTGAAGAACTTAGGCTTGAATTCGATGTGATTTGATGGTTTTAGCGTTGTTTAGTGTGTTTTAAAGATTGGAACAAGTTTGAATAAGGTATTAGGATGTGTTGGTGTTTTTGGTTGAGGTCCCGGGGGCCTCGGGGAGAATTCGAGTGGTTAAACGAGAGTTTTGAGGTGTATTGCAGGTCAGATTTTTGCTGTCATCTGGTGTTTCCGCTTCTGCGGAAATGGACCGCAGAAGCGGTACCGCAGAAGCGGGTATGTGGTCGCAGAAGCGATCGTTGGCCGGCTAGGGAAAATCCGCAAAAGCGGAAGGTGGCTCGCACCAGCGGGTCCGCATAAGCGGACACTGTACCGCAGAAGCGGACTTGAGGGAACCGCAGAAGCGGTGGTTGAATCGCATAAGCGAATATGTGGTTTTTAAGTGAAAACCGCTTAAGCGGATTTTCGGCCGCAGAAGCGGTCCCGCATAAGCGGTAGCGGGACCGCAGAAGCGAAGATCGCTGGTAACAGAAGGGTTTTAAATGTTAAATTTCATCCGCGAGCAAGGGGTAGTTTCCACCATTTTTAAGCGACTTGGAGAGCTTTGGGCGAGGATTTTCGAGGGTTTTGACTATGAATCAATTGGAGGTAAGTCTCTTGGCCTAATTACTCGAGTTTATGGTACATTTATCATAGAAATCAGTAGAATTTCACCAAAAACGGGTCAAGCTAGGGCTTTGAAAGCTGTGATGTAAAAATGGAATTTTGAGGGTCAAACGAGCTCCGATTTTGGTAAATTTTATATGTACGGACTCGTGGCGAGACAAGGTATCCGGTGATGTAAATTTCGTAATTTTTCGAGAAGTGGGCCCGGGGCTCGGGTTTTGCCAACTTCGTGAATTTTAGTGTTTTTCGAGTCTTTTCGATTGGGTTATGTTTCTTTAGCCTACTATAACGTATTCATTGTGATTTTAATCAGATTCGGCGTGCGAAGAGGTTGATTCGAAAGGCAAAGGCATAGCGAGCTAGGCTTGTGGTCGACTTGAGGTGAGTAATAGATGTAGATGATGACCTGAGGGTTTTAAACCCCGGTATATCACATTGTGACGCTATATTGAGGCGAGCACGTACTCGACGAGTGCGGGGTCGATTGTGACTGGGGATTGTGACCTAGTCCGTTCCGAATTATGTTCGTAATGCGTTCTTGACTAAAAATTGTTTGGTAATCATCCTACTTTGATTTTATGAATTGTTTGGGGCTTTGTGCCCATCATGTGCATCCTTCAAGGATCCTTATCATTGTTTCCATGATGCTTAGCATATTTCATGATATCAGTCCTGAGTTAGACGCTGCCTCGAAATGATTAGTACATAAATAAAGGTTAAACACTTAGCTCTATAATTCCTAATAATTGAAACAAAAATGAATAATTTGACTGTGCCCGAGTGGCTTGCATGCATATGTATATCTGGACTGAGTGTGGATCGGGCTGCACGCCGCAGCGAATGTTACTATGATATTGCGCTTGGGCTGTAGGAGCCCCTCCGGAGTCTGAACCCCCACAGTGAGCGCGGGTACCCAAATGGATCGGGCTACGCGCCGCAGCGGTCATGTGCATTGCATTGTATTCATGCATTTTATATCTGTTGGTCTTAATTGTCATCGTTTGCTGCTGTTTTATCATTTAACGTGCTAAATCGTTGATTATAGCTTTATATTGTAATATTTTGGGATTTCTTACTTTCAGCCATTATATATGTTTATTACTCACTGAGTTGGAAGTACTCACTTTACTCCCTGCACCATGTGTGCAGATTCAGGTGCTCCAGAGACTTAGTGGAGTTGTTTGCTGTCTTCTTGGATTTCGGTTTAGGAGTTGTTGAGGTAGCTGCCTGACGTCCGCAGGACCCGACTTCTCCCCTTTATTGCATTGTCTTTTCCTATCCTAGACTTTTCTTTATTACTATGAATATAACACTCTGTTACATTTAGAGGCTCTAGACTCGTGACTCCGGATCTATTGGGAAATTGTTGATATATTCGTTATTATTTTTCGTACTATTTTATCTAAATTCCGGATTTGGAACTTGATACTTACTATTTTAATGGTATTATTGGTTAACAGTTTGCGTATTTGGGTTGAGAGTGTTTAATTGGTCGGGCTTGCCTAGCATTAGTGTTGGGTGCCATCACGACCGGGTTTGGGGTTGTGACAGAAACACACCCGAGGTCCCCCGGGATCCCGTCCAATCATTCCAACCAGTACCATAAAATAACACAAACCTGCTCGAGGCCTCAAATCACATCAAACAACGTCTAAATTACGAATCAACGATCAAATTCCTTCTTTAAACTTTCAAACTTCGACGAACACGTCCAAATCATATCAAAACATTCCGTAATGAGGCCAAACTTTACGCACAAGTCACAAATAAGGATACGAACCTATGCCAAGGTCAAAACTCCAAACGGACATCAACAACACCAAAATCCACTTCAACCCAAACTTATGAAATTCTAGAACTTCCAAAATGCCAACTTTCTACAATAAGCGTCGAAATGCTACCAGACCACCCGATACTCAATCCGAGCATACGCCCAAGTCCGAAATCATCATACGAACCTATTGGAACCTTCAAATTTAGATTTCGCGGTCGTTTACTCAAAAGTCAAACCTTAGTCAATTCTTCCAACTTAAAGCTTTCGTAATTCGAATTTTCTTTCCAAATCAACTCCGATCTTCCCGAAATTCAATTTCGACCACACGTGTAAGTCATAATGCCTGAAGTAAATCTACTCAAGCCCTCAAACCGTTGAGCGACACGCTAGGGCTCAAAAATGAATCGGGTGGTTACAGGATCGTTACAAAAAATGATTTGTAGCCTATCCGAAACTCACTCGAGCCCCTTGGGCTTCAAACCAAACATGCACACAAGTGTAATAACATCATACGAACTCAATCGAGCGATCAAAACACCATAATAATACTTAGATCTACGACTCGGACATCAAAATGCATGAAATTTTCAAAAAAATTCAAGAACTTTCAAATTCATATTTTCTTCAGTTTTTCATATGATATATTGACCGTAGTCAACTCAAATAATTTTTAAGCCTAAAATTCATTTTTTTCTTCAGTTTTCGCATAAAAACAATCTGGAAAAAACCCAGACTATGCACGTAAATCAAGAATCACTAAGCGGAGCTAATCGAGCTCTAGGAACACAAAAATAAAGGCTAAAACTCAAAATGACCTATCGGGTCATCACACTATCACAACACATTTGATTATTGGGTACAAAATCTATTACTAATTTATACTTTTTAGGGAATTTTGATCACACGTACATTGATCGAGCTAAAGCTACTGATTCATCCGAACCACAAGTAATGGGCTAGATCTGCCCCTTTAGCTAATTATAAGAAATAACATTAATCATAATCAACTGTTGTCGGTCTAACTGATCAGACAATTAATTTCTGCAGAAACACAAGTGATTGAACACCATGGGGAAATCTTGATATGTGCTTGCCCACCCCGCTGAATATCTTTGTCTTCCAGCTGCTTAAAATTAATAGTACAGAATTAGTTAAAGACCATTTTCCTTAACTAATTTGTTTTTTTGCAGGAAAATTAAGAAAGTTAAGCTGCTTGGCCTCCACGTTAGCAAATTCGTTTTGCGGATTTTTATACTATATAGAAGTCTACTCAAAAAGATAGATGGTAATGTAAATATTGTTTACCTAGTGGTCAAATATAACTTCCCTTTGGCTATTAAAAGTTTTAGAAATTTGGTATCCACAACTCTTAAGTTGTGCTTCTAATTCGAATTTGCCTCGTGTAGGCCCACTAAAGGAGTAAATTACTCCCTATGTTTCCAATTCTATGAATTGAATTGAGACATGTAACCCCTTAGTAGGTTAATATCGTTATTCAGTCACCTAACAAATATAATCACATACCTAAATAACTCTGGCAAATTTGTACTTGAGAAAATATCTTGAGAGGAATCCTAATTCTTATGGAGAAAAATAAAATTGAAATATCTTGATGATAATATTAATAATAAACTAATATTCAGGTAGTAGAATAGTCCTTAAAGTTTAAATCTCCTGGTGGGAACAAAGTACCAAGAGAACTGAATAAAGATAATACCCTGCTAAGGGTACTGAACAGAGGAAGATTTAGGATTTAAATTCTATTTGTTCAATATTTAAGGTTGTTAGCATTGAAATCATTATATTTTTAAAATTATGAGTTCGTACCTACTCTTTTTTACAATTTTATAAATTTTTACACAAAATTTTTACTCCGCTTGAAAATATATGGGTTAAAATTGAACCTGTAGCTATAATGGTACATCCACGTATTGAATAGGCCACGAATACGAATACGAATACTATTATTCTTTGTGTTTGGTTTTCCATATATAATAAAGATAAGGGTGGAAAGTATGAAGGTATTGAAGATTTAAAGCGTATACGCTCAAACCTCTCTACAACAATATTATTTTTTTCGATACCAAGAAGGACTATTAAGGTCTTCCAAAAAGTGAATGCAATAGATTTACAAAGTGTAGAAGACCCAACAAACACATAATTTGAAACTTTTGATGTTATTAGATGAAGTGCTTGATTACATATTCGTCATTGTTGTTAGAGCAGTTAAATAACATGAGTCAAACTTTTCTATTTCTGTATCTCAAATTGTAGTATTTATATAACCATAAAGCACTAAACATGCAAAAGTTGGGAAGGCATATGGAATCTTTGGTAATTACTAGTAATTCAGTCCAATGCTGAACAATTATTTAGGAGAATAAATGAAGAGTGAGTGCATGAGAACAGAACTAGCCACATGGTTAGCTAGAATTTGTAAAGGAAGAAGAGAAAAAATTGAATCATCTTGTACCCAGGAACATAAAATTTACTGCAAGTTGAAGGGGAATTATTTTGTAAAACGTTTAAGTTCTTTGTGTACTGACGACGTAAAATATTTGTATACTATCAGGTTATGTTTATCGCCGCACCAAGTAGCCAAGGGTGTGGCCTTTATGGCCCAGTGGTAAATGAAATTGGTGTAAACCTTGGAGACTACGGTTCAAATCTCAGCGATAAACTTTAGATGATTTTATCCCATATACCTAAGTTATAGCGGGGCAGAATTAACCGGTACCTGTGCTGGTGGGAATCCTTTATGTTGTCACCGTATATATAACTTAAAACCTTTATAAACAAACATTATAGTGAAGAGAAAACAATTTAGACTTGTTATCATCTAGACAACATATCAACATGATATCGTTAGTATTGGTTAAGAATGTGAACTCAAAGAAAATATCAAAAACATACACATACAAACAGTGTTTTTGTATGAAGAGTAATAGTCTAAACTCCGGGTCGTTTGTGTTGTGATGACCCGATAGGTCATCTTATGTTTTAGAACCCAATTATGTGCTTTGAAGCCTTAAATACCTCATTTTAGCCCTCCTCGATTTGCGTGCACAATGTGGATATTTTTTCGGATAGCTTTTATATTAAAAACTGATAAAAATATGAAATTGTTGCTTTGAAATCAATTTGAATTGGCTTCGGTCAACATTTTGAGCAAAAGGAACCTGATTCATGTTTTGATGGTTCCGATGGGTCCGTATTGTGATTTGGGACTTGGGCATATGTCCGGAAGCGAGTTCGGAAGTCCATAGTTCGAGTTATCGCACTTTGTTGAAATTTGAAAGTTTAAAAGCTTAATGACTTTGAAAGTTTGACCAATGTTTGACTTTATTGATATCGGGTCTGTATTTTGATTTCGGAGCCCGGTATAGGTCCATTATTATATTTATGACTTGTCTATCAAATTTGGTGAGAAACGTAGTTGGTTTGACATGATTCGGGCATCTGGTTGCAAAATTAGATGTATCAAAGTTTTTTTGAAAATTTCATTTGATTTGGTGTTCAATTTGTAGTTCTAGGTGTTATTTAGGCGATTTGATCGCGGAGAAAGTTCATATCATGTTTTTGCACTTGTGTACATGTTTGGTTTGGATCCACGAGGGCTCGGGTGAGTTTCGGATAGGCTACGGAGTGAATTGAACTTAGAAAATATAGGTGGTGCATCAGGTCTTCAGATCTAGCATTTGCGAGGACCTGATTCGCAAATGCGAGCTCACAAATGTGAAGTCAGGCTCGCATTTGCTAAGAGGGAGGGGGCAGGGTTAGCTTCGTTTTTGCGAAGAGAAGTCTGCAAATGCGGTGGAGGCAGGGTTCGCATTTTCGGAATAATTATCGCATTTGCTAATGGAATCATATCAAGGCATACTTGCATTTGCGAGTCGGAAAGTCGCTTTTGCGAAGGACCTTGGATCGCATTTGCGACATATGCGTTGCATTTGCGAAGATGAAAGGCTCGGTGATTCTTCACATTTGCGAGGAATTGATCGCAATTGCAAACCTTGTGTCGCAATTGCGACAACTGCAGCTGGGGAAATGAAGGGAAAAACGGGATTTTCACTCTTTTTCAAATTTTGAAAACAAGAAAATCCTAGAGGCAATTTTTCCAAGCTCCCTCTTCCCCAAATCATTGATAAGTGATCCTAACCTATCTTCTTTCAATCTTCCATTACATTTCACAAGCTTTTAACCTAAAATCTAGTGTTTTCAAGGTGAAAAATTGGGGGTTTGGGTAGAATTTGAGATTTTTGTGAAATTGGGATTTAAACCTCAAATTGAGGTCGGATCCAAAATAAATTACATAACCGGGCTCGGGGGTGAAAGGGTAATCGGGTTTTGGTCCGAATTTCGGGTTTGGACTAAGCGGACCCGGGAGTTGACTTTTGTTGACTTTTTCAATAGTGACCTAAATTGAATCTTTTGCAATCGTGGGTGATTCCAAATGCTTATTTTGAATCGTTTGGTTGGTAATTTCCTACATAGTGTTGGTTCGGAGGCTTGTTTGAAAGGCAAAGTTAGTAGTGGTTGAGCTTTGAGTGGTCTTTGGAGCGAGGTAAGTGTTGTGTCTAACCTTGACTTGAGGGAATTAGGGATCCTCGAATTATGTGCTATGTGAATTTCATGTGAGCGGCGTATATGCGAGGTGACGAGTGCCTATACGCCGCCAAATTATCGGTTTTCCCTGATTTTCCGCTTTTCCTTAATTATTTCCTTCCTGTCTTAACTGTTATATGCTATAAATGCTTTCCATGCTTAACTACTACATATTAATCAATGTCTTCTCCTGTTAATGATTTTAGATCTTTTCATAGTTTCATGATTCCCTGCTATTCGCTTAAATTGACTTACTTGGACCTTCTAATTATCAATTGCTGGATTTGTCTCGCTGTGTAGTATTACTTATGTAGATTCTTGTGTTGTACAAGGTTCCCCCTTCTGGTTCAGTTTAGTATTTATTGATCGTAAAGCTTGTCGTTGTTTGAATTGTTAATCTGACCGTGCACATTGAGTATTTGGTACTGATATGGTGCGATCGGTCTGTATGCCGCAGCAGGTGTAATAAGGGTGGATTGATATGATGGAATAAGGGTGAATTCGTACTGTACTGTGGGATCGGATTGCACGCCGCAACAGGTGGAATAAGGGTGAATTGATATGGTAAAATAAAGGTGAATTATGATACTGATATTGATATATGGTGGGATCGGGTTGCGTGCCGAAACATATATATATTATTTACTGTAGTTGATGCTATTACGGTGAAATAAGGGAGGATTATGTGTTATACGATGGGATCGGGTTGCGCTCCGCAACAGCCTATGTGTTTCTATTTCTTTAGCTTTGTTGGTTTTTGGTGTTCTCATTTGAAATGCTAAGGATTGGTAAATTCTGGCAACACTTGTTGCATCTCGCATTTTCGTACGTTAAAAGTTTCGTCTTTAGTTAATTGACATAGACTCAGGGATGAGATTATCTTGACGTTAAAGTACCTATGTTATTTATAACAAGCGATAAATAAGTGTTATGAAGGATAAAGGGGTACACGGATTAAAGAAAACGAGTTTCGTTGAAAGTGGCCAATTTGGAATAAAATACGGGTCGAGCGATAATACCCGATAATTATGAACTAGTACCATGCAAGGTACCATATGACCACAGTAGTATAATATATAAAGTATATGTGAAGTATTTTAAAAATAAATAGAATTTTAAATAATTTATGGTAATTTTTAAATTATGCGTGTAATTGATTAATTACCGGATAACAGGACATTACCCAGTTAACTAATAAGTGGATTAAAAAAAGGCAGAATAGCCTAAATGGCACCTGTACTTCACCCACTTTGTCATGCCGGTCCCCAAAGTTAGACATTTGCCAACTGAACACTTATACTCATTCAAAACGTGAATAATAAATGCTTATCCAACGTGGCTTATCCTATGTGTCATATGTGGCTTCAGTGCGTGATTCACACGCTTGTAAGGGGCGTGAAGACATTTAAAAAAGCCCTAAAGGTAACAAATTAGCCTATTTAACAACCATCTTCTTCTTTCTACCTTATTCTCCATTGTTGAACATTATAGAAGCTAAATTTAGCAAATCCGATGCCTTCTTCTTTCTTTGTTAGCTTCAACAGTGAAAAAATAGAATTTTATTTTCCTGTGATTCTTCGTTGCCCATCAATATGCTTCTGTGTTAGTTCGTTGAGGCTAACTCCGAACATTATTGTTGATGACGTCCTGTAGAGGATTCTGAACCTGGAGTAATCATTGATACTTTGAGATTTTTCAAAGACTTCTTTAACTAAGGAATAGAATGCTTCTTCTGAGAAATCCAATTCTCTTGGAACTTCTATTGGATCGAATCTTCCGTTGAAGTGACTGACTGTAATGACACTTAGGGATGGAACCCTAATATCTTCCTCTGCGAACAAAGGGATAGATGACCTTATAGTGATACATAAGGTTCTTATTCGAGTGACTTCCCAGAGTCTTTTGATAGAATCTACCATTTTTGGAGGAAAATTCTCCAAGTGTTTAAAAGAATCAAACACAATAATTTGTTTAACCATACCCAATAAAAACATTGAATAGGCTAAAACTGGATTTACTTCTGGTAGTAATATCACTTTAACCTGACTCTTGAAGTAGGTTGGATAGAATCCCTTGAGCTGCTGCTCGCCTTCTTTCCATTCGAAAATGGCCTGTACTGCTTCACTGCGTCTTTCTTTTGTGAAATTGAATGCTTTTGGCATTTCTTCTTTCTTCTTAATTGAAGCATAAAGCTGTTGTCGATCAACTGCTAGTTTCCGTTGAGTAGGAATAATTGGTTCCGGCGGTATCGCTGGTGCCTTGATTTTAGCTATCTGCTGAAATTCTGCGTAAGCCTTCTTGGCTCCTTCCAAGGTTGCGAAGCTTTTGTGGATTGCTCCACTTTGATCATTGGTGTAATCTGTGACCAATCTTGGTAGATTCCTTTTCTAGGTGTGTTAAAAAGAACATACCATTTTTTCTCTCTGTAGGGGAGATTCACCATATTTGTTGATTGAGCTTCTTGTTCAACCATATTGGCCCATGAGACCTTTTCTTCTGCTGAAGATGCTGATACTTCGTTTGTTCCCGAAGTTGCTGAAGCTGATTTTTCTTCTAAAACCTGCTTGTCTTTTTGTGGTTTTGGGTCCACCACGCTTTGCTGTTGCACTTCTGATGAAGGCTTGATGAATTGCTTCATTGTGTTCAAAGCTATTTGAAGTTCTGAAAGCTTTGCTTTCTTTAATGCCAGCTCCTTCTGCTGCTGTTTAACTTGTTCTTCTTGGTGTGTGACTTGGTGCCTACGTGGTCTTCTAATTATTGACGTGGCGTCCTACGTGTATGCGATTGTCATACACGCACTGGAAGCCACGTTGGATAAGCGTTTATTATTCATGTTTTGAATGAGTATAAGTGTTTAGTTGGCAAATGTCTAACTTTGGGGACCGACATGACAAAGTGGGTGAAGTACAGGTGCCATTTAGGCTATTCTGCCTAAAAAAAAAGTTAATTATAAATTATGCCCCCACTCCCCACGTGGCACAAGGCCACCAATCTAAGAGATGAATCATAACCATTATGAATAGGTGTCTAGTCTACACCTAAGGTTTAAAATAAAGCCTAAAGTTAACCAAGATAACGTTAGGAGCTTCTGTCTTAGTTTGAAAGTTCGGAAACCTCATTGTTCAAAAACGTCCAACAATCTGTTCTTGGTTTTGAAACCAAGAACGTTGAACTGGTACCATAAAACTTTCAAGCTATGTTTTGAGTTTAAGTAATTGCTGTATTCAAAGATTTTAACAGGTCTGTCAAAGAAAGAAAGCATTTGGGAAATATTCTATTTACCTGTACTTTGGTGCAATTAGCTAGAATCAAGATATATGTTTCTCTTAATCTGGCCACTCCCTCGTAGCCAAGGTATGTTAAGGCTATCCTTCTTTCTTTTGGCATGATCTAAGCAACGATACGTAAATTTAATGTTATTCCATAAATAGTTCTACTCTTAGAAGTTAAGGATGTGTATGTTATTCATTCCTGTAAAGTGAATGTGAAGTTAAGCTTTTGGAACGTTAGGATTTTAACTGATAAAGATGAACAAATATTGATCGGGCTGATAGTTATAAACTGGAAAGAAAATATCATCTGTTTTGCGGGAGCAAAAATGAAGGATGTAGAAACCTAATATATTTGTTAGAAAACTAATACTTCTTTAACACTATTCCTATCAATCAAAATTCTATATGAAACTGGTGAAACTTGATGGTTAGTTTTTTTTAATCATCTGCTATCTACTTAAGTTCTTGTCATGGATGATAATGTTAGTAATTTTGTAAGTATTAGTGGTGGTGAACATAAGTGCAATTTATTAGAATGAAGTGATAAGTAGTACTACTAGTTAAAAGAGGACCTCTTGCTAATTTTCTTGATGTAACATTGTACTCTACAGTTCTTTCGATTTATCATATTCATGGCATGTTTAGTACTGCTGAGGTACAAGGAAACTTGCACGTGTGGATAGTTATGTATCATTATTTACCATCAAGCTACGGTCGGTTGGGGAATCATGCATTTACCACCGAGCTACGACCGGTTTGGCAGTTACATATTTACCACCAAGCTATGGCCGGTCGGGCAGTCATGCATTTACTATCGAGCTACGGCCGGTTGGGCAGTTACACGCTTACCATCGAGCTACGGCCGGTCGGGCAGTTACACGCTTACCATCGAGCTACGGCCGGTCGGGCAGTCATGCATTTACCGCCATGCTACGACCGGTCGGGCAGTTACCACAGATCAGTTGCGGAGTTAATGCTACGAGAATGATGTAATCAGAACTACTAGATCGTAGTTTTATTTATATATACAAAGGGGTTTTATTCTACATGTTACGCCCCTCGGCAAGTCAGAAGTTATAAGTTGACTCTTATCTCTCCTCGAGATAGTATCTTATCATTATTATGTTTCATTTCTGCCTTACATACTCGGTAGATTCTTCGTACTGACGTCCCTTTTCCTGGGGCGCTGTGTTTCATGCCACGCAGGTGTAGATAGGCGAGGTGAGGACCATCCACTGTAGGCTGCCTCCAGATATCAACTTTTGGTTGGTGAGCTCCACATCTTCCTGGAGTATTACTGAATCACGTTCTATATATGTTACTTTATTTTATGAAGATATCGGGGACCCTGTCCCGACTTATATATTATGATCATATTTTCTTAGAGGTTTTGCAGACAGTGTCCCGTGTATAGCTTTAGGCATGATATGTCAACGGCCTTGTCGGCCCCTATGTATCTATATAAATCTTTTTGAATTATATATGTGATTTAAGTTCTAATATTATTAATTATATATATAACTATGGCCTATCATGGCTGTGACAGTCTTATAGAATAAGAAAGTGCGTGGAGCTCGGTTGAGTAGGCACCGGGTGCCCGTCGTGGCCCTCTGATTTGGGTCGTGACAAAGTGGTATCAGAGCAGTTCTGTGCTAGAGTTGTCTGCAAGCCGTGTCTTGTAGAGTCTTGTTTATAAATGTTTTGTGAACCACGTTATATAAGCAAGAAACTACAGGGCATTTAGGGACCGGTTACCCTTCCTTCTTGATATTAGATCGTGCAATAGAGCAGAGTCATAGGGAATAAAGCCTTTGACTTATTTTATATATGCAGCAATGCCTATGACCAGGAACGCTATGGCTAGTCAGAAGGGTAAAGTAGTGGAAATGAGGGCATGAGTAGAGTACCAATGTTTAGTGAGGGCCAGAGTGAGGCCCCGAGGGGAAATACAACACCCTCGCATAGTACTCCGATTTCGTCGTGTAGTGGAAAATGAGGGCATGAGTAGAGTACCAATGTTTAGTGAGGGCCAGAGTGAGGCCCCGAGGGGAAATACAACACCCTCGCATAGTTCTCCGATTTCGTCAGCACACGAGGAGATAAGGAGGAACCCAGTACCTCCACCTATTGTTCAGGATGACGATATGGATATGCGGAGTGCAGTACAGTTGTTGACTAGATTAGTAGCCGCTCAGGCTCAGCGCCGGGTAGGTACAAGTGTTGGTCACGTTAACAGGGTTATTAGCGCGAGAGTTCGAGACTTTATCAACTTGGACCCTCCAGTGTTTACTGGATCCAACAAGGATGAGGACCCGCAAAACTTTATTGATAGGATGCAGAGGACCTTGAGGGTAATGCATGCATTAGACACCGAGTCAGTAGAGTTGGCCTCATACCGATTGCGGGATGTTGCGGTTTAGTGGTATGAAACTTGGGAATCGCCTAGAGGGACGAATGCATCTCCAGCAGTATGGGAAGAGTTCTCAGGGGATTTCATGCGTCATTACTTGCCGACAGAGATTCGTCAGGCAAGGGTAGACAGGTTCTTGGCTTTTAAACAAGGGAATATGAGTGTGCGGGAGTATAGCCTCCAGTTTGATTCCTTCGCGAGGTACGCCCCTTAGATTGTGGCTGAAATGAGTGACCGAGTGCATCGGTTTGTGGTAGGACTTGGGCCACATCTGTTTAATGAATGCTCCACGGCCGCTCTGCTCGATGGTATGGATATTTTCCGCATCCAGGCTTATGCTCAGAATTTAGAGGATCGGTAACGACAACAATATGAGAAAATCGTGATAGGGGTCAGTGTAAGAAGGCTAGGTCTGCTAGGCAACCTGAGGATTTTCCGGGCGATTCTATGTCACCATACCCTGTTGAAAGTGTCCGACAATTATAGAAGCCGTATTATGAGGGATCTGTCCATTCTGAGTCAGGTTAGGGCTCGAGAATATTGGGTTTTCAGAGTCAGAGGGATTCAGCGCAAATGAGGGCGCCTCCTCCGCGGTGCAGTCAATGCGGTAGAACTCATCCTGGACAATGTCGTCAGGGGTCTAATGTATGTTATACCTGCGGAGACCCTAGTAATTACATGAGGGATTGTCCTATAAATGGCAGAAGCGGGATGGTTCAGCCCACCAGATCTATAACAGTCTCCTCCTCTTCAGTACGCCCTCAAGAGCGAGGCCCTCAGGCATCAGCTGGTAGAGATAGAGGCAGGGGTGGAGCATCTAGCTCAGGCGGTAATCAGAACCGCATATATGCTTTGGCAGGTCGTCATGACCTAGAGGCTACACTGGATGATGTGTCAGGTATTGTTATTATTGGTAATGTTTGATCTTATTAATGCAAATTGTGCAGTTAATATGATTAATGTAAGAGTAAGTTGGCATTACGTCTGAAGGGTTAAGGGAAACCAAGGCTAGCTTGCAAGCAAAGCATGAACCTGGTTATTAAGATTACAACCAATAGGTGTCAGCACCTAGAAGATAGATTAACAGAATTATATGTGACGAATGGACTAGGAAGTAATTTTAGGGAGGGACGACGCCCTGACCCAGTGAGAGCATGATATTTGTTTCATTGGAGTTTAGCCGGGGAAGATATATATATTTATAATATATTGATATGTATGTACATCTTGCGAGTTTAAACATTCGAGGACGAATGTTTTTATGGGGGGAAGGATGTTACATCTCGCGTTTTCGTACGTTAAAAGTTTCGTCTTCAGTTAATTGACATAGACTCAGGGATGAGATTATCTTGACGTTAATGTACTTACGCTGTTTATAACAAGCGATAAATAAGTGTTATGAAGGATAAGGGGTACACGGATTAAAGAAAACGAGTTTCGTTGAAAGTGGCCAATTTGGAATAAAATACGGGTCGAGCGATAATAACCGATAATTATGAACTAGTACCATGGAAGGTACCATATGACCACAATAGTATAATATATAAAGTATATATGAAGTTTTTTTATAAATAAATAAAATTTTAAATAATTTGTGATAATTTTTAAATTATGCGGGTAGATGATTAATTACCGGGTAACTGGACATTACCCAGTTAAATAATAAGTGAATAAAAAAAAGTTAATTATAAATTATGCCCCACTCCCCACGTGGCACAAGGCCACCAATCTAAGAGATGAATCATAACCATTATGAATAAGTGTCTAGTCTACACCTAAGGTTTAAAATAAAGCCTAAAGTTGACCAAGATAACACTTAAAAGTCTTATCTCTTTTCATGAATCAGAACAAAAATAACGTTAGGAGCTTCTGTCTTAGTTTGGAAGTTCGAAAACCTCATTGTTCAAAAACGTCCAACAATCTATTCTTGGTTTTGAAACCAAGAACGTTGAACTAGTACCATAAAACTTTCAAGCTATGTTTTGAGTTTAAGTAATTGCTGTATTCAAAGATTATAACAAGTCTGTCAAAGAAAGAAAGCATTTGGGAAATATTCTATTTACCTGTACTTTGGTGCAATTAGCTAGAAACAAGATATATGTTTCTCTGAATCTGGCCACTCCCTCCTAGCCAAGGTATGTTAAGGCTATCCTTCTTTCTTTTGGCATGATTGAGCAACGATACGTAAACTATATGTTATTCCATAAATAGTTCTACTCTTAGATGTTAAGGATGTGTATGTTATTCATTCCTGTAAAGTAAATTTGAAGTTAAGCTTTTGGAACGTTACAGTTTTAACTGATAAAGATGAACAAATATTGATCGGGCTGATGGTTAGAAACTGGAAAGCAAATATCATGTGTTTTGCGGGAACAAAAATGAAGGATGTAGAAACCTAATATATTTGTTAGAAAACTAATCCTTCTTTAACACTATTTCAATTAATAAAAATTCTATATGTAACTGGTGAAACTTGATGGTTAGTTTTTTTTAATCTTCTGCTATCTACTTAAGTTCTTGTCATGGATGATAATGTTAGTAATTTGTAAGTATTAGTGGTGGTGAACATAAGTGCAATTTATTAGAATGAAGTTATAAGTAGTACTACTGGTTAAAAGAGGACCTCTAGCTAATTTTCTTGATGTAACATTGAACTCTAGAGATCTTTTGATTTATCATATTCATGGCATGTTTAGTACTGCTGAGGTACAAGGAAACTTGTACGCGTGGGCAGTTATGTATCATTATTTATCACCAAGCTACGGTCGGTCGGGCAGTCAAGTATTTACCACCGAGCTACGGCCGGTTGGGCAGTTACATATTTACCTCCGAGCTTAGGCCGGTCGGGCAGTCATGCATTTACTACCGAGCTACGGCCGGTTGGGCAGTTACGCGCTTACCATCGAGCTACGGCCGGTCGGGCAGTCATGAATTTATCACCGTGCTACGGCCTGTCGGGCAGTTACCACTGATCAGTCAGGCAGTTAATGCTACGAGAATGATGTAATCAGAACTACTAGATCGTAGTTTAATTTATATATACGAAGGGGTTTTATTCTACATGTTACACCCCTCAGCGGCAAGTCAGAAGTTATAAGTTGACTCTTATCTCTCCTCGAGATAGTATGTTATTATTATTATGTTTTATTTCTGCCTTACATACTCGGTACATTCTTCGTACTAACGTCCCTTTTCCTGGGGCGCTGTGTTTCATGCCATGCAGGTGTAGATAGGCGAGGTGAGGACAATCCACTGTAGGCTGCCTCCAGATATCAGCTTTTGGTTGGTGAGCTCCACATCTTCCTGGAGTATTACCGAGTCACGTTCTATATATGTTACTTTATTTTATGAAGATATCAGGGACCCTGTCCCGACTTATATATTATGATCACGTTTTCTTAGAGGTTTTGTAGACAGTGTCTTGTGTATAGCTTTAGGCTTGATATGTCAACGGCCTTGTCGGCCCCTATGTATCTATATTAATCTTTTTGAATTAGATATGTGAGTTAAGTTCAAATATTATTAATTATATATATAACCGTGGCCTATCATGGCCGTGACGAGTCTTATAGAAAAAAAAGTGCGTGGCGCTCGGTTGAGTAGGCACCGGGTGCCCGTCGTGGACCTTTGATTTGGGTCGTGACAACACTGGCTTATTTCTTGAGGCTGTAGTTATTATTTTCAGTTGACTGTTTTATCCAGTTCCATATTTTCGATTTCTGTCATTATTATATACTGTGTACAGGTTGTAGTGTAAGTGGCCTGCCTTAGCCTCGTCATTACTTCATCGAGGTTAGGCTCGGCACTTACAGAGTACATGGAGTTGGTTGTACTCATACTACACTCTGCACTTCTTTTGCATATTTTGCATTCGGTCCCAGCAGCGGTTATCACTAAGCTCGGATTGGACATCGTACGGAGACTTGAGGTACAACTGCTCAGCGCCCGAAGCTCCTTGAGTCCCCTTCTCTTCTTTTATTTAGCTGTGTACCTTCTTTTCAGACTGCTTTATGTTATTTCAGACCCTTGTATGTATTATTCTAGTAGCTCGTGCACTTGTGACACCAGGTTCTGGGATGTATTAATCATTTGGCTGTGTTAGCTTCCACATTTATACTTTAGATTATTTCAGTTATTTCAGTTCTTTCTCATTATTTACTTTAAACTGTTAAAAAAAATAAAAAAAAATTCTAACATTGGCTTGCCTAGCAAGTGAAATGTTAGGCGCCATCACGGTCCCGACGGTGGAAATTTCGGATCGTGACAGGTATATAAGAATAATGCTAAATAAGGTGTATTACTGATGCAAAGATTAGTAATGCATGGGTTAGTAATGCCAGCATTAGTTATGCAGAGATTATTTCTTATCTACTATTTGGTATGGTGTACTAAAAATTAAAATGCATTGCAGAATTTTCAAGAAATTTAGTTGTTTACAAAAATGCCCTCCATATTCTTTAGCTTTATGGGACTTTAAGGATAATTTTATCTTCAACCACGCTAATGCATGCATTAATAGTTTTGGTATTTCTAATACCATGGTTTGCTATGTATTAGTTATACATAGGATAATAATAAATAGATTGTATAAGTAATACTTTCATTAGTAATATATAGGTTGAAAAAGTGTACCAAACAAAGGATTAATCATACCAAAAGCTAATGCATACATTATCTTCTATATTAACTCATACCAAACGACCCCGAAGCTCATGCAGAGGTATAAATAAGAGATAGCATGCTATACATACATGTGAACCCAAAATGATTAGATACTCTAAAATGCCAAACCTTATTGTTGTACTTTATGTAATCTCCATTTTCATTGTTAAGTGTGTTTGATTTGGATTGTAATGACCCGACCGGTCGTTTTGAGAATTAACGCCCCGATCCTCTATTAACTGCTTTCCCCGTGTCTTTTTCTGCTATTATGATTTGCCGGGATGGTTCATCTTGAGTTTCGGAGTGTTTTGGGACACTTAGCCCCTAAATGAGAGTATAAATTATAGAATTCGGACAATAGTCGGAATAGTGTGATGACGGCTCCGGAATGGAATTTCGTCGATTTCGTTAGCTCCTTTGGGTGATTTCGGGATTAAGGGTGTGTTCGGATTGTGTTTTTGAGGTCCGTAGCTTATTTAGGCTTGAAATGGCGAAAGTTGAATTTTTGGAGTTTCGGGCCGATAGTGGAATTTTTGATATCGGGGTCCAAATCCGATTTCGGAAGTTGGAGCCGTAGTGTTGAATATGACTTGTGTGCAAAATTTGGGGTCAATCGGACATGGTTTGATTGGTTTCGGCATCAGTTGTAGAATTTTGGAAATTCAAGTTCATTAGGTTTGGATTGGAGAGTGATTCGTGGTTTTAGCGTTGTTTGATGTGATTTGAGGGCTCGACTATGTTCGTATGGTGTTTTAAGATTGGTTGGTATGGTTGGTTGAGGTCCCGGGGGCCTCAGGCGAGTTTCAGATGCTTAACGGATTTGATTTGGACTTAGGCAAATTCTGAAGTTGGCTAATTCTGGTGTTTTCACACCTGCGGTGGGAAGCCCGCAGGTGTGGCCCAGTAAAAGCGAGGAAGGAGGTCGCAGGTGCGGTTTGAGTCAAGAGGACCATTGTCGAAGGTGCGACTCAAGAACCGCAGAAGCAGAGCCGCATCTGCGAAGAAATGAGCGCAGCTGCGGTGCTTGAGGAATTAATGAAATTTCGCATATGCGGAGCTCTAGCCGCAGTAGCGGGACTGCAGGCGCGGTCCTGGGAGCGCAGATGCGGAAACCGCTTGGTAGAAAAGATGGTTTCGAGGGTTTGAAATTTCATAACACAAAATTTTATTTGGAGCTCGGTGGGAGGCGATTTCTTGAGGGATTTTGAATGAGAACTATTGGGTAACGAATTCTAACTCTATTTTAGATCAAGTACATAAAGTTGTTTTCCTCATTTAATTAAGGAATTTGAGGGTGGAAGTTTTGAAATGGGGAAAAAAGTTCCCCAATTGAAAATCTGAGTTTTGAATAGGAATTTGACGTCGGATTGGGATGATTTTTGTACGAACGAACTCGTGAGTGAATGGGTGTTCGTAATTTGTGATTTTTACCCGATTCCGAGACGTGGGCCCAGGGAGGATTTTTGGGCATTTTTCTATTTTCATGCCTTAGCTTTGAATTCATTAGTTAAATGAGTTGCTTGTAGCTATATTTACGTTATATAATTGCTTTTATTAGATTTGGGCCACTCGGAGTTGGATACTCATGGCAAGAGCGTGATTTCGGATTGATTTTGGGCTTGGTTCTAGGTAAGTGGCTTGCCTAACCTTGTGTGGGGGAACTCCCCTTAGGATTTTGGTACTGTTGTTATATGAATGCCGTGTACGTGAGGTGACGAGTGCGTACACATGCTAATTGTTAAAACACCATGTTTTCATTAAGTAATTAATTGTGTTTTACTTTAATTGAGCAATACTAGTATACGTAGCCTCCTGTTTAGCTTAGGAAAGCATGTCTATGCGCCTTAACTGTCTTATCTGCTTTAACTGTCTACCTAGATTCTGTGTAGCATGTTTAGAGTAAGCATTTCCTGTCTTCCTTGCTACGAACTTGACTAGAACTGTAGATATTTCCTATGCTGGAGCTGTTGCGTATATTGAATGAGTTGTGTATTTATTTTGGGACTACGGAACGGTATTCCGGGAGATCCCCCCTGTATGTTTATCTTTGGGACTACAGGATGGTATCCCGGGAGATCCCCCTGTACTGGATATTTACTTTGGGGCTACGGAACGGTATTCCGGGAAATCCCCTGCACATTTACGATTTGGACTACGGGACGGTATCCTGGGAGATCCTCTGTACATTTACGTTTGGGACTACAGGACGGTACCCCGAGAGATTCCCTGTTGCTATCTCTGTGCACTGAGTTATTTCTTTCTGTGATTTCATTTTTCATTAACTGTTAGCATTTTTAACTCTACTGCAATATTTCATACTATTTTATCTTCTTATATGTATAAACCAGTAGAGCCCTGACCTGATCCCGTTACTACTCGACCGAGGTTAGGCTTGGCACATACTGGGTACCGCTGTGGTGTACTCATGCCCTTTCCTGCACATGTTTTTCGTGTGCAGATCCAGGTACTTCTTCTCAGCCATACTTCCAGTAAGGCGGGGCGATCATAGAGACTTCGAGGTATATCTGTCCCGTCTGCAGACCTAGAAGTCCCTCTCTATTCCTCCTTCAGTTATAGACTTCTTGTATTTTTCTTTGTTGTTAGATTTCTGGAGTTAGAAACACTATGTACTTCTTTAGCTTGTGATTCATGAGATTCCGGGTTTTGGGAGTGTTTATGTTCAGTTCGAGAGTGTTTTATGGTATACGCCGAGCGGCATTTTAAACTTTTATTATATTTACCTATTAATTATTAGTTTTCGTATTTTGTTTCATTTCTGCAAATTGTTAGGCTTACCTAGTCGTAATGACTAGGTGCCGGCACGACAATTCACAAAGAGAGAACTTGGGTCGTGACAAGTTGGTATCAGAGCTCTAGGTTCATAGGAGTCGTGAATCACAAGCCAGTTTATTAGAGTCTCGCGGATCGGTACGGAGACGTCTGTACTTATCTTCGAGAGACAATGAAACTGTTAACAAAATTCCACTTCATTTGATTCCTTGTCGTGCGAGATTATTGACTTCGAAATTCTAACTTTTGTCTTCTATTCTCTCATAGATGGTGAGGACACGTGCCACCGGAGATGACCAGGCACCCGTGCCCCCTGCTAGAGCCGCTAGAGGCCAGGGTCGGGGTAGAGGCCGAGGACGCGCACGTGATGCAGCCAGAGCACCCGCACGAGCTGCTACAGAAGAGCTACCAGCAGCTCCAGCCGGAGCACAGGCGCCTGATACGCCTACTGCTACTACTACTCCAGCTCTCCAGGACACCCTTGCACAGTTCACGTGCATGTACAATACTCTAGCTCAGGCAGGGTTGACTCCCCTTGCTGCAGCCACATCTCAGGTCGGAGGAGGAGCACAGACTCCCGCCGCCCGCACTCCAGAGCAGCGAGTTTAGGTTGATCAGATCCCAGAGGTTATACCGGTACCGCCTGTAGCCCCAGCTCAGCCCGAGGGTAGGGCAGTAGTTTCAGAGGAGGAGCAGCGGAGGCTTGAGAGGTACAAGAAGTACGACCCTCCTACATTCAGTGGTCTAGCATCAGAGGATGCGCAGGGATTTCTGGAGGAGTGCCAGCGCATCCTCCACACTATGGGTATAGCAGAGTCGAGTGGGGATTCCTTCACTGCCTTCTAGCTTCGAGGGGAAGCCTATCAGTAGTGGCATACTTTTGAGTTGGACTGTCCGGCTGAGGTAGCTTCCCTTACATGGACCCAGTTTTCAGATATGTTTTTTGAGGGAGTATGTCCCTCAGAACCTCAGGGACGCATGGCGCACAGAGTTTGAGCATTTGCGCCAGTGTACTATGAGTGTTTTGGAGTATGCTGTTCGTTTCAGTAACATGGCTAGACATGCACCGGCCTTGGTTTCTACGGTTTGTGAGAGAGTTTGCCGGTTTATTGAGGGGCTCATTCCCAGCATCAGGTCTAGCATGGCCCGAGAGCTAGAGATGGATATCGCTTATCAGCAAGTGGAGAGTATTGCTAGGAGAGTGGAGGGCATGCTTGCTCGGGATAGGAAGGAGAGAGAGGCCAAAAGGTCTCGAGAGTTTGGCGATTTTTCTGGTGCCCGTGCCCCAGCTGTAGTTTGTCATGGTAGGGGCTATGTAAGTCGCCCCATTCATTCAGCTCTTCCAGCAGCCAGTGGTATTCAGCTCCTCCTAGACCTCAGGAGCCTTATTATGCACCTCCAGTATCTAGTGCGCCTCCTGGACGGGGTGCTTTGAGTGGTTAGTCCAGCACATCTGGCCCGAGCTAGTCACATCAGTCACGTCCTCCCAGAGCTTGTTTTGAGTGGGGCGACACACGCCATATGGAGAGGGATTGCCCCAGACTTAGGAGGGGTGCACCTCCAGAGACTTCTCAGCCACACCATGCTCCACAGGGTTCCCAGGCTATGATTACAGCACCAGTTACTACCCCACATGCTCAGCCAGCCAGAGGTGAAGGTCGGGGAGGTAGAGGTTGCCCTAGAGGGGGAGGCCAGGCCAGATACTACGCCCTTCCTGCCCGTACTGAGGCTGCTGCCTCCAATTCTATCGTCACGGGTATTGTTCCGGTCTGTCATATAGATGCATCGGTTCTATTCGATCCAGGCTCCACTTATTCCTATGTGTCCTCTTATTTTGCCCCGCATTTGGGCGTATCTCGGGATTCTATGAGTTCCCTTTTTATGTTTCTACTCCTGTGGGAGATTCTCTTATTGTGGACCGCATTTATTGTTCGTGTTTGATTGCTCTTAGTGGTTTTGAGACTAGAGCTGATTTATTATTGCTCAACATGGTGGATTTTGATGTTATCTTGGGCATGGACTGGTTGTCGCCCCATTATGCTATTCTTGATTGTCACGCCAAGACCGTGACGCTGGCTATGCCAGGTTTACCGCGATTAGAGTGGAGGGGTACTTTAGATTACACACCCAGTAGAGTTATTTCATTTCATAAAGCTGAGCGAATGATTGAGAAGGGGTGTGACGCGTATCTAGCTTTTGTGAGAGATGTCAGTATTTATACCCCTACAGTTGATTCAGTCCCAGTAGTGCGGGATTTCCCCGATGTGTTTCCATCTGTTCTTCCGGACATGTCGGCCGATAGAGGTATTGATTTTGGCATTGATTTGTTGCCGGGCACTCAACCCATTTATATTCCTCCTTATCGTATGGCTCCTCCTGCGTTGAATGAGTTGAAGGAACATTTACAGGACTTGCTTGATAAGGGCTTTATTTGGCTCAGTGTGTCACCTTGGGGTGCTCGTGTCTTGTTTATGAAGAAAAAGGATGGTTCTATGCGTATGTGCATTGATTATTGCCAGTTGAACAAAGTTACAGTGAAGAACCGGTATCCTTTTCCTCGTATTGATGACCTGTTTGATCAGTTATAGGCTGCTCGAGTGTTTTCTAAGATTGACTTGCATTCTGGTTATCATCAGTCGAAGATTCGGGAGCCAGATATCTCAAAGACTGCTTTTAGGACTCCGTATGGTCATTACGAGTTCCTTGTTGTGTCATTTGGGCCGATTAATGCCCCAGCAGCATTTATGCATTTGATGCACAGTGTATTCCGGCCATATCTTGACTCGTTTGTCATTGTCTTTATTGATGACATTCTGGTGTACTCCCAGAGTCGGGAAGATCATGAGCAGCACCTGAGGACAGTGCTTCAGACCTTGAGAGAAAAGAGAAGTTCTCGAAATGTGAATTCTGGTTGGACTCCGTGGCATTCTTGGGTCACGTAGTATCGAGTTAAGGGATCAAGGTGGATCCGAAGAAAGTGGAAGTAGTGCAGAGTTGGCCCAGACCATCCTCAGCTATAGAGATCCATAGTGTTCTTGGCTTGGCGGGTTATTACCGTTGATTTGTTAAGGGATTTTCATCTATTGCAGCACTTATGACCAGGCTGACCCAGAAGGGTGCTCCGTTCAGGTGGACGGAAGAGTGCGAGGAGAGATTTCAGAAGCTCAAGACAGCTTTGACTACAACCCCAGTATTGATATTGCCTATGTGTTCGGGGTCTTATGCTGTCTATTGTGATGCCTCGAGGATTGGCCTTGGAGCGGTATTGATGCAGGACAGTAGTGTGATTGCCTACGCGTCCAGACAGCTGAAGGTGCATGAGAAGAATTATCTTGTCCGTGATCTCGAGTTAGCTGCTATTGTTCACGCCTTGAAGATCTGGCATCATTATTTTTACGGTGTTCCTTGCGAGATCTTCACAGATCACCGAAGTTTGCAGCATATGTTCAAGCTGAAGGACCATAATTTGCGTTAGAGGAGGTTGTTAGAGCTGCTTAAGGATTATGATATCACTATTTTCTACCACCCGGGGAAGGCCAATATGGTGGCCGATGCTTTAAGTCGCCGGGCGGAGAGTTTGGGGAGTTTGGCTTATCTATCAGCATCGGAGAGGCCCATGGCGATGGATGTTCAGACCTTAGCCCGCCAGTTTGTGAGATTGGATATTTCGGAGCCCGGTCGGGTCCTAGCTTGTGTGGTTTCTCGGTCATCCTTGTTTGATCGTATCAGAGAGCGTCAGTATGATGACCCTCATTTGCTTATCCTTAAGGACAAAGTTCTGAATGATGATGCCAGAGATGTGATCATTGGTGATGACGGAGTATTGAGGATGCAGGGTCGGGTTTGTGTACCCAATGTAGATGGGCTTTGGGAGTTGATTCTAGAGGAGGCCCACAGTTCGCGGTATTCCATCCATCCGGGTGCCGCAAAGATGTACCAGGATTTAAGGCAGCACTATTGGTGGAGGAGGATGAAGAAAGATATAGATGGGTTTGTAGCTCGATGCCTCGATTGTCAATAGGTGAAATATGAGCATCAGACACCGGGTGGCTTGCTTCAGCAGATAGAGATTCCGGAGTGGAAGTGGGAGCGAATCACCATGGACTTCGTAGTTGGACTCTGTATACGGCTAAAATCGGAGAGTCCGATTTTATAATCATTATGGCATTTCACAGCCTGTTTTCGGAAGCCTCGAAGCATAACTTGAAGTTTGACCCTGGGGCTCGGGGCAGTGCAAATCGGCGGCTATCTTTGACAAGGGGGAAATTCCCAATAGGCATGCGGTTAAAGCTGATCAGGTCTACAAGGATAGTACAAGTCCGTACCGTGACATTAAATGGTTGTACCAGTCGTTGATCTTTGTAATAAATGGCTGTACCAACCACATATCTTTGTAATAAATGCACCTGTACTGTGTTGGGATTCCCCCTCCTATATAAAGGGGATCCTTGTCATTATTTGCACACATGATATTCAATACAAGAACAAGAACATTCTCTGCTCTCTAACTTAAACATATTCTCTCTTGAGTTTATTGCCTATATTGGTTACATTGCTTACATTTATTGCATTTCATTGATTGTTCTTCATTTATTACTCATCATTGACCATAAAGATCCCTCATCAAAGCTCTTAGTACTGATAGTCCTTCATCGGCTATACACAGTCCAACGCTTTAGCTCGACCTCGAGGACCCGTGTAGGCTAGCTCGAGACCCCGACTCTCGGCCACTCGGTTTGCTTGTCACGCTATCTTAGAGCTCTTATCTTATTTTCTAGCCTCATACTTAGCATCTACTGCCTAACAACTAGCATAAAAATAAATCACGTATTTTTAGAACTACAAAATCAAATCTAATTGTAATTACCAATTTCAAGGTAAATAATTTGGCGCCCACCGTGGGGCTAAAAATAATAGTGATTGTTTTCGTGCTGGTTTACTGAATAACGCAAGTTATCTTTCACACTTTTTCTTGTCCAAGAATCTTGATTTGAGGTCAAAATGTCTAACTTAGTGAATGCACATGAGAACAACGGTCCTAAGGACCATGGAGAGAATTGTGTAGCTGTTCCAGGCATCGGTGAACCACCGCGAAACCCTGAGGATGCACAAGAACAAATTCCCGTGGACGTGGTCTCGTGCAATGCCCAACACGTCGATATAAGCTCCCACACTAACACGAGTATACGCCAAAAAAACCAACAAGAAGCTCAGAAAACCCCAGCTCGGGAGGAACGAGAGGTTAGCCTCCATGTCATTTTTGAAATGTTGCAAGCACAACAGCTGGCGATCGCTCAACTGCAGAGCCACCAAAAAACCCCGAGCACAGCAGCACCGGAAACGGCTCCTCGAGCCGAACAAGTACCAGAAAGATCAAGCAACAACGGGTCAGCAGCCGACCCCGCTATCATAAAGATGCTCGAGGACCTCAAAAAGAGGATTGAATCGGGTGAAAAGAAGATAGAAGCCAATGACAAAAAGGTGGAGACCGACAATTCAAGGGTCGATCAGATCCCAGGCGCACCCCCGATTCTAAAGGGTGTAGATTCAAAGAAATTTGTACAAAAGCCATTCCCGTCAAATGCTGCTCCAAAGCCCATTCCGAAGAAATTCAGAATGCCTGATCTCTCGAAATACAACGGAACCTCGGACCCCAACGAGCACATCACTGCTTACACTTGTGCTGTAAAGGGGAATGACCTGAAGGACGACGAGATGGAATCCGTCCTATTGAAGAAATTAGGAGAAACACTTTAAAAAGGGGCCATGATGTGGCATCACAACCTAGCCCCGAATTCAATAGATTCATTTGCCATGCGGGCAGATTCTTTTATAAAGGCACACGCCGGTGCCATTAAGGTTGCTACAAGAAAATCCGACGTCTTCAAAATCAAACAATGAGAAAACGAGATGTTGCGGGAGTTTGTATCTCGCTTTCCAATGGAGCGAATAGAATTACCGCCAGTCTCCGACAACAGGGCAGTGCAGGCCTTCACCCAAGGTTTGAACGAACGAAGCTCGGTGGCTTTGAAGCAGCTGAAGCAGAACTTGGTTGAATATCCCACCGTAACTTGGTCGGATGTCCACAACCGATATCAACCGAAGAGTAGGGTCGAGGACGACCAACTAGGAGCCCCCTCAGGCTTAGTATATCCTAGCAAGCTCTCGGCAAAGGAACCAAGGCCAAACAAGGAAAGGTATCAACCATACATCGAAGATCGAAGAAACGCCCCAAGGCGTAACATACCCCGAAATGACCGAAGGATAGATCGAGGTCGTTATCCTCGAGGACTCTTGAGCAGAGCCGGATTCAACAGATACACAGGGCCGATGGAGGCACCCCGGTTATCTGAGTACAACATCAACATCGATATTTCGGACATCATATCAGCCATAGGTAATATCAGAGACACTAGGTGGCCAAAACCCGTACTATCAGATTCGTCGCAAAGGAACCCCAACCTGACGTGCGAATTTCACGGCACACACGGTCATAGTACCGAAGATTGCAGATAGCTCCGAGAAGAAGTAGCCCAACTACTTAACAAAGGGCACCTCCGAGAGTTTCTCAGCGACCGGGCCAAAAATCAATTTCGGGAAAGAGAGGCAAACAGGAAAAATTAAATAGAAGAACCACAACATGTCATCCACATGACTGTTGGGGGAGTCGACATCCCACAGGAACCCATGGTCAAAAGAAAAAAAATATCCATCACCAGGGAAAAGCGAACTCGAGGTTACATACCCGAGGACGCTCTCAATTCAGCGACAAGGACATCGGGACCCTATCTCAGCCTCATAACGACGCACTGGTAATTCATTTTCTTGTGAATATGTTTCAAATTAAGAGTGTGCTTGTGGATCCAGGTAGCTCAACCAACATTATCAGGTCGAGGGTGGTGGAGCAGCTCGGACTGCTTGACCAGATCGTGCCCGCCTCTCGAGTCCTCAACAGATTCAATATGGCGAGCGAAACGACAAAAGGGGAAATCACCCTCCCGGTCAATGTGGCCGGCACAACCCAAAATGTCAATTTTCATGTCGTCGAAGGAGACATGAGGTACAATGCCTTGCTCGGAAGACCATGGATACACTGCATGAGAGCAGTACCGTCAACCCTTCATAAAATGATGAAGTTTCCAACAAAGAACGGAATAAAAACTGTATACGGGGAGCAACATGCATCGAGAGAGATGTTCGCGGTGCACGATATGGAACTGACATCAACACCTTCAACATCAAAGGAGCCAAAGGATAAGCAAACAGCGAAGTAGTAATCACGAGCTGCATTCTCGGCTGTACCCGAGTCAATTAGCAAAGGACCGTACAGTGTCCCCGGAGCAAACATTTGAAGAATATCGAGACTCGAAGCGCCATCACTACTAAGGTATAACCGTCTCCCTTTTTTATTTACGTTTTACACTAACCTATATGCAGGAGTCCGGTTGGAACAATCGAAGCACTTTCCAGCTGGAAGACCTTAGGTTTTAAAGCATGCGTTGCACTCTTTTCCTTCGACCGGATTTTATCCCAAGAAGGGTTCTACCGGCAAGGTTTTTAACGAGGCAACATCTATATGCTACCTAAGGAGAACTTAACAAGTATTCAAGGTTTCTCTTCAATCAACCTCGAATGCTAGGGGGCACCCCCCCCCCCCCCCCCCCCCCCCGAGAGATCACCTCCTCGAAGAAGTTAAGATGAGCCAAAAATGGTCTCAATAGCAAAACCATGTATCGGGCCAAACGGTCGATTGAACCTGTCCGCATAGAATAATCAAACCCTCGAGGACAAAAACATGTATACTTGTGCCAAGTAATCAAGGAATATTTTTCCATCAAAACACTTTGCGCTTCAAAGAAAACTACTATTTTTTCAAGAACGGCTCCAGAGCCAGAAATTTCCCGAACACTCGGGGACTGATATCAAAAACTCGAAGCCGTAAGACATCCGTGCCGGAAACTCCAAGTTCATAAGCCCTCAATGAGGCAACGTAAAAATATACAAAGAACGGCTCCAGAGCCAAACAGCCTCGACGTCTCGGGAACTGTAGCCGACGGTCACCCCATCGAGGTATCAAGAACTCGAGGCCATAAGACCCCATACGGGCGACCTCGAGCCCAAAAATGCTCAACATGGCAATGTTAGAAAATGTAAGACCTCCACGAGGCGTTATCAACAGTGTAAGACCTCCATAAGGCAATACCAAATCTGTAAGACCTCAAGCCAGGCATGAATTATACTTGTACCAAGTAGCCTATCTGTAAAACCTCAAGCCAGGCAAGAATTATACTTGTGCCAAGTATCCTATCTTTATGACCTCAAGTAAGGCATGCTCAAATTTATAAGAACTTACAAAAGGCATAATCCCGATCTTAAAGTTAAGGCTATATATACGAACTTGTAAGACCCCTAAAAAGGCATACCCTCGATATAGACGCCGAAGCTACTTCACTTGGGGACTAAAAGGCTACGGCCAAACACAATGACTACGGTCACAAGGCTCCGGCCAATCTAATGTGACTCGGGGACGCCCGACCGTCGCCGTAAAATCACAGGCCTTCAATTACTTCGAAAAGAACCGGTTAACCAGGCTACCCTCGGCATAAGCAAAAGAGCTTCGATCATATCAGCTCCAAACAATAAAAAGGCTTCGAAATAATTCAGCCATCGAGCGAAACCTCCCGAGGTGCTCGTCTATCATCACATAACTGCTCGCAATCGAGGTTCTTATCGAACCGTCGAAGAGTCGGACGAATACTAAAACTTAGACGAGGGAAAAATAAAGCCTATACTAGAGGTCATACCGACCCTACGCGTAAGAGCCACTGTCGCCAGCTTAAAACAAAAGTTCGTACCGCCCTACGCATAAGAGCCACTGTCGCCAGCTTAAATCAAAAGGTCGTACCGACCTAATCCGTAAGAGTCACTGTCGCTAGCTTAAATCAAAAGGTCGTACCTACCTAATGCGTAAGAGCCACTGTCGCCAGCTTAAATCAAAAGGTCGTACCAATCCAACGCGTAAGAGCCCAGACGCCAGCCTACATTAGAGGTCGTACCGACCCAACGCGTAAGAGCCTAAGAGCCAGCTTAAAATTCGAAAACTTAAGGGCCAATGAGCTCGAGTGGAAATCCGACTCGAAGACTGAGCCCGAAACAGTTAACTAAAAAACGCCTAAGGGCAAATGCGTAAGAGCCTACGAGCCAGCCCAACAAGCCTCGGGCCCGATTTGTAAACCTAAGGTTTTTTTCTCGAAGTCCAGTTCACCTGGCTAATTATCGAAAAACGTATAAATTCAAAACAAAGAAAGACATACACAAGCAGAGGGAAATGCATGAAAGATGAAACCGAAAGGCTTCCTTTTATACGTATATGGGAAAAATACAAAGCTCAATTTACAATGTTCTCTAAGAGCATTGTACGCAGAATCAGAAAAGCAAGGCCTACTCTACGTTCCCCTCGGGGACTGTGGCCCGGGCGTCCACGACCTCAGCCTTCATCTTCAAAAGCTCAGACTCGAGCCTTCCAATCATGCTCGTTTGAACCGAGCTATTTTCACGAGCATTCTGGAATTGCACCTCGAGGTCAGAAGCCTTGGCCAAAACATTGTTCTTGGCCACAACTTGGGCATCTGCATCTTCCTTTAGCTCAGTACACTCATGCTTGGCCTGACCAACTTCACCCCAAAGGCGTTCCAGGTCTTTCATCTTCCTCTGCAACTGAAGTATTAGAATGTTAATCTCCGAGTGAAGGAGAAGAAACATCCATCCCCTCAAAACAAAGGTTACTTGTCTTTCGAGGTAGCTTTCGTAGTTCCGGCTTCGACTCTCCTCGTACCGCAGGTATACCAACTCCTTTGCCCTTTTATCACAAAGAAGCCTGAGGGATTTCTCCTCGTCTAAGGCTTTTCGCAGCCTGGCTTCACGGCGGAGCAACTCAGACTTGAGCTTGTCAAAGGCCTATGAAAAAGAAGCTCAATGAGAAAATGAAAATGCAAAATAAAAAAACCAACAAAGTCAACCAAAGCTCACCACAGAACAAAGCAGCTGAGCCTCCTCAAAGGTTGAGCGCGCATCCACTGGCCTGGTCTCATCGGCCCCGGTAGAACCACTCCCGATGGGAATACGGTCGCTCGGCACCCCGCTTGATTTAGGCGACCCCTGGCCTCGAAGTACCTTCGGCGGGAAAAGAAGAAGGCAGCAAAAAATCTTTATCCCTAGAAGTACCTTCGACGGGAGAAGAAGAAGGCGGCAGAAAAGCTTTATCCCTCAAAGTACCTTCGACGGGAAAAGAAGACGGCAGCAAAGGAGGAACCATTTTTCCGAGGCTAGAAGCCTCGGATGCAGCAGGCTCAGCTGATACATCTCCTCTGAGCCTCCAAGCAGGGCTTGCATCGCTATGAGCACCTTCTTCCTTCGAGGACTCCTTCCATTTGTTATCATTCCTCGGCCCTAAAGTCGACGATCCTTCCTCCTCCCTGAGGGAGCACGGTCTCATCTCTGAAAATTCTCCAATGCCTGCGGTGACGGAGTTAATGCACATAAAAGAGAGTACATTTCGGAGAAAATAGGCCACACAGCACGTACCGTGGTGTTTGGCCTCCCATCTAACTTTGGACATATCTCGCCACTTATGCTCATCGTAAGTTGAGCAAGCTGCTAGTTTTCGAGTCCAATCCGCCAGATCGGGGACCTCGTGTGGCAGCCACGGGATCGCTGTAAAGAAGAAAAGGAGAATATCTTTATGAAGTCTGCCTCCACCATGAACAAAATGATAAAAGCACAAGTTTACCACTTACGTGTGAAATTCCATTTCTCAGGAAATGGCAGAAACTCTGCAGGGATAATATCGACAGTCCACACTCGGACAAATCGACTCATCCACCCTCGGTCCCCTTCTTCTTCATTACTGGCAATAGAGGGCCGGGTGGATCGACATTTTAGAGTAATCAAGCCTCGATAATGCTAGGGTCGATACAATCTGATAAGATGGCGGAGGGTGAACTCGAGCCCGGCTTTATCCGCAAAGTACCTTGTCATAAACACTATCCTCCAAAACGTCGGGTGAACCTATGCCAGGGTAACCTGATATCTTCTACAAAACTCGAGCATGACCCTATCGAGAGGGCCCAATGTAAAGGGGTACGTGTATACATTCAATAACCCCTCGACGTGGGCCATGATGCTCTCTTCCGAGGAAGGTACCTGCAGTACCGCCTTTTCTCCCCATCCGCAGTCTTTCCTGACTGCCTCGAGGTGTTCCTCCCCTATTGATGAGACGAACCTCGATGCATGCTCCCAATGGCCCTGAAAATTGGGAGGCCTCTCTAACGTAAAATCCCTCCTCGAGACAAAGCATCTCGAGGTTAGCTCACCAGACGCCGGCGGTGTACCACCGACCGAGCGGGAAGCAGAGGCGGAACCCTCCTCTTCTTGATGAACGAATTTGAGTATAGTATCCATAACGATGATAAAACGAGAGAAGGGAAGTGAAAACATGGGAAAGGGCCTTGAATTAAAATGGTGAAAGAATTGGCGCAGGGAAGAAGAGCTCTATAAAAGGGATAGTTACTCAAAAGTAGCGGATTCCTCCGATAAGAAGAAAGCAAATACATACATAGGGCAAGCGTCGACTATTCGCCTATTCTGAAGGCCAATTAATTCTTACCATGTCAGCGCCACTTTTGGGGAAGCGCACCGGTGGGACCAACCCGGTCACTTCGCAATCGTGCCATACGAATAACGCCATCATACAGCGTTCTAGGGTTCAAGATTCCCGTATCGATCTAGCCTCGAGATGGTACCCGATCTCGAGGAAATCTGCCACTACAAAATGGGCCCCGAAAGAACTAACAGTCTAGCCTCGAGATGGTGCCCGATCTCGAGGATCTCGGTCACTTCGAGTATGGTCTATAAAAGAGCCGACATCAAAATTCAACATACTAGCTTTACATAAGCACTGGAAAATAAATTTGAAGACTTAGAACAAAAAGATCTCTTTGCATTCTCAAAAAATTACAGAATGTGCCTTTACAAACCTCCACCGAGGAGCCCATACACAAATGGAAGAAAAGAAGGAGCAGAAAGGATGACGCGAGACTATTCCTCACCCTCGCTACCTTTTGAATCACTTCCAGAGTCCTCATCTGAAGTAGTTGAAGGCGCTGATCTTTCCTCCAAGGTTCTGGCTTTCTCGATCTGAACCGAGAGATCGACACCTTCGGCGCTTGCTTCCTCGAAGGCCTGCCTTCGAGCTTGCAAACGAGCATAAGCCACGGCCCGAGCCAACTTCTGCTCGGCCTTCTCGGATATCTCCCTAGCTCGAGCGTTTGCAGTGGCAACATCTCTCTTGTATGAGGACGCATCTTCATCGGCTCCTGCCTTGGCCGCAGATGATGCAGTGATCTCCTTCTGAGCACTCCGAAGAAGATCCTGGGTCAAGGCCAACTCTCCCCGAAAAAGATCTCTCTCCGAGGTCACAATCTCATTCTGCCTATTCAGCTCGAGGATCTCCGTGTGCTTAGCTACAACATCTTCTCGAAGTTGCCCCACCAGGGCATCCTTTTGCCCAATCTACAAAGGCGGAACAAGATAGTAATCATCAAGTTATAAGAAGGAAAAAGATAAGCACAAGAATGTTGTGTTACCTGCTCGGCAAAGCTAGTCCGTTCCTGGTGCACCCCCTCCAGACTTGCCCGAAGCTCACCCAACTCCTCTTCCTTTCGGGCGGAGGAAGCCTTCGACTTATTTAGCTCCGAGGTGAGCTTCTCAAGTTCCTTCTCACGGCATGAAAGCTCGTCGTGGAGCTTAGAAAAGGCATGGTCATACAACTTCTTGACCTATGAAAAAAAGCAAAAAAGTTGAGAAGACAAGGGAAAAACATGAAGCGCAAACGGTATGTCGAGAATATTACCTGCTGTTGAAGCTTCTCAGCCTCCTCGAGAGCGACAGGGGCGTCGAGGTCCATATCCACGTCGATGCCAGCAAATTAGTTTCCGAGCATATCTTCATCTCCATGAGAGGCCCTCATATTGGCGGTATCGGGGTCCTGTGCATCCCTAATTCCCCCCGGTGAAAATGAAGGGCCCAAATTAAAGCCACCCAGGACATTAATTTCTCTAAGGGTCTTATCTTTCCCCCGAGAAGCTTCGGGTTCAGGCCCTCCGGAATCGCCAGCCGAGGGACCATCAGTACGGACTATACCATGTCCGACTTGAAACTCGGGGACTGTGCCCGAACCCTCCTCGATTGTCTCCTCATCACGGGTTCGCTCCTCATCAGCCATCCCCGACTCGGCGACCTTGCACCCAACAGCCTGTGGAGCATCCGCACCCCGTCTCGCCCTTTGTACCAAAGGGAGATCATCATCGTCATCACCTTCGTCTTCGGTGCGAGGACTTGCCACAGCAGCCGAAGTCGAGACTGTGGCATCAGCCCGAGGCCTGCAAACTTTAGGTTTCTTTGATTTGGGAGACTCGGTCGATGACCCCTTCTTCCTCTTCTTACCCTTCCCGGGTTTCGAGGTCCCTTCTTCACAATGAGGAGACGGTCTCATCGACACGCCTTCCCTGAGGCGTATGCAAGCACAATGTATCAAACTCACCATCGCAATAGGTACTCATAAGGTACCTGGTAAAGATGGCAATAAGAAGCATACCGTGGTTCATGGCCTGCCACCGCGTCTTGGCCAAATCACGCCAAGCACGCTTACTGTAAGGGAAAGTAGAGTCCAATTGTCTAATCCATCCCGAAAGGTCCTGAACCGCGCCGGGATACCAAGCGGTGGCTGCATAATCAAAAGAAGATCATTTTCAGTAGGAGAAGAAACGGCAATAAAACGTGCTCGAGGTAGGGTAACTTATGTTTCATATTCCATTCTTCAGGGAATGGCATCCTATTAGCTGGGATGATGTCCGAGGTCCTCACTTTTATAAATCGGCTCATCCACCCCCGGTCCTTGTCCTCATCGATGCTCGAAAAGAACGTCTTCGTAGATCGAGGATGAAGCTTGATTAAGCCTCGAAAGAGACGGGGGCTATGTAATCTAACCAAGTGATTGAGGGTGAAGGTCATACCCTCGACCCGGTTGGAAAAATATTGGAGCATGTAAACGATCCTCCAGAAAGAAGGATAGATCTGACCGAGTGTCACTCGGTACTCACGAAAAAAGTCGAGAATCACCAGATCTATCGATGGGAAAGAAGGATCTGAAGAATCTACGGGACCCAGAGTAAAGGGGTATGTGTATACACGGAGGAAGCCAGATTTGTGGTCTACTATGCTTTCCTCAGGATTGGGAATCTCTACTAGCACTGCCTTTCCCCATTGGCAGTCTTTCTTCACTCTGTTCGTATCGGTCACCTAATATACCGAGATACATGCTCACATCGGCCCGGTGTAAAAGGGGGATTTTCGATGGAAAAATCGGAGATCGTATCGAATTGGCCGGGAGTACATTGCTCGACAGTTGGGGGTACTTTTGATTTGCCCCTGGACCGGCGAGACGAAGAAGTGGTGCCCTCTTTCTGAGGTACCGTTCTAGAGGTTCTAGCCATAACTATATAGAAGGTTTCTAAGTAAGCGGATGAATAGGCAAGCACAGAAGGGAGATGAATACAGAAGATGGTGAACTTAGCCCTAGAAACATGAAGATATTGAAAAAGTATGAATGACAAACGGTTAAGGTATTTATAGAAGCCATTTGAGCAACGTTTGAGAAGCGGAAGAGTCGAACCACTGAGGGTTCGTGGACTTCTCGATAGTCGTGTCGACAGCGACCCCTACGCAGTTTTGAGTAATGGTATTTAATACTCTGATGGGCTGATGTCATGACGGTAGTATCGAGGAGGTAAGAATTCAAGACCGTTTCTTATCATTTTCATCCTAAGAAACGCGGGGACTATCTGTATATGGCTAAAATTGGAGAGTCCGATTTTATAATCATTATGGCATTTCACAGCCCGTTTTTGGAAGCCTCAAAGCATAGCTTGAAGTTTGACCCCGATGCTCGGGACAGTGCCAATCGGCGTCTATCTTGGACAAGCGGGAAATTCCCGATAGGCATGTGGTTCAAGTTGACCAGGTCTATAAAGATAGTACAAGTCCGTACCGTGACATTAAATGGTTGTACCAGCCGTTGATCTTTGTAATAAATGGCTGTACCAGCCGCATATCTTTGTAATAAATGCACCTGTACTGTGTTGGGATTCCCCCTCCTATATAAAGGGGATCCTTGTCATTTTTTGTGCACATCATATTCAATACAAGAACAAGAACATTCTCTGCTCTCTAACTTAAACATATTCTCCCTTGAGCTTATTCCCTATATTGGTTACATTGCTTACATTTATTGTATTTCATTGATTGTTCTTTATTTATTACTCATCATTGATCATAAAGAGCCCTCATCAAAGCTCTTAGTACTGTTAGTCCTTCATCGGCTATACACAGTCCAACGCTTTAGATCGACCTCGAGGCCCTGTGTAGGCTAGCTCGAGACCCCGACTCTCGGCCACTCGGTTTGCTTGTCACGCTATCTTAGAGCTCTTATCTTATTTTCTAGCCTCATACTTAGCATCTACTGCCTAACAAATAGCATAAAAATAAATCACGTATTTTTAGAACCACGAAATCAAATCTAATTATAATTACCAATTTCAAGGTAAACAAACTCCCACGGACTTTGAGGAAGTTCGATGCCATTTGGGTGATTGTGGATCGGCTGACCAAGTCCGCGTACTTCATTCCTGTATGTACTGCCTACTCTTCAGAGCGGTTGGCGGAGATTTATATCCGGGAGATTGTTCGTCTGCATGGTATTCCAGTTTCCATCATTTCAGATAGAGGTACTCAGTTTACATCACGGTTCTGGAGAGCCATACAGCATGAGTTGGGTACTCGGGTAGAGTTGAGCACAATATTTCACCCCCAGACGGACGGATAGTCCGAGCGCACTATTCAAATTCTTGAGGATATGCTCCGTGCGTGCCTGATGGAGTTTGGAGGTTCTTGGGATCAGTTCTTGCCACTTGCAGAGTTTGCCTACAACAACATTTATCAGTCCAGCATTCAGATGGCACCGTGTGAGGCTCTGTATGGTAGGCGGTGTAGATCCCCGGTGGGATGGTTCGAGCCGGGCGAGGCTATATTATTGGGCACAAACTGGGTTTAGGACGCTTTGGAGAAGGTTAAGGTGATTCAGGATAGATTCGCACAGCCCTGTTTAGGCAAAAGAGTTATGCAGACCAGAAGGTTCGCGATGTTTCATTTATGGTTGGAGAGCGGGTATTTCTTCGGGTTTCGCCTTTGAAGGGCGTTATGAGATTTGGAAAGAGGGGCAAGTTGAGCCCAAGTTTTATTGGTCCCTTGAGGTGTTGCGGCGTATTGGGGAGGTTGCTTATGAGCTTGCCTTACCTCCCAGCTTGGCAGGAGTTCATCCGGTATTTCATGTTTCGATGCTCCGGAGGTATCACGGTTATGCGTCGCACGTGTTGGATTTCAGTTCAGTCCTGTTGGAGAAGGATCTATCTTATGTTGAGGAGCCACTGGCTATATTGGACAGGCAGGTTCGAAAGCTGAGGTCAAAGAGCATTGCATCAGTAAAGGTTCAGTGGCGGGGTCAGCCGGTCTAGGAGGCGACTTGGGAGACCGAGCAGGATATGCGCAGCCGTTATCCGCATATTTTCACCACTTCATGTATCTCTATGCTCGTTCGAGGACGAACGAATGTTTTAAGAGATGGAGAATGTAACATCACGACCGGTCGTTTTGAGAATTAACGCCCCGATCCCCTATTAACTGCTTTTCCCGTGTCTTTTCTGCTATTGTGATTTGCCGGGATGGTTCATCTTGAGTTTCAGAGTGTTTTGGGACACTTAGTCCCTAAATGAGAGTTTAAATCATAGAATTTGAACCGAAGCTGGAACAGTGTGCAGACGGCTCCGGAATGGAATTTCGTCAATTTCGTTAGCTCCGTTGGGTGATTTCGGGCTTAGGGGCGTGTCCAGATTATGTTTTTGAGGTCCGTACCTTATTTAGGCTTGAAATGGCGAAAGTTGAATTTTTAGAGTTTCGGGCCGATAGTGGAATTTTTGATATCGGGGTCGGAATCCGATTCCGAAAGTTGGAGTAGGTCCGTAGTGTTGAATATGACTTGTGTGCAAAATTTGTGGTTTGGTTGGTTTCGGCATCGGTTGTAGAATTTTGGAAATTCAAGTTCATTAGGTTTGGATTCGAGAGTGATGCATGGTTTTAGCGTTGTTTGATGTTATTTGTGGGCTCGACTAAGTTCGTATGGTATTTTACGATTGCTGGTATTATTGGTTGAGGTGTTGGGGGCCTCGCGTGAGTTTCGGATGCTTAACGGATTTGATTTGGACTTAGGCGAATTCTGAAGTTGGCTTGTGTACGGCAAAATTGGAGTGTCCAATTTCCCGTCTTTTAAGCATTTCGGAAGATCGACTCAAAGCCTCGAGGCTGCAAAGATGTGCTCGAGTCTTCTTCCTCGGGCCCCATCGACACCCGGCCTCGGGATGATATTGATCGGGGCTAAAGCAGAAATAGGAGTTCCCAAGACACGGCTAAATCTGTCACGGCTAAGTCTGGCAAAGCATAGCCAGGCTATTCTGAGCCATACTCGAGACGTCATTTCAGTCGTCCCATCTCCACACCTTTACCGCTAATGTGTGCCTTATAGTATAAACTTCTCCCCTTCTATATAAAGGGAATTTTAACTATTTTGTAGGGGACTGATGTTGCTCGAAAGGCTCTACATGAAATATATGATAACTCTCTCTCTTTCTCTCTAAGATACTCTCTCGACATTGTTGTTCTATCCTATTATTTTCATACTTGTTCCATATTAATTGCTTGTTTATTACTTATCATTGGCTATAAAGAGCCTCATTTAATATTATTGCATCTGTTAGCTCTTCCCCGATTTCCCTTGATAGCTCGAGCCCGAGCTCGAAACTCGACCTCGAGGCCCCAAATCGACCAGCTCGAGGCCCCAAACGGCTATCTCTCGGTTCGATTACTGCTTTATTTTAGCTCGCGTCTCACCCTCAAACTACACACTCAACATCAACTGCTCCACAACTAGCATAAAAATAGATCACGTATTTTTAGAGTCCCATTAACAAATTTAATTGTTACCACCATTTTCACGGTAACAGTTTGGCGCCCACGGTGGGGCTAAAAATAATAGTGATTATTTTGTTGCTAGTTTCGTCACACAATGCAAGTTATCATTCGTACTTCTTCTTGTCCAAGATCTTCGATTGCAGGTCAAATGTCTGGCTCAGTGAACAGAGTTGAGAACAACAACCTCAAAAACCACAAAGCGAGGGACATGTCTGTCCCAGATGTCAGTGCTCCACCGCAAAACTCGACCTGGGCAGAAGAAGAGATTCCTCAACACGACGTCCGTATGATTATTGGAGGAACTGACACCCCCAAGGGCCCATATTGAAGCGGACGAGAACATCCACCGCAGAAGAGGGGCCGACCCGAGACCGCATGCCCGAAAACACCATCGCGTTCAGCGAAGAGGATCTCGAGGCCATTACAGAATCGCACAATGATGCGTTGGTGATCTCGTTTCTTTCAAACAACATTAAGATAAAACGTGTGCTCGTGGACCCAGGCAGTTCGGCCAATATAATCAGATCGGAGATGGTGGGACGACTGGGGCTGCTCGATCGAGTTACTCCCATCTCTCGAATCCTCCACGGCTTTAACATGATCGGCGAGGTAACGAAAGGGGAGGTCACCCTCTCGATCGACACGTCTGGTGCAATTCAAAACACAAAATTCCAGGTCATCGATGGCGACATGAGGTACAATGCATTGCTTGGCAGGCCTTGGATACACGGCATGAGGGCAGTACCGTCAACCCTGCACCAGATGATAAAATTTCCCACAAATGACGGCGTAACAACCATATATGGAGAACAGCGGGCGGCGAAGGAAATGTTCGCAGTTTGTCACGAAGTGCCGGCCTCCGCGGACCCGATTTCTGAGGAGCCCAGGAACATACAGGCCCCCGAGGACGACGAAGAAGACTACTCCACCCCTCGAACATTCGTCGCACCCGAAGAATCGGACGCAACTAAGTCAACAGTTGAAGAATTGGAGCAGGCCTTTTTGGTCAAACACCTCCGAGACCGTAAGGTACATCTCGAAATGGGGCTAACCCCCGAACTCAGAAGAGGGCTCATTCAAGTTCTTGCTAAGGCGTGTCCCAAAGATTCCTTCCCACTGCCAAACATCAATCGTCTGATCGACGCTACGGCCGGCCACGAGACCCTCACCTTTCTCGATGCCTACTCGGGGTATAATCTGATCCAGATGAACCCCGAGGATAGGGAGAAAACTTCGTTCATCACAAAGTATGGTACCTATTGTTATAACGTAATGCCCTTCGGACTAAAAAATGCGGGATCAACGTAACAACGCCTAGTTAATAAAATGTTCGAGCATCAAGTAGGAAAATCAATGGAAGTATATATTGATGACATGCTAGTTATGTCCTTGCGCGCAGAGGACCATTTGACTCATTTGCAGGAAACTTTCGACATCCTCAGAAATTACAACATGAAGCTCAACCCCGAGAAATGCGCCTTTGGGGTGGGTTCGGGCAAATTCCTGGGCTTCATGGTATCGAACCAGGGGATCGAGATTAACCCCGAAAAAATCAAAGCCATCGAAGAAATCACGGTGGTAAACAATGTGAAGGCCGTGCAACGGCTAACAGGGCGGATAGCAGCTCTGGGCAGGTTTATATCAAGATCATCGGAAAAAAGCCATCATTTTTTCTCTTTTCTTAAAAGAAAGAACAACTTTGAATGGACTCCAGAATGCCAACACGCTTTAGAGGAACTAAAACAATATCTGACTAGCCCACCCTTGCTGTATATGCCAAAGGAGGATGAAACACTCTATCTTTACCTGGCCGTGTCTGAAATAGGGGTAAGCGGCGTACTGGTTCGAGAAGAGCAAGGTACGAAATTCCTTGTTTATTATGTAAGCCGGACCTTAGGGGATGCCGAAACCAGGTATCCCCATTTGGAAAAATTGGCTCTCGCACTAATAAGCGCTTCGCGAAAGTTGAAGCCATATTTTCAATGCCATCGTATCTGCGTTCTATCAACGTACCCCCTCCGTAGTATACTGCACAAACCCGAGCTATCGAGCCGGTTGGCCAAGTGGGCAATCGAGCTTGGGGGGTATGATATCGAGTATCAACCTCGAACGGCCATCAAGTCCCAAATCCTGGCGGACTTCGTGGCCGATTTCTCGCCCTCTCTCGTACCCAAGGTAGAGAAGGAAGTTTTATTAAAATCAGGGACATCCTCTGGGATATGGACCCTGTTCACAGACGGTGCCACAAACATAAGGGGCTCCGGGCTCGGTATAGTCAAGAGGCCACCCGTCGGCGGCGTGATCAGACAATCTATATAAATCGCAAAGTTGACTAACAATGAAGCCGAGTACGAGGCTATGATTGCAGGTTTAGAGCTGGCTAAAATCTTGGGAGCCAAAACCGTCGAGAAGACAGGTAAATGGGAGCTACGAAGCTCGAGAAGACAGAATGCAGAGGTATCTGGACAAAATCTAAGTCGCGCTACGTCGCTTTAAAGAATGGACCTTAGTCCATGTACCCCGAGAGCAGAATAGCGAAGCCGACACCCTCGCAAATCTGGGATCTTCCGTTGAAGAAGAAGACCTACTCCCCGGGGCTGTTGTTCAGTTATTTAAATCGGTGGTCGAGGAAGGTCACGCCGAGATTAATACCACCAGCCTAACAGGGGACTGGAGGAATAAATATATTGATTATTTAACGGACGGGAAGCTTCCCTAGGATCCAAAAGAATCAAAGGCCCTGCGGACCAAAGCAGCCCGTTTCTTGCTCGACGAAAACAAGACCTTGTACAGGAGAACTTCCGACGGCCCCTAGCAGTATGTCTGGGGCCGGTGCCAAAGTGTTGATTCCAGTGGAGGTCGGGGAGCCGAGCGCCAGGTTCCAACACGCTACCGAAAGCTCGAACAACGAAGCCATGACGACGGCCCTTGAACTACTGGATTAAAAACGAGAATCTTCGCAGATCCGAATGGCCGCCCAGAAATAGAGAATCGAAAGGTATTATAACAGACGAACGAACCTCCGGTATTTCGGAGTCGGAGACTTGGTCCTGAGGAAAGTTACTCTCAACACACAAAATCCTAATGAAGGAAAACTAGGACAAAACTGGGAAGAGCCATATCGCGTCCTCGGAATAGTCGGCAAAGGATCTTACAAGCTCGGCACCGTGGAGGGCGAACAACTTCCGAGCAACTGGAATATATCAATGCTAAAGCGATATTATTGCTAGGACGCCCGATTAAAAACTCCGCAAATGCCCCCGGGGTAAGCGTTGCACTCTTTTCCTTCGACAAGATTTTGTCCCCCAAAAGGGTTTTGCTGGCAAGGTTTTTAACGAGGCAACACCTATATGCTACCTAAGGGGAATCCAACGAATCATCAAAGCTTCTTCTGCTGCCGATCACGAACGCCGAAGGACATCCTTTCGGAAGATCATCCGCTTGAAAGAGCCAAGAAATGCCAAACAGGACCCCAATGAGAAAATGATGTACCGAGCCAAATGGTCGAATGAACCGTGTCCGCACAATCGAGCCCCCGGTGGCGGAGGCACATGTACTAGTGTCAAATAATCAAATAATGTTTTTTGCCAACATGATTCATGCTCCAAGGAAAACCCATCATTTTTTCGCCAGAACGATTTCTCCATTAGAAAACGTCCCGAATACTCGGAGACTGGCGTCGATAATTCGGCACCCGCATGACCTCAGGGTCGAAACTCCAGACTAATAGGCCCTCAGCAAGGCAGCACAAAAATAATTAACTATCTCCAAAAAGAGAGCGTCCCGAATACTCGGAGACTGGCGCCGAAGAACTCCGCATACGCACGACCTCAGGGTCGTAATCTCCAAAGTCGTATGCCCTCAATGAGGAAATCCCGAGCTCACGAGTAACGGCTCTCAAGCCAAAACGAACTCGATGACTCGGAGACTATTACCAATCGCCATTCAGTAATAAACCCGAGGCCATAAGACCCCAAGCGGGCAGACTCGGTCTTGTAAAACTTGCACAAAGCAACAACACGAACTGTAAGACCTTCAAGCAAGGCATGGATCATACTTGCATCAAGTATCAGCAAAAAACTGTAAGACCTTCAAGCAAGGCATGAATCATACTTGCATCAAGTATTAGCAAAAATCTGTAAGACCTCAAAAGGCATGAAAAGTTTTGTAAGACCTTATTACAGGCATTAAATCAATCCCAAAGTTCAGGATATATATCGAATTTGTAGACCCCTAAAAAGGCATACCCTCGACATAGACGCCTAAACTACTATACTCGGGATCAAAAAATGGCTCCGGCCAAACACAAATGACTATGGTCATACGGCTGCACCAGCCAAACTAACGCGACTCGGGGACGCCCGACCGTCGCTACAAAATCATCGGCCACTACTTCGAATCTACTTCGAAAAGAACCAGTTAAACAGGCTACCCTCAACAGGCAAAAGAGCTTCGACCATGTCATCTCCAAATTATAAGGCTTCGAGCTACTCATCCTACGAGCCTAACCTTACGAGGTGCTCGAACATTGCCGCTAACGACTGGAAATCGAGGTTCTTCCCGAACCGACGACAGGTCAGGCAAAATCATTGCAAAAGTCCTTAACTAGAGAAAAATAAAGCCTAACGAGCCTCAGGGCCACACATATGCCTAAGGGCAAAGCGTAAGAGCCATTGTCGCCAGCCTATCGAGCCTCAGGGCCACGCACACACGCCTAAGGGCGAAGCGTAAGAGCCATTATTGCCAACTTACATAAAATATCGCTTCGATCGAAGGCGTAAGAGCCATTGTCGCCCGCCCAATACAAACATAAAACTTGAGGGTCGACTGAGCTCGAGTCGTAGCCCAACTCGGAGACTGGATCCAAGAGAGTTAAAACGTAAGGGCCACCGGCCCATGCAAGCATAAAAAGATCGAGGAATTTATGAGCTCGAGTCAAAACCTGACTCGGGGACTCTACCCAAAACAGTTGAGCAAAAGCATAAGTGCTCAAAATGCCTGCTCACACTAAAGGTCGCATCGACCGAGCGCGTAAGAGCCCCCAGCCCCGCCTAATGATCCCCAGGGCCATACCACGGACATGATATATCTCACTGACTCTGAAACCAGTCCGCCTGGCCATAAGCAAAACAAAAGAAGGTACAGAAGAACAAAAAAGCCGGAAAAAGGTTTTTTCTTTTCAGCTACATACGTGGAAAAATACATTCTCCATCTACAAACATACTCAAAAAAGGTACTACGTACGGGATGGCAAGGTCTACGCCCCGCCCCCGAGATGTACGGCATGTCGGCCTCATCTTCACTCTCCTCGGCATCGGACAGGAATAACCAAGCATCGCGCTCGTCCGCCCTCACTTGCGCCAACTCTTCCGAGAGAACAAAACCCCTGGCACTGATTTCCTCGAGAATCTTTCTCCGAGATTTGCAACGCACATATTCTTCGATCCTCTCTCCACGATCAAGGACCCTCTTCAACTCGGTTTGAGCATCGGCAGCGTCCTTCAAATGAAGCGCTATCTCCTGATCGGCCCTAGTACGGTTCAAAACCGCTTCGGCCCAAGCATCAACGATCTCAACCCTAACCTTCGAAAGTTTGGATTCAAGCTTCGCGATCATATCCGCTTGAACTGAAACGTTGCCACGGGCTAAACGGAGGTGGACCCCGACGGCCGAATGTTTAGCCGATGCATCTTTCTCCTCTGAGGCTTGGACCTGCGCCCGAGCTCTCAGCTCGGTACAGTCATTTCTGATTTGTTCAGCCTCAACCCTAAGACGCTCCAAGGCCTCCATCTTTTTCTGCAGCTGACATAGACGAAGAATTAAACTTAGAAGATAAATAGCAAAATGCATACACAACCAGGGCAGGAAATTACCTGCTCCATCAAATAGCTCTCGTAATTCAGGCTCCGATACACCTCACATCGCCAGTATACCAACTCAGTTTCCTTCTCCTCGCAAAGGAGCCTAAGGGATTTTCCCTCATCTAGAGCTTTCCAGAGCCTAGCCCCATGATGGAGCAGCTCGGACCTAAGCCTGTCAAAGGCCTGCAAAATCAAAAACTCGTTAAGAAAAGGAAGACGTGGATTTAGGAGGCCTACGACGAAGCTTACCTCAAAATGAAGTCACAAGACTTCCTCGAAGACCGAGCTCATATCTGTCGATCTAGCCCCCCCAACTCCGGAAGAGTCTGCCCCGGTCGAAACACGACCGTTCGAAGGAGCCATTTTTCTAGAACTAGTAACCTCGGGCACGATAGGCTCGGGCGATGTCCCCGTCTCAACGGCACGACCCCGTATCGCCTCGCCACAAGCGCCATCTCCCTACAAGTGCATTTCCAGCTTATCACAATCATACTTTGGCCTGAAAGCCGGCAACCCCTCCTCCTCTCTGGAGGGGCACAGCCTCGCCTTCGGAGGCTTTTCGATACCTACAACAGCGAGGTTAGTACATATAAAAGGGAGAATGTCTCTCCAAATAAACAAGGGACAAGGGAAAAGCAATGTACACACGCACCATGACGTTTTGCTTCCCACCTGCCCCGAGATGCAGATCGCCACCTACGGTGGTCGCAAGTTGAGTGGGTCGTCAGCGTCCGAACCCAACCAGGCAGATCAGGAACTTCGCCTGGCACCCATGAAATCGCTGTAGAAAGGAAGGAAACGCAATTACAAGATTAGCTTTCAACATGAGTGAATCTGGGAAAGCACAAGACGCTCCACTCACGTTTATAGTTCCATTCTTCGGGGAATGGTATAAGCTCCACAGGGATAATGTCGGCCGTCCGGACCCGGACGAACCAACTGGCCCACTCCCGATCTCCGCCTTCATCATCATCAACAACAAAAGGCGTGGACGAACGACACCGCAAGGTTAGCAGACCTTGGTGGTGAAAGGGCCGGTACAACCTGACGAGATGGCTAAGCGTGAATTCAAGCCCCGCCTTCTCTGCGAAAAACCTCATCATCTACACAATTCGCCGAAACGACGGGTGTACCTGCGCCAAGGTAAGCCGATACTTTACACAAAAGTCGAGCACGACCCTGTCGAGAGGTCCCAGTGTGAAGGGATACGTATATACATTCAGCAACCCATCGGTAGGGTCGGCAATACCTTCGTCCGAGGAAAGCACCTGTAGCGCTATCTCCTCCCCCCATCCGCAGTCTCTCCTCACCAACTCAAGGTGCTCTTCCCTTATCAACGACGTAGTCTTCAAGTTAAACTCCCACGGATCCTGAGCACTGGGAGCAGAGCTCTCCCCTCTTTGACAAGTGGACCCCGAAGCAGCAGTCGTAGCCATAGCAAGACTAGAGGCACTAAAGCAGAAACCTTCACAAACACTCAGGTACTAAGGTAACAAAGGGCTCGAGGCCGAAATATAAGGAAATATCTAAAAAGGGGATCTCCCAAAAGGCGGAAGCAACCCCATATATACGCAGAAACAGCAATGGTCCGCCTGCCCGAGATATGTCCCGGGAGGTCGATTTCTTCGAATGATAGTCCCGAGGCAATACACGACCTCGAGGACCTCCATCAATGTAAAGCTAGGCTTCAAGAAGCCAGCAAACATCGTCTCCAGTCCCGAGGCAATACTCGACCTCGAGGACCTCCATCAACGTAAAGCTAGGCTTCAAGAAGCCAGCAAACATCATCTCTAGTCCCGAGGAAATACTCGACCTCAAGGACCTCTGTCGACATGAAGCTAGGCTCCATAAAACCTCCAACACCATTATGGGGCCCGAGATAGTAGCTGAACTTGAAAGAACCCCCCAAGGGGAGGAACAGGAAATTCAAAGCTCCGCCCAAAGAAGCTCGGCCTCAGGGTACCACAAAAATTCGGGTAATCCATCATCTAGGACCTATCTACAACGTCTTAGAAGGGTTATCTTCGACAAGTCCAAGGGATTTCGCGGTTGTCACAAAGGCCCACGTCATAGGCTGATCACCGATATGACATCGGCGTAGGGAACTTAAAGAGTTGGGCATCAAATTCGTTTCCTATCACTTCGATCTAGGAAATGCGGAGACTATCTGTGTACGACAAATCGGAGGGTCCAATTTTCTGTATTTTAAGCATTTCGAAAGATCGACTCAAAGCCTCGAGGCTGCAAAGATGATCTCGAGTCTTCTACCTCGGGGCCCATCGGCACCCGGCCTCGGGGGGATATTGATCGGGGCTAAAGCAGAAATAGGAGTTCCCAAGACACGGCTAAATCTGTCACGGCTAAGTCTGGCAAAGCATAGCCAGGCTATTCTGAGCCCTACTCGAGGTGTCATTTCAGTCGTCCCATCTCCACACCTTTACAGCTAATGTGTGCCTTACCGTATAAACTTCTCCCCTTCTATATAAAGGGAATTTTCACTATTTTGTAGAGGACTGATATTGCTCCAAAGGCTCTACATGAAATATATGATAACTCTCTCTCTCTTTCTCTCTAAAATACTCTCTCGACGTTGTTGTTCTATCCTATTATTTTCATATTTTTTACATATTCATTGCTTGTTTATTGCTTATCATTGGCTATGAAGAGCCTCATTTAATATTATTGCATATGTTAGCCCTTCCCCGATTTCCCCCGATAGCTCGAGCCCGAGCTCGAAACTCGACCTCGAGGCCCCAAATCGACCAGCTCGAGGCCCCGAACGGCTATCTCTCCGTTAGATTACTGCTTTATTTTAGCTCACGTCTCACCCTCAAACTACACACTCACAACATCAACTGCTCCACAACTAGCATAAAAATAGATCACGTATTTTTAGAGTCCCATTAACAAATTAATTGATACCACCATTTTCACGGTAATCATGGCTGTTTTTGGTGATTTCACACGTGCGATGGAAAGCCCGCAGGTGCGGCCCCGCAGAAGTGAGGAAGGAGGTCGCAGGTGCGGTTTGAGGAAAGAGGACCAGTGGTCGCAGGTGTGACTCAAGAACCGTAGAAGCGGAGCCGCATTTGAAAGTACAAGAGAGGGGATGAATTGTAGCCTTTTTAAATTTCTAGTCGACTACTCTTCAGACCTAGTCGACATATGCGAAGACAGCCTGTATAGAACTGTTAGTCCTTTTGTTTTAAACAAGTGTTAATCACAATAAAACAGTAAAGGAACAGAATATAATATAAGAGCGATAAAGTAAATGACACCAGCAATTTTATACTGGTTCGGAACCAATGTGGTATCCTAGTCCAGTCTCCTTGGTTTGCAAGGATGTTATCTCTTGAGCTCGTTGTAATTTGTGTTTAGTACAGATTGTGTGATTTTCAATGTTCACCACCAACGTTTTACAGGGTTGGTTTTCACTCGCTCACCAACAACGACCCTTTGGTTTTCACTCGCTCACCAAAGAAACGAACAATGACACAACCTCTCCGAACACACTGCCTTTCCAATTTTTCTATCTCTCTTCTCTCTTTTGTGTACACAGTAAATCTACTAAAGTGAATTACAATGCTTGTTAAGAGTAGAATAAAGAACTTGTAGTTGGATAGACAATTTGAATAGAAGGCTGCGTGCTTCTTTGCTGGAGCATTCTGGTATTCATAGATATTGCCTGGAACTAGCCGTTACTGATGATTCGTTGATTGTTGGCTTTGTCCCTTCTTCAGAAATATTACTGCCAGGATATATTTTTCCTTAAGTAATGAGATCAATGGATTCTCTTTGAATTTGGACAGCCTTTTCTTTCCTTTTGAACTCTGACTGAATCTTCCCTTTCTAACATTGAGATATACTATGAATTTGGTCCGTCCTTGATAGCTCCGTATGAATCTGGACGATTGTCGAGTCGTCTTTCAAGCCCGTTGAATTTCTTTCCTTGGTCTACTACCGGATTATATGGCACAAGAGAATTTCTTGATTTCAACAAATTTGTTCCTTATATGAAGAGAGTCATGCATCCTGATATCTTCCTTCAATGGAAAAGTTTTCCATATCTCCTTTCACGTAATGGAATATTTGACCACTTTATATGGATGTGATTCCATATATTGTGTTGTTCCTTATATTTTGAATGGACTTCTCCTTTTGAAGCATAAGTAATTTATGCTCGATCTGATGATTATAATAAGGAAATGTGGTAAGTAATTCCACCTTCCTTCTTTACTCCTTTTTATAACTTTGGACCTTATGCCTTCCAAGTCTCCAGTGCATAATTACGTTTCTTTGCTTAAAGATTCTTCTTCAAAATATTCCTCATTTTCCTCCAATAAGTCATGATGATTAAATCAAAATCCCATTATTTACTTTTTCATGATTGTAATAATTCTTGATTGACTCCATAACCCATGCTTCTTTCTATAAGAACAGTACTTTCCATCTCATACGTAGTAAATAGGCTTCTTTGTGCAGCATTCCTTAAATGCAAGATTTGGCCAATTCCTTATAGTACTTGACATGATATCTCTTTTCATAATATAGAATATACTATACCCATAATATATTATCATTCCATAAAAATATATCCTTCCTTGGCCTTGTAGTATCTCTTCCATATAGTATTTTCCTTCCACAAAATAACAGATCTTCTGCATGATTTTAGCAAATTTCCTTTCATGACGTTGAAGAACTTACCATTCATAATTTCCATAGATTCTTCTTCTGATATTGTAGTAAGCCATTCAATATTGAAATTTTCACTTTCAAATATTTATCCTACTATGACGCTTAGAGATTAAATCTCTAAAAGTAATTTTCCTCGATAATTCTTCACATGATATTCTCTTTCCCATATTTGTTTGTATCTTTACTAGCATCTTCTTTCTGGAATAAACCTGTACAAAATTAAGATTGCCACAAGTAAATGTTCTTTGATTTATATTGGTTTGTTATCATCAAAATTAATACGTGAAACCTTGAAGCTAACAATCTCCCCTTTTTTGATGATGGCAAACCATTGAGTACAAAATAAGAAATTGTAATCAAAGACTTATTACAGGCAGTGATAAGCTATAAGCTAGATAAACTGGTTACTTCCCTGAAGTCTTCTTCTCGAAATACATGTAGCACATCAATTGTAAACTCCCCCTCACTCTATGCATTCCTCAAATATGCTCCCTCTGTCTCCATACATTCTACCTGAATTTTCGAGCTTTTGTACACATTATTTTCTCCCCCTTTTGTCATCATCAAAAGGGTGGAATAGAATATAAATTACTAGAACCAATAATAAAGCATACGCTCAATTTATTTGAACAAAAAAATCTATATTCCAAGAATCTCTCAATCCATCATCCAGCAAAACCAACGACATGTATAATAAACACTAAGCAATCAATACCAAATGTTTGATTCCGTTGGAAAAACTTTGAGTAACCAAATCATTGCTGACCATACGAAACGCGAGAAATTTTAGTTTATTTTAGGTCAACCAAAAACAATTTCAAATATTTGAAGAGAATTATTCGACTTCTAAAAGCATAGAGTAGGACGACACAATTTTGAATCTATTTAAAAATAGTTCTAATAGAATCGAACTGTAGACATGCTACCATAGACTTGAAATCACGCTAATAATAAACATAAAAGAGATAACAAGATAACAAATCATTTTTACCAAAAAGGATACACTAGGATATCATTTCCATACCACCTTCTTTCGTAAATGTGAGGAAATATCTGCAAGATGATGGTCTATGTCCTCCAAACAGATTTTCAAAATACTTTCTGTCACAAGCAATCTAATGACACATGTTTTGCCTTGTGCTCTATTTTGTCTTTTTCATGAGAATAAAAAAAATCTCCATGCCATTTTTTCTATTTCAGTCCACTTTGTTGCCTGCATCTGAAAATATCCTTGGTACTTTAATCGATCGTTGGACTTACTAATTTTCTCCTTGCTTCGCATTATTTGTAATGTGAAGATAAGGTACATTCTCCATTATACTCATTTCCAACTCGACCATCTACCAGAGGCTTAAAAATGCTTGACATACTTTCGGTTAGTATTACAAAAAAAAATATGCTCTTGTAAATACATCTTTGGAAAGAATAATCGTCAGATGATAAACATGAATTTGTTTCAAATGGTAACTAGTCTTAGTCACATGAATGTGATTCAAAAAAAAAACTTTCAATTCCAGAGAGAGGCTAGAGAATAATGTTATGCAGTTTTCAAACCATTTAAAAAGTATTTCAACATCCATACAAAAATACTTTACAAACTTTGTAATAAGCATATGAAGAATGGTATTCTAACAAAACTCTCAAGGAAGAAACAGACCTTCTTGTTGTGAAACCTTGGGCTACAACACAAACGCAGAAGTTAAACTAAATTAGAGAGCAAAAGAGCGAGGCGAATTTGCAAGCAATTTATGTGAGATTTAATTGTGCATTCCTGAAGCTACTTGGNAAGAGTCTTACCAAGATAGTTGCAACCAAAGAAAATAAGATAACCAAAAATTGATTTTTCTTCCTTCCAATAGACAGAATTTCATTCAAGATAAGATCCAATGAAAATTAGTAAAGCACATATAAGCCAATGATGACAATTTATGCAAGAATGATGCTTTCTTTTTAAGCCTGCTTTTAACTGAGGCGCCAAACTAAAAATGTGAGAGATAATGTTTGTTGCAAGGAAATATCAAACAAATACTATTAAAATTCACATTGATGATCACTGGAAATGCATCATTTACTAGAAAAATAGCCTATGCAAAAGTAAGAATATATATATATATATATATATATATATATATATATATATATATGTATGTACCTTCGAAGCTTTTGAGTCTTAGGAATAATCGAGTATCTCCATATGCACAAGTTACCAAGGCATCAAGATTAAACAACCTTCTCAGATTTGAATGGAATATAGAAACTTGAATCAAGATAAAGGATATAAGAAGTAATTCTCTTCACAAATTATCTTAAGCTCACAACTATATGAAAGGAATGCATGCATGTTTGCTTATCCTAATGCTTATACAAATGACATGGTTCATGCAAGATATTCGTTCTTATTCAAATCTCTAAGTCAAGTAGAAAATTAACACCGAACATAATAATAGCATGTTGCAGCAAGTCGACTCAAGCAATATGTAGTTGTACATATCATACTATATTTACCCTAAAAAAATATTACTAGATACGTATCACCTTATAAAGCATCCGAAGGAACTTGAATAGCCTTTAGTCATATCAATCACTTAAGCTTTACCATCATGTGTAATAGTTCCTTCATCATTTATAGAGAATGTATGAACTTTGAAGCATCTTTAAGCATGTGCCTTGACCAGCCATTATGCAAATTTCATTTATCCCTTTTTATGGCTGGACTCAGAATTCCTGCAAAACAGATTAATTTATTTTTGGTACCCAAATCTTTTTGGGTCCTTCGTGGTTAGTAGATTGAATAATTCGAGATGCATGTAACTGTTTTGGTCTCCAAACATATTTTGATCTAACATAACTTTTGGCATAATTACATGCAAATACTTTATGTCCAGAATTGCCACAATAGTGGCATGTAATATGAGAATAAGAGTGTTTACCTGCAGCTGCCTTATTAGTTGACTTGGAGCTTTCCTCGGTCAACTTGTTCAAAGTAGGACGTTTACCAGTACATCCTTTTTCAGTCGACTTATAGCTGTTAAGCCAAGGAGACGACTTTGATCGATCAAAGCAGTGGCTGGGGGATTTGTGCAAGCTGCTAATTTGTTTGCGAAGCATAAAATTTTCTTCTTGAACTAAGTTGTTCTCCACCAGATATTCTTTAAGCTGAATATCCCACTCATTGTTTTTATTTCTCAACTTGTTGTATTCTTCAAGTTGGATCTCCCAATCTTTCTTCTCATATGTCAACTTCTTATATTCGTCAAGTTGGATTTCCCAATCTTTCTTCTCATGTGTCAGCTTCTTATATTCTTCAAGTTGGATCTCCCAATTCTTCTTCTCCTTCCTCAACTTATGATATTCATTTAGAACTTTCATTAAGTCCTTGAAAACCAATTCCATATCATCCTGCAATTCATCACAGTTATCACAATACGTAATAGGAGTGTGACATACCTTGTTAATTTCTCCCATTGCCATGAAACATTTATTCTACATTCTTTCGTGATAGTTTTCTTCTTCAGATTCATTCTCGTCGCTCCAAGTCGAGATTCTATGATTTTTTTTTCTTGAGGCTGGGACATTTTAATTTCATATGTCCAGGTTTACCACATTTATAGCAGCATATGTTCTCTTGTTGTTGAACCTCATTCTTCCAATTCTTTTGATGATTCTGGATGGATTGAGATTTTCTATTCTTCTTCTTTCTACTCTTCCTTTTTCTCGTCCTGGGTATCACTGCCACGTCTTCTCGATTTTCACCATTTTTGGATTCTTCAAGAGTTGACGTGAATTCAATTTCCTTTACTTTGTTGGCGTCCCCGTGGATATTTTCCAATCTGTCCCATATATTTTTAGCAGTCTCACAGGTGGATATTTTCTCATATTCTTCTTCACTAATCGCACAATAGAGCATGTTGATTGCTCTAGCATTTGTTTGCATAATATCCAACTGTTCTTTTGTATAGTCAAATATGGATTCCCTTTTTACAAGCTTCTTTCCATCACTGTGGTTTGGAATAGGTCTTGGTCCATTCTGAATAACTAGCCAGGCTCGATAATCTATTGATTGGACATAAGCCTTCATTCTTTCTTTCCAATGGCTATCCTATTGAAGTACGGTGGCCTTCTTGTTGAGTATCCCTCTTGAAGTACGGTTCCAGTAATTTTGTGACCTGCCATGGATCTGTTCTCACTTGCTGTTAAGCAACAAATAAAGATGTGAGACATGCTCTGATACCAATTGAAAGTACAAGAGGGGGTTGAATTGTAGCCTTTTTAAATTTCTAGTCGACTACTCTTCAGACCTAGTCGACTTATGCGGAGACAGCCTATATAGAACTGTTAGTCCTTTTGTTTAAACAAGTGTTAATCACAATAAAACAGTAAAGGAAACAGAATATAATATAAGAGCGATAAAGTAAATGACACCAGGAATTTTATAATGGTTCGGAACCAATGTGATATCCTAATCCAGTCTCCTTGGGTTGCAAGGATGTTATCTCTTGAGCTCTTTATAATTTGTGTTGAGTATAGCTTGTGTGATTTTCAACATTTTACGGGGTTGGTTTTCACTCGCTCACCAACAACAACCCTTTGGTTTTCACTCGCTCACCAAAGAAATGAACAATGACACAACCTCTCTGAACACACTGCCTTTCCAATTTTTCTATCTCTCTTCTCTCTTTTGTGTACACAGTAAATCTACTAAAGTAAAATACAATGCTTGTTAAGAGTAGAATAAAGAACTTGTAGTTGGATAGACAATTTGAATAGAAGGCTGCGTGCTTCTTTGCTGGAGCATTCTGGTATTCATAGATATTGCCTGGAACTAGCCGTTACTGATGATTCCTTGATTGTTGGCTTTATCCCTTCTTCAGAAATATTACTGCCAGGATATATTTTTTCTTAAGTAATGAGATCAATGGATTCTCTTTGAATTTGGACAGCCTTTTCTTTCCTTTTGAACTCTGACTGAATCTTCCCTTTCTAACATTGAGATATACTATGAATTTGGTCCTTCCTTGATAGCTCCGTATGAATCTGGACGATTGTCGAGTCGTCTTTCAAGCCCGTTGAATTTCTTTCCTTGGTCTACTACCGGATTATATGGCACAAGAGAATTTCTTGATTTCAACAAATTTGTTCCTTATATGAAGAGAGTCATGCATCCTGATATCTTCCTTCAATGGAAAAGTTTTCCATATCTCCTTTCAAGTAATGGAATATTTGACCACTTTATATGGATCCGATTCCATATATTGTGTTGTTCCTTATATTTTGAATGGACTTTTCCTTTTGAAGCATAAGTAATTTATGTTCGATCTGATAATTGTAATAAGGAAAGGTAGTAAGTAATTCCACCTTCTTTCTTTAATCCTTTTTATAACTTTGGACCTTATGCCTTCCAAGTCTCCAGTGCATAATTACGTTTCTTTGCTTAAAGATTCTTCTTCAAAATATTCCTCATTTTCCTCAAATAAGTCGTGATGATTAAATCAAAATCCCATGATTTACTTTTTCATGATTGTAGTAATTCTTGATTGACTTCATAACCCATGCTTCTTTCCATAAGAACAGTACTTTCCATCTCATACGTAGTAAATAGGCTTCTTTGTGCAGCATTCCTTAAATGCAAGATTTGGCCAATTCCTTGTAGTACTTGACATGATATCTCTTTTCATAATATAGAATATACTATACCCATAATATATTATCATTCCATAAAAATATATCCTTCCTTGGCCTTGTAGTATCTCTTCCATATAGTATTTTCCTTCCACAAAATAACAGATCTTCTGCATGATATTAACAACTTTCCTTTCATGATGTTGAAGAACTTACCATTCATAATTTCTATAGATTCTTCTTCTGATAGTGTAGTAAGTCATTCAATATTTGAATTTTCACTTTCAAATATTTATCCTACAATGACGCTTGGAGATTAAATCTCTGAAAGTAATTTTCCTTGATAATTCTTCACATGATATTCTCTTTCCCATATTTGTTTGGATCTTTACTAGCATCTTCTTTCTTGAATAAACCTGTACAAAATTAAGATTGCCATAAGTAAATGTTCTTTGATTTATATTGGTTTGTTATCATCAAAATTAATACGTGAAACCTTGAAGCTAACGACATCTGCGAAGAAATGAGCGTAGGTGCGGTGCTTGAGGAATTAATGAAATTTCGCAAATGCGGAGCTCTAGCCGCAGAAGCGGGACCGCAGGTGCGGTCCTGGGAGAGCAGATGCGGAAATCGCTGGGCAGAAAAGATGGTATCGAGGGTTTGAAATTTCATAACACAAAATTCGATTTGGAGCTCGGTGGGAGGCGATTTCTTGAGGGATTTTGAAGAAGAACTATTGGGTAACGAATCATATACATAAATCTATTGTTGTTTTCCTCATTTATTTAAGGAATTTGAGGGTGGAAGTGTGGAAATGGGGGAAAAAGTTCCCCTATTGAAAATCTGAGTTTTGAATAAGAATTTGACGTCGGATTAGGATGATTTTTGTACGAGTGAGTGAATGGGTGTTCGTAATTTGTGATTTTTACCGGATTTCGAGACGTGGGCCAGGGGAGGATTTTTGGGCGTTTATCTATTTTCATGCCTTAACTTTGAATTCATTAGTTACATGAGTTGCTTGTAGCTATATTTACGTTATATAATTGATTTGATTAGATTTGGGCCGCTCGAAGTTGGATACTTGTGGTAAGAGCGTGATTTCGGATTGATTTTGGGTTTGGTTTGAGGTAAGTGGCTTGCCTAACCTTGTGTGGGGGAACTCCCCTCAGGATTTTTGTACTGTTGTTACATGAATGCCGTGTACGTGAGGTGACAAGTGCGTACACGTGCTAATTGTTGAAAAACCCTGTTTTCATTAAGTAATTAACTGTGTTTTACTTTAATTGAGCAATACTAATATACGTAGCCTCATGTTTAGCTTAGGAAAGCATGCTTATGTGCCTTAACTGTCTTATCTGCTTTAACTGTCTACCTGGATTCTGTGTAGCATGTTTAGAGTAAGAATTTTCTGTCTTCCTTACTACGAACTTGGCTAGAACTGTAGATATTTCCTTTGCTGGAACTTTTGTGTATATTAAATGAGTTGTGTATTTATTTTTGGACTAAGGAATGGTATTTCGAGAGATCCCCCTATATGTTTATGTTTGGGACTACAGGACGGTATCCCGGGAGGTCCCCTTGTACTGGAAATTTACTTTGGGACTACGGAACGGTATTCCGGGAGATCCCCATGCACATTTACGATTTGGACTACGGGACGGTATCCTGGGAGATCCTCTGTACATTTACGTTTGGGACTACGGGACGGTACCCCGGGAGATCCCCTGTTGCTATCTCTGTGCACTGTGTTATTTCTTTCTGTGATTTCATTTTTCATTGACTGTTAGCATTTTTAACTCTATTGTGATATTTCATACTGTTTTATCTTATTATATGTATAAACCAGTAGAGCCCTGACTTGATCTCGTCACTACTCGACCGAGGTTAGGCTTGGAACTTACTGGGTACCGCTGTGGTGTACTCATGCCCTTTCCTGCACATGTTTTTCGTATGCAGATCCAGGTACTTCTTCTCAGCCATACTTCCAGTGAGGTGGGGTGATCTTAGAGACTTCGAGGTATATCTGCCGCATCAGCAGACCTAGAAGTCCCTCTCTATTCCTACTTCAGTTATAGACTTCCTGTATTTTTCTTCGTTGTTAGATTTCTGGAGTTAGAAACACTATGTGCTTCTGTAGCTTGTGATTCATGAGATTCCGGATTTTGGGAGTGTTTATGTTCAGTTCGAGAGTGTTTTATGGTATATGCCGAGCGGCATTTTAAACTCCTTTATTACATTTTCCTGTTAATTGTTAGTTTTTGTATTTTGTTTCATTTCCGCAAATTATTAGGCTTACCTAGTCATAGAGACTAGGTGCCGTCATGGCAGGTCACGGAGGGAGAACTTGGGTCATGAAATGGATGGTCACAAAAAAATTATCAAGAAAGCCTTTGCCACAGCAACAAAACACATTGATACTGAAATTGATCAAAGGATTCAGATTTGGAAGGATGGCAACAAAACTGTGGAAGAAGACATTCTTTATGTTCTTATAATGCTCAAGGATGCGAATGGGAATCCGTTGATGAATGTTAAAGAGATCAAAACACTGGTCCTTGTAAGTATACTTTCAATCCCCTAAGCCATGTGAATGACATTGATGAATTGTGCGACCCCCTCATTTAACTAAAATGACATATTTATTTAATATGGTCGCTATTTTCTTCCTTAATATAACATTACAATGAGTAGTAAAATATTTACTTGGATGACACGAATGGCTTTTCTGATTGAATCATAATTCAGAGCAATAAAAAAGACTACCAAATTTCAAGATAAATTAAAACATTTCCATTCCCTTCAAACAACCATATAAACAATTACTTTCAAAAATATTCTAATGTTCACCTTGTAAAATGATGCCGATATGTCTGACTTGTTACAAACGGTTAATATGCAGGAACTTGTTGGCAACAGTTGATAATCCCTCAAATGCAGTTGAATGGACACTTGCAGAAATGTTGAATCAACCAAAATTGATGCAAAGAGTATTACAAGAACTCAACACTATCGTTGGGAGCAATACATTGGTTCAAGAATCAGACTTGGCACGGCTAAATGTCAAAGCTTGCATAAAAGAGGCCTTTCGTCTCTACCCAATATCGCCTTTTAACGTTCCTCATGTCTCTGTTTCTAATACTATTGTTAGTGAAAAATACTTCATCCCCAAAGGGAGAGTAGTGCTATTAAGTGGTCTTGCACTTGGTCGGTATCCTAGAGTTTGGGAGGAGCCGATGAAGTTTAAGCCTGAGCGTCATCTCAAGGAAAACAATGGTGAAGTAGTTCTCATTGATTCAGAGTTACTCTTGTTATCATTTAGTTTTGGACGATGGGGGTGCCTTGGTGTGAAACTTGGTTCTACCATTACTACCATGTTACTTGCTAGGCTTCTTCACGGGTTCACTTGGAGTTTACCACCAAATTCACCACGCAATGACTTAATTGAGTCGTCGAAGAGTGATCTCTTTTGCACATTGCCACTTCTTGCTCAAGAAAAACCAAAAGTAGCTGAGACAATGTATCCTTAACACAAAAATTTTAAATCTTATTCCGATTTTTGTGTAGGGGGTAATCAAATTTATTTAAACTAGTCTCTATTTCACGTGCCTCCACGTGGAGCCCTAATAATTATTGTAAAACTTATATTTAAATATAATAAAATTTTAATACAATAAATAATTTAGCACATTTATCCTATATATTATACAAGCACTTGCAATTGTTTGGATGATATCTCCTTTTTTTATCCTTGTTTATGATATAAGCCATATGATAGAGATAGAATATAGAAAATAAAAGTTCTGAATATTTTTCTTTTGGAAAGACAGTAAATTTTAATGAAGAAATGACGTAAAAAGGGAGGGGGCGATAAAAACAGAAGGAAACAAAAATGCACTTTGTAGGCAAAAGGGCTTGCGAGAAAACCTATGTTATGTCCCCTGTTCCTCCATTTCTTTCTTGAATTTTTTACCATATTATTATTCACGTTTTCTTTTTGCAAATCTCCACACATGTGCCTCGCACTTGTATTCCAATAATGAAATTTATATGACGTAATATGTTTGATAATGTAAAGACCCGACCGGTCGTTTTGAGAGTACTAGCCCCGATCCCCTATTTACAGCTTTCACTGTATCATTTCATGCTTATGTGATTTGATGGGAGTTTTGTTTTTGGTTTCGGAGTGAAATTGGGGTCCCTAGAATGGAAGCTTAAGTTCTAAGAATTTGACCGTAGTTAGAACTGTCTGAATACGACTCCGGAATGGAGTTTCATCGGTTCTGTTAGCTCCGTTGGGTGATCTTGGACTTAGGAGCGTGTTCAGATTGTGATTTGGAGGTCCGTAGCTGAATTAGGCTTGAAATGGCAAAAGTTGAATTTTTGGGAAGTTTGACCGGGAGTGGACTTTTTTATATCGGGGTCAGATTTTAATTCCGAAAGTTGGAGTAGGTCTGTAATGCCAAATGTGAGTTGTGAGCAAAATTTGGGGTCAATCGGACATGTTTTGTTAGTTTTCGGCATCGATTGTAAAAATTTGAAGTTTCAAAGTTCATTAAGTTTGAATTGGAGTGCGGTTCGTATTTTTAGCGTTGTTTGATGGGATTTGAAGGCTCGACTAAGTTCGTATAATGTTTTAGGACTTGTTGGTAGGTTTGATTGAGGTCCGGGGGGCCTCAGGTGGATTCTGGGTGGTTAATGGACTAGAATTGGACTTGTTAAAATTGCAGAAAATCTGGTGTTTCAGTTGCTGGTTTTCTTCATCGCGTTCGCGAGAGAGATCTCACGTTCGCGTAAGGTATCTAGAGGCCAGCGGTGTTTTGTTCTTTGCGTTCACGATATAGGTCCCGCATTCACGAAGCTCAGAGGTTTAGGCCTACGCGTTCACAATAGGGACCTCGCATTTGCGTAGAGAAGCTGGTTAGTAGGGTAGTCAGGCATTTAGCCTACGCGTTTGCGATGAGGGTCTTGCGTTCACGAAGGGTCAGGCTGTCTAAGCTCCGCGTTCGCGAGAGGTCACTCGCATTCGCGTAAGAGGATTTTTTAGTCAGTAGCTTAATTGTGCTACGCGAACGCGAGAGTGAGGTCGCGTTCGCGAAGAAGGATTTCGCTATGCAGATATAAACATTTCAAATCGAGTGTTTTGCCATTTTTATCATAACTCGAGATAGAGAGCTCGGATTTGGGCAAGACTTGGAGGGATTTTCAGAGGCATCGATTGGGTAATGATTCTTGACTCGTTTTTCGTTATATCCCACTAATCTATCATTCCTGGTATCAGATTTGAGTAATTTTGGTACAAGTGAACTCGTAGTTTAATGGGTGTTCGTATTTTGTGACTTTTACCCGATTTCGAGACGTAGGCCCGGGTTGACTTTTTGTGGCGAATTTGTAATTTCTTTCTAATGTCTTGATTTTATTAATTAGATTAGTTTCTTATAGTTATATTTATTGTATATAATTGCTTTTAGCTAGATTTGGGCGATTCGGAGTCGGAAAGTCATGAAAAAGGCATTCTTACTTATTGATTGAGCTTGGTTCGAGGTAAGTGGCTTGCCTAAACTTTTCTGGAAAAAATCCCCTTAGGATTTGGTACTGTTGTGATACTCTGTGATATGTGAGTGCCGTGTACGTGAGGTGACGAGTGTGTACCCAGACTAATTGCTGTAAAATCCGGTTTTTACTGAACAGTAACCTGTTTTTATCTTAAATGAGTTATTCCAGCATGTGTAATTATCCTGTTTAGCCTAATATCGCATGTCTACATGTCTTAAATGCTTATTTGAACTCTGTGCATCATGCTTAGTTGAATTCCTGCTTTTTTCTTGACTTGTACTTAGTCTTAAACTGTAGCATTTTCTTTCTATAACTGTTATTTCCATCGATTTCGAGTTGTGTGTTTACTATTAGGACTACAAGGCGGTACCTCGGGAGATCCCCGCTGCTCCCCTGCTGCATATTTACTTTTGGGACTACGAGACGGTACCTCGAAGTGCCCCTTGTTGTTTATCCCTACGTGCTGTGTTGTTATCTTCCTGTATTCCTCGGTGTTAAATTCTCAGTCTTCCATTATATAATAGGTCCTGCCTTATTTATTTGTTACGCCCGGCAATATTACATCAATATTACGTTCTGCAATATTATATTACGATTATGTTGCACTCTGTAGTATTATACGTTGAATTTGTTGTAAGGTAATTGACACCAGTCCAAGGAAAAGATTATTTGGAGATTATAAGGATTATCCTATTTCAAACAAGGGATGGGTAAATTCGTGAAGGTAAGAGGGGAAGCAAGTCAAAGAAAATGAATTTTCGTCCAAGTTGACATATTGGGATAAAATACGGGCCGAGCGATGATACTCGAAATTTACGGACTAGTACCATAAAAGGTACCATATGACCATGATAGTAGGATGTATAAAGAGTATTAAAAATAAGTAAAATTTTAAATAATTTGAAATAATTCTTAATTATGCGGGTAATTTATTAATTACCGGGTAGCGGGATGTTACCTAATTAAATTAACTAATTGTGGGATAAGATAAAAAATTCCACTTGGCAGCAAGCCACTACACCAACCGTATGACTCTTAGTCATAATTCATGACTAAGAGTCATTTTAAATAGGTGGCAACTTAACATGTAATATACAAAAGACATTTCCTTCTAAGCTTTTCCAATACCAAGAATCAGATGGTCTTTCCAAGTACTAACGTGACTTACTATAAAGATTCCTACAAATCTAAAGGCAAGAGATCATATATTTTGTAAGTAACAGACTTTCGGTTAAAGGTCTCAAATGAGATTTTACAAAATAACTCTTGTTTCATATATCTTGTTCCATAAGACTCTTCTACAAAGTAAGATAAGATTAACGTGATTTTGCTCATCAAAAATTTCATACGAAATAATATTACGTAATAGCAACGGGATTTTGCGATTTTAAGGGAGTACGGTGCAATATTTCTCAAGAATATCATACGGATTTTTTCCTATTTCGATCCGCCATTATGCGTTGTCACAATTGACGTGTGCTAGAGGGATTTTCAAGAGAATCGGCTCAGGTATGTTAAGGCTATCCTTTCTTTCCTTTTGGCATGATCTATACGATACAAACGTAACGAGCCAATGCACAATTTCCATAAATGACTCTATTCATAGAAATATTAGAGATACCTATATTCTTAAATTCCCATTTGTCATATTATTCTATCATCAATTCATGGGTCTTAGAAAATACGTAAGTTGATTTTATGATATTGGTCAGAAGCATAATGGTCTTATGACACTCCGAAAGATTTTATTGACGTACTTCTCATGCATGGCATTCATGTACATTGACCCATGACCAGATGGCGTTATATACGTGTATATATATACTTATATGTATATGGGATATGGAAAAAGGTTACGGCGTTATATACGCACCACCACCTGATCAGCTGGTATACGTTGATGATTTGCCCATAGTGGCCGAGATGCTATGATGGGATGCCCTCAGAGGCCTGATGATGTTATGAAACATGTACCTATGCACTGCATGACATTCATACGCATATGCGTTACACTATAATTATTTCATGAATCACAGAATTATCCAAACTTACAAGTTGAGTCGTTTATTCTATATTTTTTCCATGTCTGTTATGTACTTATTCATGTGCCTTACATACTCGGTACATTATTCGACTGACGTCCCTTTTGCCTGGGGAAGCTGCGTTTCATGCCCGTAGGTCCCGATAGACAGGTCCAGAGCCCTCCAAGTAAGCTATCAGCTCAGCGGAAGATGTTGGTGCGCTCCATTTGCTTCGGAGTTGCTTGTTTGGCTAGTATGATTTAGACGTGTATTGTTTGGTATGACGGGACTCTTTCCCGACCTTTATGAAAATTATGTATTCTTAGAGGCTTGTAGACAGATGTCATGTACGTAAAAGATTGTATGGCCTTGTCGGCCTATGTTCAGTATACGAGTGGTTAATTTTGTCTTATAGGCCCGTATGTCTTATGTATAAGTTGGTATCACATGTTGTATTCCACTTATCTCACGGCAGCCTTCCGGCTCAGTTATCTATGATAATATGACATGAAAAGATACGTTATGTTGATACTCGGTTGAATAAGGTACCAGGTACCTATCGCGGCCCATTGGTTTGGGTCGTGTCAAAAGTGGTATCAGAGCAATTCTGTCTTAGGGAGTCTACAAGCCGTGTCTAGTAGAGTCTTGTTTATGGGTGTGTTGTGCACCACACTTATAAGCAGGAGGCTACAGGGCATTTAGGACTGACACTCTTTCTTCTTACTCTAGATCGTGTGGTAGAGCTGAGTTGTAAGAACACAATTTCCTAAACTCGACCTTATTCATAATTCGCCCATGCCTACATTTAGAAAGACGGTCGGTAAGTAATATAGCTGTGGAAGTGTTGAGTCAGAGGAACTCGATTTTGCATCATGCTTAAGATGAGCAAATGCGAGGTCTTCAACAGACCATGTGCGTACTAAAAGGTGTAAGGTTCTTGATAAGGAGTTTTAAGGCAAGAATACTTATCCACTCTTACGGTAAAAAGGAATAATAGAATCGAAAGATAGACGCAAGTTTCAGCAAGTAAAAGAAGCAAGGTGAAGAAGGGTACGAGGTACCCAGTTAATAAAGATTATCATTATTTACCATTCAGGAAGGGAGATATAAGCATTTTGAGTTACCTTCAACAGTGACAGATGTATGTATAATCGGCCACACCGATCTCAGTTATGCCCCATGGGAGCTAACAGATATAGTTTAAGAGAAGGACAGGTTATCAGGATCCGGCTGGGGTTAGAGTAACCCAAAATAGGGAATGGATTGGTAGAGTTAGTTGACATTTCCGAAGGATAGTGCAAATGTGGTAATGGATCACCTTGTGAGACACCTAGATGGTGCACTCTAGACTAGTACAGCTACATATGAGTGCTACAAAGATAGGCACTGGAAGCCTGGAAAGGATAAATATTATCTTAGTATGGCTCCCATCCCTAGTAGAGAGATAATGCTAGGCAACCCGAAGAGCTATTGGATGGAGCAAAGGGTAGCTAAAAGCAAATGAATATCTTGTTGAGGATTTCAGAATAAAGTGATAGACAGAAATGGTAGTAGGAAACGAGAAGAGAGTTAATGAAGCATTAAGAGTAAGATGTGATACATGGATGACGAGGGTAGGTAAAAAAAAGATGACAGTATTACAGAGTCAATAGTCAAGTGAAGGAAAAAAAAACGAGAGGTGACAGGTCTTGAGACAACAAAAGAGTGTAGGCCATAAACTCATATCCTCACTTAGAGAAAAGAGTTCGTGACTCCAACGCAACTAGTGGAAGGAAAAGTTAGACCCCAGAATAATAGAAACAAGTATGGGCTGGTGAACAAGATAAACTAAACATGAATTAGGGACTGAGTGATTTGATAATAGTCAGCATCATGAGAATTTCAGATTGCGTTCCAGCGATAATAGAATGGATAGCACAAGAAGATTCATAAGGAATTCTGAGAATGTTCATTCAGGAAGACACTTCCCTAAAGCAAGCAATGTGAGTAATGTTAAGCTTAAGGGACTGTATGTGCCAATTACACTAAGTGTCACCATCATGAGTAAGGAATTTTGTTATCCTTGGTACAGAAGGATTACCGCAAGACGAGTAAGGGTCATCGATGATGTGAAAAGACGCCAAAGATAAAGAGGTAAAACATCTATAGGTAAATCGTCGTAGCTCTAATTTTTAATACTTCCCTAAAGGGGGAAATATGGAGTGATGTGGCATGAAATCGGAATTAGGTAGTTCTAGTAATCATGGGATGGTAAAGGAAGTATGCGGTAAAAAAACAAAAAAGGAATGAGATTACACTTATTCAGCTCCTACGTATATGCTACGATTCCAGAACATAAGCTCAACGCCAAGGAAAGGAAGTAAGGGTTCTGGCCGGGATGTTATTGATAAATAAAGAGCAGTGCAAGATGTACGTTAAGACAAAGGAAATAACCTAAGAATGATTGCGCAGAGTATTGATATGATAATGGACCAACGAGCAGTTAGTAGTTGATTTTGGAAGAGTCTAGTTATGGCTAGACAAGAGGTTACAGATAAATTAACAGATCATGCAAAATAAACAGAGTGAACCCCAACATGGGGAGTTCAGTCTTGTAGATATGACATCGGAACCCTTGAGAAATATTCAGGTAGTAGTTGGGGTAGTTAAAGGTACCGTTTGATTATTATAGAAATAAAAGAGAATACCACTGGGAAGGCAGTCAAAATATCAGTTCAGAAGCAACCCTACAAGCATAAGGGCGTGGAGGTAAGTAAATACGGATAATTATAGGCAAGAGAGGACATCAAAAGGTCTGTCGAATATAAGATAAAATAAGCTTACAGCTTTAAAAGAGTCAGACGATCCTCCTGAAGTACTATAACGAAACAATAGCTGAGGAAATAAGGAAGAAGGCTTCAACCTAAGCACAATGACCTAAAGAGGAAATGGTCGTGTAAACAACAGTCTCACAACAGCATTGTAAGCACTCCAAAAGAAAGTGGCACCTACCATGGCTAATGAACGGGAACCAAAATCTAAAGGAATATTCGAGATCATATGAGTTGCACAAAAACTCCGACATGCGTGGGAACTAAGATAAGCTAAGTATGCACGCGACAAGGGGGCAGAAAGACTAGGAAAAGTGATAGCTTACGTTAAAGAAAGCTAAGAAGGAACGAAAGGAATTATTCGATCAATGATACCGAGTTAGTTATGTTATGAACACACTTAAGAGTTCGGAGTATAAGCCATGCAGCATATATGTTGACAATCATATAGTCGTAGAAGACTCCGGTATGTGTGAAAAGAAAGATCTGAGTCCAGGTTATAGACAAAGGATTGAATTCTTAGAAGATTGTATCCTGAATATTCCATAGCGTCCATGAAGGGCTAAAGTAATACCATGAGCCGCATATCGGAAGATGGCTTAAGCCTATATAAAGGCTGATCAGAAGAAAGAGGAAACTAAAGAGTTACATCAACGAAGTAAATCAGGAGTCTGATTATTGCACGCACAAAATTATAGAAATCGTGATTGAGAATATTGCAGAATTACTCTTAATATCAAAGGTACAAGAGAGATAGCTCAACAACCATATTCTATAACGGCTCTACGATAAAGCCAGTTAGAAAAATACCAGCCTCATAAGAATTCAGTATGGAGCTCCCACCGATTTGTATAGGCACCAGAGGTGCAAGTATTATAATAGAGCTTCAAGTCATGGATGTGAATCATACCTATGTGGAAGAGAGGTCATGAAAGAGATATAAGATGTGATGTAAGACTTTTAAGGCAAGTAAGGTAAAGTGAACAACGTACGAGATACTCAAATGCAAAAGGTTGTGAATAGTCCATACTTCGGATAGAAGGCTAGAAGCGGAGATTCAATATCCTGGAATGATAGCGGCATCGTCAGTGACATATCTTCCATCCTACGGTTTTTACGTATCGAGAGGTCTAGTTAAGAGAGTAAAGAAGAGTTAGAGACGATGTGATGTCTCGCTTGATGATCTAGAATAACACAAGGAAATCTATGATGCAAGCACGTTGAAAGGAGGTTGCGAGTAGTGTAAATGGATATGTGTAAGTGGCAAACTAAAGTATGGTAAAGTGACAAGGTTTTAGGAAGTCGGGAATAAGGATAAGAAAGGGAGAGTGGGAAGGTGACGAGAATGGATAAGTCTCACGATTAAGCCTATGAAAACAAGAAGAGCTGACGGTTTCTTTAAGGTATTCAAAGCTCAGTATAGCCTGAATGAACTCAAAGGAGTCTAAGACTAATAGAATTTAGAAGAAATGGAATGCTGCCCTGATAGTAGAAGGAGGGTGTAATTGCGATGGATAAAGAATGACGTTTGGGCCTTCGATTGAGTAATGACTTGAAGAGGATTTCACAAATTGTACGGGATTAAAATACCCACGTAAGGTAAATCACACTAGAATGCTATGAAATACTGTTATGGGTGTATAGTATCGCCCAAGGTGGATCAGAAAAATCACTTCAAATGTTCCACGATCAACGCATGGCCTAGTGATTACGTAAGAGGTTTCAAGTTATCAACAGTAGATTGTAGATCACTATTGAAGTAAATCAACAATAAATGGATAAAGTTCCAAGATATGAGAGGAGATAAGGATTCCATCCTTTAGATGAGCAGTAATAAGGAAGCATTGAAGGACTTGAATTTCTACATTTATGATAAGAAACAACGAGAGTAACGTAGCAAACCTATAGATTGGCTAAAAGATGGAGGAAAAAGGAGAGAAGAGTAGCATAGGCGCACTTACAAAGTTAGAGTCGTACAAGCTGCATGATAAAAGGTAGCAACAGCTACAAGGCTGGAAGGATTCTGACCACGACTTGTGGTGTAAGAAAGAGGCCTAAAGGGGGGAATGCCCTGGATTTTGAATTTATTCACAGAAGAGTTGCCGAGATGGCAAGAGAAGTACTAATGTATTCAGAAGACATAAGTTATGAACATGATAAGAGCATCAGTCAACATTCGAGGACGAATGTCCCAAAGGGGGAATGATGTTACACCCCGCAATATTACATCCATATTACGTCACGCAGTATTATATTACGATGATGTTGCACCTTGTAGTATTATACGTTGAATTTGTCGTAAGGTAATTGACACCAGTCCAAGGAAAAGATTATTTGGAGATTATGAGGATTATGCTATTTCAAACAAGTGATGGGTAAATTCGTGAAGGTAAGAGGGGAAGCAAGTCAAAGAAAATGAATTTTCGTCCAAGTTGACATATTAGGATTAAATACGGGCCGAGCGATGATACCCGATATTTACGGACTAGTACCATAAAAGGTACCATATGACCATGATAGTAGAATGTATAAAATGTATTAAAAATAAGTAAAATTTTAAGTTATTTGAGATAATTCTTAATTATGCGGTAATTGGTTAATTATCGGGTAGCGGGATATTACCTAATTAAATTAATTAATTGTGGGATAAGATCACAATTCCACGTGGCAGCAAGCCAATACACCAACCGCATGACTCTTAGTCATAATTCATGATTAAGAGTCATTTTAAATAGGTGGCAACTTAACATGTAATATACAAAAGACATTTCCTTCTAAGCTTTTCCAATACCAAGAATCAGATGTGAGTCTTTCCAAGTACTAACGTGACTTCCTATAAAGATTTCTACAAATCTAAAGGCAAGAGATTCTCATATATTTTGTAAGTAAGAGACTTTCGGTTAAAGGTCTCAAACGAGATTTTACAAAATAAATCTTGTTCATATATCTTGTTCCATAAGACTCTTATACAAAGTAAGATAAGATTAACGTGATTTTGCTCATCAAAAAATTCATACGAAATTATATTACGTAATAGCAACGGGATTTTGTGATTCTAAGAAAGTACGGTGCAATTTTTCTCAAGAATATCATACGGATTTTTTCCTACTTCAATCCGTCATTATGTGTTGTCACAATTGACGTGTGCTAGAGGGATTTTTATGAGAATCGGCTCAGGTATGTTAAGGCTATCCCTTCTTTCCTTTTGGCATGATCTATACGATACAAATGAAACGAGCAAATGCACAATTTTCATAAATGACTCTATTCATAGAAGTATTAGAGATACCTATATTCTTGAATTCCCATGTGTCATATTATTCTATCATCTGTTCATGGGTCTCAAAAAATACGTAAGTTGATTTTATGATATTGGTCAGAAGCATAATGATTTTATGACACTCCAAAAGATTTTATTGACGTAGTTATCATGCATGACATTCATGTATATTGACCCATGACCAGATGGCATTATATACGCGTATATATATATATATATATATATATATATATATATATATATATATATATATAAGGTTACGACATTATATACGCACCACCACCTGATCAGCTGGTATACGTTGATGATTTGCCCACAGTGGCCGAGATGATATGATGGGATGCCCTCAGAGGCTTGATGATGTTATGAAACATGTACCTATGCACGGCATGACATTCATACGCATATGCATTACAATATAATTATTTCATGAATTACAGAGTTATCCAAACTTACAGGTTGAGTGGTTTATTCTATATTTCTTCCATGTCTGTTATGTACTTATTCATGTGCCTTACATATTCGGTACATTATTTTTACTGACGTCCCTTTTGCCTGGGGATGCTGCGTTTCATGCCCGCAGGTCCCGATAGACAGGTCGAGAGCCCTACAAGTAAGTAATTAGCTCAGCGGAAGATGTTGGTGCGCTCCATTTACTTCGGAGTTGCTTGATTGGTTAGTATGATTTAGACATGTATTGTTTGGTATGGCGGGACTCTGTCCCGACCTTTATGAAAATTATGTATTCTTTGAGGCTTGTAGACAGATGTCATGTACGTAAAAGATTGTATGGCCTTGTCGGCCTATGTTCAGTATACGAGTGGTTATTTTGGTCTTATAGGCCCGTATGTCTTATGTATAAGTTGGTATCACATGTTGTATTCTACTTATCTCACGACAGCCTTCCGGCTCAGTTATCTATGATAATATGACATGAAAAGATACTTTATGTTGGTACTCGGTTGAGTAAGGTACCGGGTGCCTATCGCGGCCCATCGATTTGGGTCGTGACATTATTATATACCAGTATGCCCAGAGCTGACCTCGTCACTACAATACCGAGGTTAGGCTTGGCACTTGCTGGGTACCGTTGTGGTGTACTCATGCTACTCTTCTGCCCATGTTTTGTGCGCAGATCCAGGTACCTCCTACCAGTCCCGCTGTTAGTTGCGCACTTGCTGATGTTCTGGAGACTTCCAGGTATATATGCCAGCATCCGCAGACCTCGGAGTCCCACTCTATCCCTTATGTTGTTCCTCTTTTTTTACCTAGTTACTGATGTACAAAGACAGTTAGAATAGATTCCTAGAGCTTGTAACTTGTGATTACCGGATTTTGGGAATAATGTTATACTCGATTGGTTGCTTGCATATGCCGAGTGGTAGTTTTCCAGCCTTATATATATATATACCTGTTATTGTTGAGATTTAGTAGTTATTTATGTTGTTGTTCAGTTTTTCCGCAACTGTTAGGCTTACCTATCTTAGAGACCAGGTGCCGTCACGACATCTTACGGAAGGAGATTTGGGTCGTGACAAGTTAGTATCAGAGCTCTAGGTTCATCGGTGTTATGAGTCACAAGAAGGTTTAGTAGAGTCTCGTGGATCTTTACGGAGACGTCTGTACTTATCTTCGAGAGGCTATAGAAAAGTTGGGAAAATTTCACTTATTTTGATTCCTTGTTGTGCGAAATTGTTGACTTCGAAATTCTAAACTTCTGTCTTCTATTCTCTCACATATGGTGAAGACATGTACAGCCGGATCAGATGACCAGGCACTCGCGACCCCTGCTAAAGCCGTGAGAGGCCAGGGCCGGGGTAGAGGCCGATGACATCCACGCGGTGAAGCCAGAGCACCCGTACGAGCTACTATAGAGGAGCCACCAGTAGCTCTAGTCGGAGCACAGGCCCCTGAGACATCTGTTCCTGCACCAGCTCTTCAGGAGACCCTTGCACAGTCCCTGAGCATGTTCAGTACTGTATCTCAGGAAGGGTTGGTTCCACTTGATCCTACCACATCTCAGGCCGGGGGAGGAGCACAGACTCCCGCCGCCAGTACCCCAGAGCAGCAGGTTCAGGTCGACTAGGTTCTAGAGGTCATACCAGTACAGTCGGTAGCCCCAGTTTGGCCCAAGGGTGGGGCATCGATTTCTAAGGAGGAGCAGCTTAGGCTCGAGAGGTACAAAACTACCACCCTCCTACTTTCAGAGTCTTTAGAGAATGCCTAGGGAATTCTTGAGGAGTGCCACCGTATCCTCCGTACTATGGGTGTAGCGGAGTCTAGTGGGGTTTCTTTCACTACGTTCCAGCTTAGAGCAGCGGCCTATTAGTGGTGGCGTGCTTATGAGTTGGGTACTCCAACTGAGGCAGGTTCACTTACTTGGACTCAGTTCTCAGATATGTTCTTGAGGAGTATGTTCCGAAAGTCTCAGAGATGCATGGAGCGCAGAGTTTGAGCAGTTGCGCCAGGGTTCTATGACTGTGTCAGAGTATGCGGTTCGCTTCAGTGATTTGGCTAGGCATGCACTAGCCTTCATTTTATCAAGGAGATCAGCCCCACTATCAGGCTTAGCATGGCCCGGGAGATGGAAATGTATATTGCATACCAGCAGGATAGGGGATTGCTAGGAGATTGGAGGGTATGCTTGCTCGGGAGAGAGAGGAGAGGGAGGCCAAGAGGTCTCGAGAGTCTGGCACTTATAGTGGTACTCGTGCCCCAACTACAGTTTGTCATGGTAGGGGCTATGTGAGTCACCCTTTTAATTTAGCACTTCCAGCCGCCAGTGATATTTCGGCCACCCCTGGGCCCCAGGAGCCTTATTATGCACCGCTAGTGTCTAGTGCAGCTTCTGCACAGGGTGCTTCCAGTGGTCAGTCCAGAAGACCTGGCCCGAGCCAGCCACAACAGCCACGCCCTCCGAGAGCTTGTTTTGAGTGTGGAGACACTCACGATATGGTGAGGGATTTCCCCAGACTTAGGAGGGGTGTACCTCCACAGAGTTCTCAGGCACCGTGTGCTCCACCGAGTCCCTAGGCTATGATTATAGCACCAGCTACCACTCCACCTGCTCAGCCAGCTCAAGGTGGAGGTCGGGCAGGTAGAGGTCGCCCTAGAGGGGGAGGCCAGGCAAGATATTATGCCCTTCCTTCTCGTACAGAGGTAGTTGCATCCGACTTTGTCATTACATGTATTGTTCCGGTCTGTCAAAGAGATGTGTTGGTTTTATTTGATCCAGGCTCCACTTATTCCTACGTGTCATCTTATTTTGCTCCGTATTTGGGCGTATCCCGTAATTTTTTGAGTTCTCCTGTTTATGTGTCTACGCCCGTGGGAAATTCTATTGTTGTTGACTGTGTGTATTGGTCGTTTTTGGTTGTTCTTAGTAGATTTGAGACCAGAGCCGATTAATTAGTGCGCAGTATGGTAGATTTTGATATTATTTTGGGCATGGACTGGTTGTCGCCCTATTATGCTATTCTTGATTGTCACGCCAAGACCGTGACGCTGGCTATGCCAAGATTACCGTGGTTAGAGTTGAGAGGTACCTTAGATTATACTCCCAGCAGAGTTATTTCGGGCAGGTAGAGGTTCGACGAATGGTTGAGAAGGGGTGTGACGCGTATCTAGCTTATGTGAGAGATATTAGTATTGATACCCCTACGGTTGAGTACGTTCCAGTAGTGAGGGATTACCGCGATATATTTCCAACTGATCTTCCGAGCATGCTGCCCGACAGGGATATCAACTTTGGTATTGATTTGTTGTCGGGCACTCAGCCCATCTCTATTCCTCCATATCATATGGCTCCTCTTGAGTTCAAGGAGTTGAAGGAATAGTTACAGGAATCGCTTGATAAGGGCTTCATTCGGCCCAGTGTGTCACCTTGGGGTGCCCCAGTCTTTTTGTGAAGAAGAAAGATGGTTCTATCATCAATTGAAGAATCGGGAGCCAGATATCTCGAGGACTGCTTTCAGGACTCGTTATGGTCATTACGAGTTCCTTGTGATGTCATTTGGGCTGACCAACGCCCCAGCAATATTCATGCATTTGATGCACGGTGTATTTGGATCCTATCTTGACTCATTCGTCATTGTGTTTATTGACAATATTCTGGTGTACTCCCGGAGTCGGGAGGATCATGAGCAACACCTGGGGACTGTGCTTCAGACCTTGAGAGAAAAGAAGTTATATGCAAAATTCTCAAAGTGTGAGCTCTGGCTAGATTCAGTGGCATTTTTGGGACACGTAGTGTCGATTGAGGGAATCAAGGTAGATCTGAATAAGGTTGAAGAAGTGTAGAGTTGGCCTAGACCGTCCTCAGCTACAGAGATCCGGAGTTTTCTAGGTTTGGCGGGGTATTACCGTCGATTTCTAGAGGGTTTCTCATCTATTGCAGAACCTAGGCCAACCCAGAAGGGTGCTCCATTCAGGTGGACAGAGGAGTGTAAGGAGAGCTTTCAAAAGCTGAAGATAGATTTGACTACGGTGCCAGTATTGTAATGCCTATTGGTTTGGCGTTTTATACTCTATATTGTAATGCGTCGCGGATTGGTCTCGGTGCAGCGTTGATGCAGGACGGTAGGGTGATTGCCTACGAGTCTAGACAGCTGAAGGTGCATGAGAAGAACTATCATGTCCACGACCTTGAGTTAGCAGCTATTGTTCATGCCTTGAAGATTTGGCGACAGAATTTGTACGGTGTCCCTTGTGAGATCTACACCGATCGGCGGAGTCTGCAGCATCTGTTCAAACAGAAGGATCTTAACTTGCTCAGTGGAGGTAGTTAGAGCTGCTTAAGGATTATGATATCACTATTATATACCATCTCGGGAACGTCAATATGGTGGCCGATGCCTTGAGTCGCAGGGCGGAGAGTTTGGGGAGCTTAGCATATCTACCAGCAGCAGAGAGGCCATTGACATAGGATGTTAAGGCCTTGGCCAACCAGTTTGTTTGATTGGATATTTCTGAGCCGAGTGGAGTTTTGGCTTGTGCGGTCTCTCAGTCTTCTCTTTATGATCGTATCAGGGAGTGTCAGTATGATGACCCCCATCTGCTTGTCCTTAAGAATACAGTTCAGCACGGTGATGCTAAGGAGGTCACTATTGGAGATGATGTTGCGTTGAGGACACAGGGCAGGCTATGTTTGCCCAATGTAGATGGTTTGCGTGAGTTGATTGTCTAGTAGGCTCACAGTTCGCGGTACTCCATTCATCCGGGTGCCGCGAAGATGTATCAGGACTTGAGGTAGCATTATTGGTGGAGGAGAATAAAGAAGGACATAGTAGAGTATGTAGCTCTGTGTCTAAATTGCCAACAGGTGAAGTATGAGCATCAGCGGCCAGGTGGATTACTTCAGAAGCTAGAGAATCCGGAGTGGAAATGGGAGCGGATCACTATGGATTTCGGTTTTGGGCTTCCACGGACTCACCGGAAGTTTGATGCAGTTTGGGTGATTATGGATAGGTTGACCAAGTTGGCTCATTTCATTCTAGTGATGACTACTTATTCTTCCGAGCAGCTAGCTCGAGTTTATATATGCGAAATTGTCAGGCTTCATGGCATGCTGGTATCTATCATCTCCGACCGAGGTACGCAGTTTACATCGCGGTTCTGGAGAGCCATACAGCATGAGTTAGGTACTCAGGTTGAGTTCAGTACAGCATTTCACCCTCATACGGACGGACAATTCGAGTGCACTATTCAGATACTGGAGGATATGCTTCGTGCTTGTGTGATGGAGTTTGGGGGTTCTTGGGATCAGTTCTTGTCACTTGCGGAGTTTGCCTACAACAACAGTTATCAGTCGAGCATGTAGATGGCATCGTATGAGGCTTTGTATGGTAGACGGTGTCGGTCTCCAGTGGGTTGGTTCGAGCCGGGTGTGGCTAGGCTATTGGGTACAGACTTGGTTCAGGATGCTTTGGAGAAGGTTAAGGTGATTCAGGATCAACTTCGTACAGCCCAGTCCAGACAGAAGAGTTATGCGAACTCGAAGGTTCGTGATATTGCATTCATGGTTGGAGAGCGGGTCTTGCTCTGTGTTTCGCCCATGAAGGGTGTTATGAGATTCGGGATGAAGGGCAAGCTGAGCCCAAGGTTTATTTGCCCATTAAAGGTGTTGCGGCGAGTTGGGGAGGTTGCTTATTAGCTTGCCTTGCATCCCAGTCTAGCCGGAGTTCATCCAGTATTCCATGTTTCTATGCTCCGGAAGTATCATGGCGATCCGTCTCATGTGCTGGATTTCAGGTCAGTCCAATTAGACAAGGATTTATCTCATGTTGAGGAGCTAGTGGCTATTTTGGATAGGCAGGTTCGAAAACTCAGGTCAAAGAACATTGCTTTAGTGAAGGTTCACTGGATGGGTCAGCCGGTCGAGGAGGTGACTTGGGAGATCGAGCCTAATATGCGCAGCCGTTATCCTCGTCTTTTGACAACTTCAGGTATGTCTCGATGCTCGTTTGAGGACGAACGATTATTTTAAGAGGGGGAGGATGTAACGACCCGGCCGGTCATTTTGATAGTATTAGCCCCGATCCCCTATTTATTGCTTTCCCTGTATCATTTTATGCTTATGTGACGGGAGTTTTATTTTTGGTTTCGGAGTGAAATTTGGACACTTACCTAGAATGGAAGCTTAAGTTCTAATAATTTGACCGTAGTTGGAACTATGTGAAGACGACTCCTAAATGGGTTTCGTCGGCTCTGTTAGCTCTGTTGGGTGATTTTGGACTTAGGAGCATGTCCAGATTGTGATTTGGAGGTCCGTAGCTGAATTAGGCTTGAAATGGCGAAAGTTGAATATTTGGGAAGTTTGACCGCGAGTGGACTTTTTGATATCGGGGTCAGATTCCGATTCTGGAAGTTGGAGTAGGTCAGTGTCTTGTGTGCAAAATTTAGGGTCAATCGGACGTGTTTTGTTAGGTTTCGGCATCGGTTGTTGAAGTTTGAAGTTTCAAAGATCATTAAGTTTGAATTGGAGTGTGATTTGTATTTTTTGCATTGTTTGATGGTATTTGAGCGAGCTCGCAGCGGTTCGGACCCTTTGTACGGATTTAGCATTTAAAAATCAAGAATCAAAGTTTTCCATAAAAGTGCTATTATGCGATCCAGAATGCGGTCGCAAATCAAGTATGCGGACCGCATTTCTATCGCAAAGTGAGTCACTGTGTTAGTCAAATTTGAGGTCAAAAATGCGGTGCATTATGCAACCGCATAACGTGTATGCGGACCGCATAATGATCGCATACCAGCACAATATGTTTTAAATTTTGCCCATTTTTGAGGGCCACTTTGCGACCGGTCTGCGGACCGCATGTCAGGAATGCGATCGCATTCCTGACCGCATTCCGCGTCGGGGCTCCTATTTTTCTAATTTTTCAACCCGACCCCTTCTTCAATAAAACACCCCAACCTTCCATTTTAACCCATTTTCTGAACAAAAGAGAGAGAGGGAAGGGAGGATTCTTGAGAGAGAAAGTCTCATCTCTATCAATTTGATTTTCAAAGTCACCCAGGCCTGGAAATTTCGAGTAATTATCTTCATTTTCGCTCTTGCAAGTAAAAATCTCCAACCCTTTTTCATTGGTTTTCAAATTTAGACAAAAAGGGGGTTCTCATGAATTGATTCTTGAAAATATTAGTTGAACCATACATGCATGTTCTTTAATATCTAAAATCTAGTAAGAGGAATTGGGTAGGAGTAAAGATTTGCAAAAAGGAGCGGTTGATCACCTAAATAAGTTCGGATTGTATTTGTGAACTTCAATTCTAAGATATATGTGTTAACTTGTGAACTAGATTGACGGTACTTGGCTGTTTGGTGAATTGAAAGTAGAAGTTGAAAAGGGAAATTCGACCCCAGTTATGTATGGCTAACTTTTAACCTTTGTAAAGTCACCCTGTTTGGTGTACGAGTAAATGGTATGCATTTCTTATGTGGACTGTTTGTGAATTTCATTTTCTTCACGGGTGTTAGGGCAAGATGGCCTATTTCATGAATTCTTGTGACTAAATTGCCTTGAACATTGTTGGTTAACGTTCCGATATGACGGTGTGAATAAATGGCAACAAACCAAGTGTGTGTGTGAATGTGTTTATGTGGTAAGGGCTGTGAAATAAATGATGAAAAGAAGTTGTGATTGATGCAATTGAAACAACTGTGGTAACATCATGTGTGGCTTGTCGTGGGCAATTATCTTGTGACTTAAATTGTTATTGTTGCTGTGAAATGATATTCGGAATGGCCTGAAGCCATGTGATTGAACTGTGAACTATTGTTGTTGTCTTAAATGTGAATGTCCGGTGGGATCGGGTTGCGTGCCGCAACACGAAGTTATAAGGTGTGCGTTATGGTGATAAGGGTGGTCGAGGTAATAATGGTGGCCGAGGTAATAAGGGTGGAAAAGTGATCGAAATCACTACTAAAATGAAAATATGTGAAAGTTGTAGAATCATTGATGTGATGAGATAATGTTGAAAAGGGGAAAATGAGAGATTGTGAAACTTGTTTGGCTTTGGTTGTTTCTTTCATGTGCATTTGATTTTTTATTCCATTACTGTTTGTTATCTGTGTATGGATTGATTTTACTTGGGGTAAAGTTTCTTAATACATACCAGTACAATTCAAATGTACTGACGTCCCTTTTGCCGGGGGCGCTACATTCTTGTTATGATTGTAGGTGGTTCTATAGCAGGTACTCCAGTCCACCGACAGTAGCACCTCCTCCACCTTCCGTCAACTGTATTGGTGAGCCCCTTTCCTCTTGGGGCCCTGCGTGGCTCATGCCGCTTTTCTTCCCGGAGTCTTATTTTGGTATTTGTGTAAGGTATAGCTGGAGCCTTGTTACTGGCAAGTATTGTAAAACTCTTTTGTATCCCTAGAGGCTTCGTAGACAGGAAATGTGGGTTATGTACTTATGTATCTTCTATTTGGGCAGCGTAACTTGTAAACCACGCTAAGTAACCATGTATGTTATGTATATTTCGTAAAAAGGTGTTTAAATCATAAATGGCTATTTCCTTTGATTAATGAGTAATGAAAACACAGGGTAACACGTGGGATAGGGAAGGCACCCAGGTCCGCTTGACTGGGGCTACCCGGTCGAGCGCCGGTCATGTCCCTCGGCTTTGGGGCGTGACAACTTGTTGGTAGGTTTGGTTGAGATCCTGGGGGCATCGGGTGCATTCTGGTGGTTAAGTTGCTGGTTTTCTTCATCGCGTTCGCGAGAGAGGTCTCGCGTTCGCGTAAGGTATCTGCAGGCCAGCGGAATTTTTTTCTTTGCGTTCGCGATGTAGGTCACATGTTTGTGAAGCTCTGAGGTATTAGTCCTACGCGTTCGCGATAGGGACCTCGTGTCCACGTAGAGAAGCTGGTCCGTGGGGTCATCAGGCATTTAGCCTACGCATTCGCGATGAGGGTCCCGCGATCACGAAGAGTGAGGCTGACTAAGCTGCGCGTTCGCGAGAGGTCACTCGCATTCATGTAAGAGGATTTTTTGGTTAATAGCTTAATTGTGCTACGAGAACGCGAGAGTGAGGTCGCGTTCGCAAGGAAGGATTTCACTGGGCAGATATAAACATTTCAAATTGAGGGTTTTGCCATTTTTATCATAACTTAAGATAGAGAGCTCGGATTTGGGCAAGATTTGGAGGGATTTTTAGAGGCATCGATTGGGTAATGATTCCTGACTCGTTATTGTTATATCACACTAATCTAACGTTAATTTCATCTTCTAATTAAGATTTGGGTTGAGAAATTTGGGAAAAATGTGGGAAGGTTCTTCAACCGAATTTTTGAGTTTTGATTGAGATTTTGGCATCGGATTTGAGTAATTTTTGTATGAGTGAACTCGTGGTTGAATGGGTGTCCGTATTTTGGGACTTTTACCCGATTCTGAGACGTGGGCCCGGGTCGACTTTTTGCGGCGAATTTCTAATATCTTGCTAAAGTCTTGATTTCATTAATTAGATTACTTTCTAATAGTTATATTTATGGTATGTAATTGCTTTTTGCTAGATTTGGGCCATTCGGAGTCAGAAAGTCATGGAAAAGGCATTCTTACCGATTGATTGAGTGGGTTGCCTGACCTTGTGTTGGGGAAATCCCCTTAGGATTTGGTACTGTTGTGATACTCGATGATATGTGAGTGCCGTGTATGCGAGGTAGCGAGTGCGTACCCGGGCTAATTTTTGTAAAATACGGTTTTTATTGAACAATAACCTGTGTTATCTTAAATGAGTTATTCCAGCATGTGTAGTTAATCTGTTTAGACTAATATCACATGTCTACATGTCTTAAATGCTTGTTTGAAATCTGTGCAGCATGCTTAGTTGAATTCTTGCTTTTTCCTTGACTTGTACATAGTCTTAAACTGTAGGATTTCTTGTTGTAATTGTTATTTCCATCGATTTCGAGCTGTGTTTAATTTGGGATTACGAGGCGGTACCTCGGGAGATCCCCGCTGCATATTTACTTTTGGGACTACGAAACGATATCTCTGGAGATCCCCCGCGGCATATTACTTTTGGGACTACGAGAAGGTATCTCGGGAGATCCCCTGCTGCATATTTACTTTTGGGACAACGAAGCGGTACCTTGGGAGATCCCTTGTTGAGCATTTACTTTTGGGACTACGAGACGATATCTCAGGAGCGCCGCTTATTGTTTATCCCTATGTGCTGTGTTGTTATCTTCCTGTATTCCTTGTTGTTAAATTCTCAATCTTCCATTATATTGCTATTGAACCTGCCTTATTTATTATATACCAGTAGGGCCCTAATCTGACCTCGTCACTACTCTACCGAGGTTAGGCTTGGCACTTACTTGGTACCGATGTGGTATACTCATGCTACTCTTCTGCACATGGTTTGTGTGCAGATCCAGGTACCTCCTACCAGTCCCGCTGTTAGTTGCGTACTTGCTGCTGCTCCGGAGACTTCACGGTATATCTGCCAGCGTCCGCAGTCCTCGGAGTCCCCCTCTATCCCTTTTGTTGTTCCTCCTTTGTTTTACTCAGTACTGATGTACAAAGATAGTTAGAATAGATTCTTAGAGCTTGTGACTTGTGATTACCGAGTTCTGGGAATATTGTTATACTCGAGTTGTTGGTTGCTTTTATATGCCGAGCGGCAGTTTTCTAGCTTTATATATATATATATATATATATACATGTTATTGTTAATGTTTAAATAATTTGCATTACATTATACAATATTCGGATAAGGGCCTAAACTACCTCTATTGTTTGCTAAATGGTTTACAAACACACTTCGTCCATCTATCAGTCCATAAAAGCATATGACGTTAATTTTATTAACAAAATACCCTCACTTCTAACGATAGAATTGGTGCGCCTTTTATTTAATGACGTGGTAGTTTTTTACTGGGCCACGTGTCATTATCGGTCAAAAATCAAACATGGGTCTTATTTCTACCCATTTACCCGATCCCCTTTAAAGAAAAAGACTGATGGCTCGTTTGAAAGGAAAAATTGGTGAAAAAGTTTTTGGCCAAAAATATTTTCGAGTACTAGGTTTGTGTTTGTTTAACTAAAAAGGTGTTAAATTTTTTTCCACTTGATGATTACCGATTTTGCATGAACTCCTTTTTCTATTTTGAAATTTTTTTCTAGGACTCACTATAGCTTAAGAGTGTCCTTGGAAATTTTTGCCAGAAAATTCCGTTGGAAAAAAAAGAAGGAAAAAAAGGAGTAGGCGAGAGTATATGATTTGTTTTATACACCATTACAGTAACGACCCGACCGATCGTTTTGATCTCTTGCGCGTTGTTTGGCGGTTTGAGGCCTTGAGTAGCTTCACTTCAGGTATTATGACTTGTACGTGTGGTCGGAATTGGATTTCGGGAAGTTTAGAGTTGATTCGGATGAAAAATTCTAATTTCGAAAGCTTTGAGTGGGAAGAATTGACTAAAGTTTGACTTTTGAGAAAATGACTCGGAATCGGGATTTGAAGGTTCCCACAGGTTTGTATGATGATTTCAGACTCAGGCGTATGTTCGGATTAAGTATCGGATCACCCGGGAGCATTTCGGCGCTTATTTTGGAAGATTGGCATTTTGAAGGTTTAAGAATTTAATAAGTTTGGCGTAAAGTGGATTTTGATGTTATTGATGTCCGTTTGGGGTTCCAAACCTTGGAACAGCTTCGTTATGTCATTTTTGACTCGTGTGCGCAATTTGATGTTATTCCGGATTGATTTGATGCGTTTCGGCACAAGATATAGAATTTGAAAATTTGAAAATTCGTAAGTTTGATTCGAGGCGCGATTCATGATTTTGATGTTGTTTGACGTGGTTAAAGGCTTTGACTAAGTTCGTATCGTATTTTGGGATGTGTTGGTATATTTGGTTAAGGTCCCGAGGGCCTCGGGTGGATTCCGGATAGTTAAACAGATCAATATTTGGACTAAGGGAATGCTGAGGCAGCTGGTATCTGGTGTAACAACACCTCCGAGGTTTTGGCCGCAGGTGCGGAGCCGCAGAAGAGGCCAAAAGGGACACATAAGCGGAATTTGCTGGGGAAGGCTGGGACCTAGATGCGGTCGACTTTCGCAGAAGCGGGGCCGCACTTGTGCACGAGGAGCCGCAGAAGCGAAGGCGCAGAAGCGCTACATGGCCGTAGATGCGGAGATTGAGGGGCCTGAAGGTGGACCGTAGAAGCGGTATTTTGGCTGCACCAGCGGAACTGCAAAAGCGGTCAAGTGACCGCCAGGTGCGAGATGTCACTGGGCAGAAGGCTTCTTTAAGAACATGGGTTTGGCCCATTTTCATTTTATTTCGTCCATGGGAGCCGATTTTAAAGCACTTTTGGAGTGCCATATTCATCAACTATAATGGGGTAAGTGATTTCTTCACATTGTGAGTTAAATACATGGTTTTTATACGGATTCAAGAATGAAAATTGGTAGAAATTGTGAGATTTTGAAAGAAACCTAGAAATTGGTATTTTTGGACTTTTACCACGAAAATGGAGATGGAATTTGGAATAAATATATATTTTAGTTCGTGGTGTTATGCGTAATGATTATCTTTGAATGGTTTTGGAATCCGGCCACGTGGGCCCGAGGGTTGACTTTATCGACTTTTCGAGCGGAGTAGGGAATTTGTCTAAATTTATTTGTTATAGGTATTAGAGTATATTTTGATTGGTTTGCACATTGTTTTACAAGTTTAGAGCGACGAGCATCGGTTTTAGGTGTTATAGAGGCTTTGGAGCCGGTTATGGAACTTCGGAGCGAGGTAAGTCTCCTGTCTAACTCTGTGAAGGGGAAACAATCCCTAGGTGATGTATTTGATATGTGTAGTTGTTGCGGGGGCTACGTACGCAAGAGATAACAGAGTCCGTACGTAGCTAGATTCATGTTATTGTCCGGGTAGACTTAGGTTCACACCATGCTATACTTGTATTATAGAGGTTATCTTTGCTCGTTTAATTCCTTTATTTCACATTACGACTTGAGACTACACTTGCGTAGAGTGATAGACTTGCCATTGTAAAAATTTGACGGGCTTCATGATTAGCCATGGAATAATTACACTCTCCTTAAGAATATGTCTCGCGTTGCGCGTATTCATCGATAAGCTTCCTCAATGTTCATAACTCATATGTTTATTTGTGAGAGGGGTCAAGGACCCGTCAAAGCTTCTTACTCTAATGGGAGCCGGCCATTTGCCCTCGACAGGATTATGTACCACACTCTCATGGGAGCAGGCTGTTCGTCTCGGCAATATAATAGATGTATCTATGGTTATGTACCAGATAATGATGGGATGAGGCCGTATGCCTCGGTATTTCTATAAGATACCCCTATGGAATCGTGCGTAAAATTTGTCAAGAGGCCAGTGCACCAGGGAATTTTCCTGATTTTTATTATGACAATCTATCTGGTGAGGTCCATTATATATATTCTCCGATTGAGGAAATAACTGTTTGTCACGACCCAAGTTCTCTCTCCATGAACTGTCGTGACGGCACCTAGTCTCTATGACTAGGTAAGCCTAACAATTTGCGGAAAAAAGAATTAAGAGTACAAAACTAGCCAACTAACAGGTAAATATAAATAAAGTGTTTAGAATTCTGCTTGGTATATACAATAATAACACCCTCGACCAATATTAACACTCCCAAAACCCGGACTCATGAACCGCAAGCTAAAGAAAATACAAAGTGTTCTAACTCCAGAAGTCTAAACGAAAGAAAAATTACAAAAAGTCTATAGCTAAAGGGAGAATAGAGAGGTACTTCTAGGTCTGCGGATGCGGCATATATACCTCGAAGTCTCTGGATCGCTTCGCCTCATGGATAGTATGGCTGAGCAGAAGAACCTGGATCTGCACACGAAAAGCATGTGCAGGAAAGGGCATGAGTACACCACGGCGGTACCCAGTAAGTGCCAAGCCTAACCTCGGTCGAGTTGTGACGAGGTCAGGTCAGGGCCCTACTAGTTATATATATAACAAGGTAAAGCAGTATGAAATGTGACAGTATAATTAAAATACTAACAGTCAATGAAATCACATAAAGAAATAACTCAATACACAGAGATGTCAATAGGGGATCTCCCAGGATAACGTCCTGTAGTCCCAAACGTAAATATGCAAAGGATCTCCTAGGATAACGTCCCGTAGTCCAAATCGTAAATGTGCAGGGGGATCTCCCGGAATACCGATCCGTAGTCCCAAACGTACATATCCAGTACAAGGGGATCTCCCGGGATACCGTCACGTAGTCCCAAATATAAATATGCAGGGGGATCTCCCGGAATACCGTTCCGTAGTCCCAAAGTAAATACACAACCAAATTAATACACACAACAGTCTCATGAAGGAAGTCTATAGTTCTATTCAGGTTCGTATCAAGGGAGACAGGTAACTTCTACCCTAAACATGCCACACAAAATTTAAGTAAGCAATTAAAGCAAATAAGACAGTTAAGTCATGTAAGCATGCTTCCCTAAGCTAAACAGGAGGCTTCATATACTAATATTGCTCAATTAAAGGAAAACATAGATATTTACTTACTGAAAATGGGGTTTTTCAACAATTAGCACATGTACGCACTCGACACCTCACGTACACGGCATTCATATAACAACCGTACCAAAATCCTAAGGGGAGTTCCCCCACACAAGGTTAGGCAAGCCACTTACCTTGAACCAGCTCAAAATCAATCTGATAACACGCTCTTGCCACAAGTATCCAACTCCGAGTGGCCCAAATCTAATCAAATCAATTATATAACGTAAATAAAACTACAAGCAACTAATTTAACTAATGAATTTAAAGCTACGACGAGAAATTAGAAAGACGCCCAAAATCCTCCGCGGGCCCACGTCTCGAAATCGGGTAAAAATCACATATTATGAACACCCATTCACTCACGAATCTAGCCATACAGTTTACTGTGAAAATGGTAATAACAATTAAATTTATTAAATGGGACTCTAAAAATACGTGATCTATTCCCAGGCTAGTTTGTTAGAGCAGATGATGCTAGTATTATGAATTTTAATGATGGGGCGGAAAATAAATGAAATAACGAGCGAACCAAAGGGTGTGCTACCCGGGCATAAGCTTGGTCGATTCGGACTTCGAGGTCGATCTCGGGTAGTCAGGGATACTCGGGAGTAATCTAACAGCTAGAAATATAATCAAACGCAGCTATTTATAACCGAAATTGAGTTTGTACGTTGAAGAACACATATAAAATGAAGAACACGTATAGAGGCAGAGGATATCGAGGTATCCTCAGTATCAATGAGAGCCAATAAGCTTTAGTAAGAAAAGAGAGAGAGAGAGAGAGAGAGATATTATTGCACTTTGTAGAATAGTGGAAGCAACAACAGTCCCTTACAAGGTAGGGCGAGTTCCCTATATGTAGGAGAGGAAACTCGGAATTCATGTATATTTAATTTATAAAATATGGAGATGTGATGGCTTGACTCGACACCCCAGCATAGGCTAAGGATAGGCTGCTCCTGTCAGACTCAATCGCGTGTCTTGGGGGCTTCCCCCTTTTTTCTTTATTTCGGCCTTGAATCGGACCTCGACAGGCCTCGAATGAGTGGACTAAGTTGTGACTTCATATCATCGGGGTCTCGAGATATCTTCTCTAGGTGGCTTCATGTTCTCGGGGTCTCGAGGTACCTCCCCGAGATGGCTTGATGGCGGGAAATCAGGCCCTCTGATTTCACCGTGTACAGATAGTCTCCGCATTTCTCAGAACGAAGCGATGGCAAACGGTTATGACCATCGACTCCTCGAGCTCCTTACAGCGATAGTGCATTGGCGATCCGCGTCGTGGCGCAATCTTTCGTGACAAATGGCATATCTCATAGACTCCTGCTCAATACTCTGCCACTTCCATTTTTCAAGGTAAAAAGTGCTGCCGTCGATTTGGTTTTTCAAGGATGCAATAATTACATTCGTCGGTCAGTTTCCCAGAGCCTCGACGACCGTGCTGCTGCCCCCTATAAATGGGGTACCTTGGTGTTGTTTTTCCTATCCTAGTATCTTCATCGTCATGCTTTGCCTATTCCCTCTTGTCATCTTCTTCTACCTTTGAACATCATGTTTGGGGCTTATAGCCTCAAGACCGTTAGGAGGATTTCCCTTAAGTTGTGCCATGGTCCTTCCTCGAGACGTCCCTTTGTTGAGCATAATCGCGATGTCCCGCCATGGTCGTTGGTATGTTGGTGTCTGTCGCTGTCTGTCGCTGTTGTTGGCCCAGGGTGGTGATGGACGGGGAATCGGTCTTCCTCTTATGTAGACAGTCGTTCAGATTATACACTGCTGCTCAGAAGGGGGCTCGAATTATAAACCGCTGCTCACCTCTGTACCTCGGCTCGATGTGGAATTCTGCCCCGAGCCGGGAGCTTGCACGGCTCGATGCTCGAAGAAGTGTATTTGAAGTAGCCGTGCAAGCGGGACCGAGGGTTGTTCGGTCCACTGTCTCTCCGAGGCTCCCTTCGTCAAAGAGGGTCCTCGAGCTTCGGAGAGCTATTCCATTTTTTCATCCCTTCCTGCTCCTTCCACCTTCTTTTTCGTCTTCTTCTCCGAAGTGCTACTTTGAGGGACTGGGGCAAGGTTGTTTAAGGCGTGCATTCAAGGACACAATGCTTGAAGACTTTGTCACCGGCGGTATGTCTTCGAGGGTAGAATAGGTTTTAGCCCTTCTCTTCATGTATCCCCTTTTGCTTCTGTGTGGGGACCCTTTGTAAGCTTTTGTAAACGCATGCTATTACTCTTCAGGGGCTGTTATACATGAATTTTTATGAATATGAATATATCCTTTTGATCTCTGCTTTCGATTTGCGCTGAGTAACTGCATGTTTTTATACCATCGAGGCCTCTCGAACGCCCCTTTTTACTTCTCGACTGCTGATACTTGGCCGGGGTGCGAGCATTCTCTCAGCTCCTCTACTAATCGATACGGCTCCCTTTCGAGGCCATTGTTGTTCCTCAGGCAACCCTGGGTTTATTGGTTAGATCTAGGCTGCCTAGGCCTTCTAAATCGCATGGAGATAATGCGTTTGAACTTCGGGGCCTTTGAGGATGTTATCCTCGATGAAGGCCGGCTTTGGGTACCGCGGGGTCCCCTTTGGTTTCCAATGTTGATAGCTTCCTTTAGATATGTAGGAGATAGGTTTTTCTTAGTGGTTGCCTACGCTCAGGCACTGCTTCGAACTTTTACGGAGCTTTCGCGATTGGAGCTCCTTGCATTGAGTGACAGTATGGAAAGCTTCACAAATTCTGATTTCTCTTCCATGGGGATCCTCGAGGTGGGATGCCATCTCGAGCTCGGAGATAATGCAGATGGTTTCTCGAGTCTTGGGTTCTTGTCAAAGGATACTTTTGGGGTCGGATATCATCCCATTGGACTATATTGACGTCGTATTCTCCCCGGGGCCGACTCCGGGCGGGCGAAACGTTGTCGTTTCTTATCATATAAGTGGGGCGGCGTCGGCTTCTTCGCAGGATTTCACTACTTTCAGGTAGCTGTGCTCCTTCTTTGGCATAGGGCTCCTCATTTGCTTAGGTGCAAGAAGTGTTGGTGCGTGCCTTTGCTTCGCTCTGTTTAGTATTACCATAGTCATGGCAACCACTCTGGTGGCGGCATAGAAGAGAGCGGAGAGTGTTGTTCCCGGCGCTCGGGAGCTGAGGTATTTCGTTCTGGCGACGGTTTCTTTGATAAGAAGGGAGCATTTGGAGATGGTGAGTAAATACTGCGGATAGAGTGAGGGGGTAGCGCTGTAGGTCCTTCCTCCGGGAGAAAACGTTACGGATTCCGCTGACGGATTTTTGAGTGTATACCTGTATCCTTTCGCGTTTGGCCCCCTCGACAGTGTTGTGCCTTTAGCAGCTGTTTGCCCGGGGAGCGACATAAATCGGGCATGACCTTGGATGAGATATGTGCTGCATCCTTGTGAAGGAGCTTTATTGGGGCGAAACTGGCCCGAGCCTCCAAGGAGAGTGCGTTGTCCGAGCCTGATGTTGTTCCTTAATGCCAACAAGGGTAGGGCTACTTAGGAGGGTGTTTGGTCGTTTAGCAGGCTTTGCCGGCTTCCCGTTGTGGCAGGCTTTGGAGCGATCCCTCCACGACTTGGACCTTTGAGCTTTCACTTGAGTCGATATGGCCGTGGAACTGCAGATTGATTCTTTGAAGCGTCCGTATTGGGAACGGCCAGTGCCCGGACTGGAATAGCACTACGCTGAACTGCGGATGGCGAAGGAGCGGTGATTTATTGCCGATGATGCGAGCCAGGCCGGAGCGGGCCTTCGAAGGGAGTGTTTCCTTGCAGGGACTTATGCCGAGGATACCGTTTTTCCGGGAGAATTTGCTTGAGCGAAGATAGTCGGGCGTGACGCCCGGCTTGTTTACGGCTGATGCTCCGAAGAATGCCCGTCATCGGAGCGTCGACCTTGCCATTCTCATTTGTAATGTTTTTTACAGATTTATGCTTGTAGACGGAAATCGCACCTTTCGCGCATATATATATATATATGCGTAAAATAGAAAAAAGGAGAGGAGTCATGAATTTCTTTACCTCCTTTGTATTGTGTTTGATCCGGCGGACTGGTTTCCGTGTTTCGGCGGGACCCTGGCGGGTTTGGAACCAGTCTACTTAGGCCAGAGGACCTTTGAGTGTGATTTGCTGATGCGAGCAAGCGTCGGAATCTTTTTGTTTTGTATAGCTGCTTCCGGCCTTGAGTCAGGTTTTTGTCGAGCCTGCATGTCCTTCGGTTCTCTNGTCGGGTCCGGGAGGCCCCTTTTGGAGAAACAAGTATCCTGCATTCTGTGCTGAATTGCACTCCCTTTTTACCATCTTAACGTGCTGTCGTTTTAGCTGGAGGACAGGGTGAGTGAGCTGGAGCAACTTCGGGGCGAAGTCTGGCAAAGCCAAATGTGAATTCATCGAGCTACGGGTGCATGAATATCTATTCCGAGGCAAAAAAGAGAGCTCAGGCCGGGGTTTTTGCCCTTGAGGCGCAAATTCAGGCTGCTCGTGCGAATGACTCTGCCCGGGCGAAGACGATCATGAAACTGTCATCCAAACTTTTGAGGGCAAAAACCGAGGTGGTGATTAATGTTACCCGGTCGGGGCAAAAAATGGCGGCTCACTCGAGGAACGTCGATGCCGCTAAAGTTGAGTTGCAGAAGACCCTCGATCGTGCCAAAAATGGTAGAGAGTACGCGAGGTGCAGATCCCGGAGGGAAATCTTTGAAGAGATTCACGCAAGGGGTTTTGATCTTTCGAGGGAGATCGAGCAAGCCAAAGGAGAGGAGCACGATGCCATGTTCATGCTGTCTGATGCTGACGACGATTAGGAGGAAACCGCTGGGCTATGAGTGCTGGAAAAAGTGGAACGATCGCTTCTTGCCTCCTTTGTTATGTATGTATGGTTTTCAATATTTTACGTAGGTTGGGGCTGCGCCTTTTCGTCAACACGTAGCAATATAAGGGGGAACCCCGCAACTTATATTCTTTGTATTTCCATTTGTTGAAATTTCAATTGGGTCGATTCGATCCCGGACTTGCCCTAAGGCTTTGTATTCTTTGCTAGTTGCCGGGTTCAGTCTTCGAGTCGGGATCTGACTCGAGCTTAATTTACCCCCAAGATTGGAGCTCGTCTGGGTTGGCGACGATGGCTTTTACTTCTCGCCTTTGGGCGTTTGGTCGTTTTATCTTATTTAGGGTCCAGTCTTCGATTCGCGTTGCGATTCGAGCTTTAATTGACCCTTAAGCTATCAGTTTTGGCTAGCGACAAGGGCTCTTATGCTTTTTGGTCGTAGAGACCTTTTTATATGTGGCCCGTAGGCTTGTTTAGTTAACTATTTTGGATCCGGTCTCCGAATCGACTTACGATTCGAGCTCACTTTAATCCTCAAGTTATCAATTTGGCTAGCGACAACGGCTCTTACGCTTTTTGGTCGTAGAGACCTTTTTGATATGTGGCCCATAGGCTTGCTTAGCTGACGATAATGGCTCTTACGCTGTTTTTGCCCGTGGGCTTTTTGTAGGCTTTGTTTTCCGCTCGTTAAGGTCTTTTTGAAAGATTTTTTCCTGACCCGTCGTCGGTTCCAGAAGAACTTCGATTCAAGTCATAATCGGCGATATTTCTAGCACCTCGGAAGGTTCATAGCCCGTTGTTTGCCTGTTGAGGGAAGCCTATTTTAACCGGTTCTTTCCGAAGTATATTCGAAGTAGTGGCCTGCGATTTTTGTTTAGCGACGGTCGGGCATCCCCGAGTCGCGTTATTTTGGTTGTATCAGCCATTTTGACCATAGTCATGTGCGTTTGGCCGTAGCCATTTTTTATCCCGAGTGATAGTTTAGGCGTCCACATCGAGGGTTTGCCCTTTCGGGATTCTTACAAATGCGACGTGTAGCCTGAACTTCGGGATTTTCATGCCTGTTGAGGTCTTACGGTTTGTCATGCCTATTGAGGTCTTACAGTTTGTCACGCCTATTGAGGTCTTACAGTTTTTTCGGCAATGTAGTATGGCGATTGTCGTTAGTCTCCGAGTCATCAAGTTGTTCAAGCGTGAAGACCGCTTCTTGTGAACTCGGAGATGTGTTTTCGGGGCTTTATGAGCCCGGAGGTCCGGTCTTGGAGCTGTGCGTGTGCCCTATTGCTAGCATTAAGTCTCCGAGTATTCCGACATGCACTTGGTGAAGAGATCCCTGTCGGAAATGCGCTGTGATTTCTCCGTTCGGGGGACGGAGCGCTGGAAAGTGTCCTTTGATCCGTTGGTGCAATATACCTTGTTGTATTGGCCCGACCTATGTCGGGTCAGGGATGATCGCTTGCGGGTTTATCTCGCCTGGAAGACATTGCGGTCTCATAGCCTCGACCCGGAGGCCGTTTGGGGCGTTTTGAACTGTTGGCACCTGTTCTTGCGTTTTTCAGGATGTTTTCAGGGGAAAGATTCATTGCTTTACTCTGGGAAGGAGTTCCCTCCTCCAAAAAGTATTTTTTGATTTGTTTGATACAATAGTACACATTTTTGCCGACGAGGCCTGAATACACCAGAGTTTTGATGCATCGTTTTCTTTACAGGAAACTTTGTCTGGTGTTTTCCGAAATTTCCACGAGCGGGCCGCTTTTTTTGGGGGAATGCCTTCTCCCTTTTTTAACGGCTGCTGGATTTGTTCTGAAAATCCTGCGGAGTTCCCCTCCTGGTAGCTTGCAGACGTTGCCTCGTTAAAAACCTTGTCGGTAAAAACCTTTCTTTCTAGGATAAAAACTCGGTCGAAGGAAAAGAGTGCAACGGGTGCGCCATTGGGGCTTCGGGTTCCACAGCAGTACTAACATCGGGGCAGCTTCCGATTTAGGTGTCTGCGCAAGGGTTAATCCCGGATTTGAAAAAATAACATAAGAAAAGGAAAGGTTGTACCTTAAAGTTACAGGTGCAGGCGACGTCTTGGGACTTAGCCTATTATAACTTCCCTGGAGCGGAGGTGCGGCGCGAATTTTTCACTTTGCTTTGTCAAGTTCGACCAGGGGCAAGACCTGGCCCGTTCGTGGTTTCATTTGGGGGTGGATGTGTGAGTGCTGGCACTACGTTGTGTACAGTGAACATTTCCCTTGACGCGTGCTGTTCCCCGTATACGATCTTGATCCCGTCCTTTGTCGGGAATTTTATCACCTGATGGATGGTGGACGGTACTGCTCTCCTGCAGTGTATCCAGGGTCGTCCAAATAAGGCATTATACCTCATATCTCCCTCGATGACATGGAACTTGGCGTCTTGGGTTGTGCCGGCCACGGTAACCAGGAGGATGATTTCTCCCTTCGTTGTTTCGCTAGCCATGGTTAAACCGTTGAGGACCCGAATGGCGGGTACGATTTGTTCGAGCAGCCCGAGTCATTCTATTACCTTCGCCCTGATGATATTGGCCGAACTACCTGGATCCACGAGTACCCGTTTTATCTGAAATGAATTTATAAGAAAGGAGATTACCAGGGCATCATTGTGGGGTTGGGATAGGGCCTCGGTGTCTTCCTCGCTGAACGTGAGGGCGTCTTCTAGGATATACCCCGAGTCCGTTTTTCCCTGGTGATGGATATCTTTGTTCTTCTCCCTACCGGTTCATGCGGGGCATCGGTGCCCCCCATGATCATGTGGATGACATGTCGTGGTTCATTTGCCTTGTTTTTCTTGGTCGCCTCCCTCTCTCGGAATTGGTTTCTAGCCGGATCGCTGAGAAATTCCCGGAGATGTCCTTTGTTGAGTAGTCGAGCCACCTCCTCTCGCAGCTGATGGCAGTCCTCGGTCCTGTGATCGTGCGTGTTGTGAAACTCACATTCTAAGTTGTAGTTTCTCTGTGAAGGGTATGTCTGTATCGGTTTGGGCCACCTGGCGTCCTTGATCTTGCTGATAGCGAACACGATGTCTGAAACATCGACGCAGAAGTTGTATTCCGATAAGTGGAGCGCGTTAGCTAGTGCTGTGTTTCGTTCGAACCTGGTTCTATTGATGAGTCCTCGAGGGTCCTATCCTCAATCCATCCTTCGATCATTGCAAGGCAGGTTGCGTCTTGGGACGTTCCTCCTGTCTTCGAGGTACAACTGGTACCTTTCCTTGCTTGGTCTCGCCTCGTATACCGGGAGTCTGCTCGGGCATACTGAGCCCGAAGGGTCCCCCAGTTGGTCGTCCTCGGCCCTGATCTTTGAATAGTACCGGTTGTGGACGTCCGACCAAGTCACGGCCGGGTATTCGATCAGGTTCTGCTTCAGCTGCTTCGAGGCCACCGAGCTTCGTTCGTTCAGGCCTTGGGTGAAGGCCTGTACCGCTCAGTCGTCGGAGACGGGTGGCAGTTCCGTTCGTTCCATTTGGAAGCGGGACAAGAATTCCCGCAGCATCTCATTCTCTCTTTGCTTGATTTTGAAAATGTCGGACTTCCTCGTTGCTACCTTGATGGCTCCCGCGTGTGCCTTTACGAAGGAATCTGCTAGCATGGCGAATGAATCTGTGGAGTCGGGAGCCAAGTTCTGATACCACATCATGGCCCCCTTCGAAAGTGTTTCTCCGAATTATTCAGCAACACGGACTCGATTTTGTCATTTTTAATATCGTTGCCTTTTACAGCGCAGGTATAAGCGGTGACGTGCTCGTTGGGATCGGTGGTGCCATTGTATTTGGGGAGTTCCGGCATCCTAAATTTTTTGGGAATGGGCTTCGGGGCCGCTTCCTCGGGGAACGGCCTCTGTACGAATTTCTACGATTCCAGACCTTTTAGGACTGGGGGTGCTCCCAAGGTGTGGTCCACTCGAGAGTTGTAGGTCTCGACTTTTTTATCGTTGGCCGCAATCATTTTTTCGCCCGACTCGATCCTTTTGGTAAGGTCCTCCAGCATCTTCACAATGGTGGGGTCAGCCGTTGACCCGATATCATTTGATCTTTCGTGTATTTGCTCAGCGGGGGAGCTGTCTCCGGTGCTGGTGTGCTGGGAGTTCTTGGATGGCTTTGCAACTGAGCAATGGCCAGTTGTTGTGCCTGCAACATTTCAAAAATAACATGAAGACTAACTTCCTGTTCTTCCCGGGCCGGGGTTTTTTGAACTTCCTGTCGGTCGCTGTGTTGCACGCTTCTGTCGGCGTGTGAAGTTGCGTTGGCTTGTTGTGCGTCCTGTGAGTCCGCGTCCGCTAGTATTGCTCCGGGTGCATTATCAGGATCCTGTAGTGGTGCTCCGGCGGCCGGGATAGCTACACCATTTTCCCCGTGATCTTCGAGGCGATCGTTCTCCGATCTGTTCACCGAGCCAGACATTTTTACCTAAATTCAAAGGATCCTGGATAAGAAAAAGCGTGACAGATGATATGTGTTTGCGTGATGAAACTAGCAAGAAAATAATCACTATTATTTTTAGCCCCACAGTGGGCGCCAAACTGTTTACCGTGAAAATGGTAATAACAATTAAATTTATTAAATGGGACTCTAAACATACGTGATCTATTCCCAGGCTAGTTTGTTAGAGCAGATAATGCTAGTATTATGAATTTTAACGATGGGGTGGAAAATAAACAAAATAACGAGCGAACAAAAGGGTCTGCTACCCGGGTGTAAGCTTGGTCGATTGGGACTACGAGGTCGACCTCGGGGTCGATCTCGGGTAGTCGGGGATACTCGGGAGTAATCTAAAAGCTAGAAATATAATCAAACGCAGCTATTTATAACCGAAATTGAGTTTGTACGATGAAGAACACATATAAAATGAAGAACACGTATAGAGGCAAAGGATATCGAGGTATCCTCAGTATCAGTGAGAGCCAATAAGCTTAAGTAAGAGAGAGAGAGAGAGAGAGAGAGAGAGAGAGAGAGAGAGAGAGAGAGAGAGAGAG